>NC_050466.1:90018759-90318759 GCF_903995425.1 Onychomys torridus | reverse complement strand
GCTGTCTTAAACGTGTTCAGGGAGCACAAACCAACAATGCACAAAGGCCAGCAGCCAGGTGTGGGGGTGCGCACTCTGTAATCCCAGCACTTGTAAGAGCTCAGGCCTGAGGCCAGCTACATGGCCAGAGGAGGAGGTGGGAAGAAAAGGTAGCAGCAGGGCACGCTCAGTGTCACTGGTAGGATAGCTGCTTAACATTAAACAAAGCACAAGGTTTGATCACAGACAGACAGACGGAAATCATGAAAATGAAATTATTAATAAAGAGAAATTAAGCAGAGACACCGTGATGCCTTGAGATACAGCCTGGCACTTCTGATGTCATGAAGAGGATTGCCAGAGAGCCTAGGAGCTTGTTCATTGTCACTTTGCCTACCCCTTGGACAAGCCATCTGGAGGTTTTCAGGTGGGAAAAAAGGTGTGTGGGGTGGGGGTGGAGCACAGGTAAATTGCTGCTGATAGACAGGCTTTCCTATTTGTAAGTTTCATTTAAGTTTTAGAAATTTTGTGTTTGTGTGTGTGTGTGTGTGTATGTGTGTGTGTGTGCAGGTGCCCGCGGAAGCCAAAGGCATCAGATTGCCGGGAGCCGTCATAAGAACAGTATGTAGTTTTATTTGGAAATAAAGTCTCATTATATAGCCCTGGCTGTTCTGGAACACTAGACTGGCCCCCAACTCAGAAATCCACCTGCCTCTGCCTTTCAAGTGCTGGGAATAAAGGTGTACGTGAGTATGTTCTTAAGTGCTATGCACATAAATCTTATTTTAAAGATTTTTATTTATGCATATGCATGTGTGTCTATATGGGGGCATGTGTATGAGTGTGGTACCTCAGGCCAGAAGCAAGCATCAGATCCCCTGGAGCTGGAGGTACAGGCTGCTGTGTGCTCCCTAATGCGAATACTGGGATTCAAACTCAGGTCCTCTGGAAGAGCAGTATGTGCTTTTGACCACTAAGCCATCTCTCCAGCCCAGGATTTTCATTTTTTAAATGTGACCCCAGAGACTGTGTGGCTCTGCCCCAGGATATATATCAATCTCTTCAAAGACCACACTTGTCACCACCACACTGCAGTGTGGCAGTCATGCTCTGGGTGAGCCGTTATCTGTCATCAATGAGTGCTCACTCTTCTACAGAACCTCCATGAGATTTCAGCTGAAAGCTGCAAAATGTCTGGCACTGAAAATCCACTTTAAGATGCCAGTGGATCATCCTGGAAACAGTTGTATTAAGAATAATCCAGAAGGGGGCTGGAGAGATGGCTTAGAGGTTAAGAGCAGGGACTGCTCTTCCAGAGGACCCAGGTTCAATTCCCAGTACCCACATAGTGGCTCAAAACCATCTGTAATGAGATCCGGCGCCCTCTTCAGGCCTGCAGGGATACATGCAGGCAGAACACTGTGTACACAAATAAATAAACCTTAAAAAAAAAAAAAAAAAGAAGAATCTAGAAGGGTAGAGGATGGGGAAAAAAGGAATAAATTAGTCTCCTAAAATGTTTTTGTGTAAAGTATGATGAGAATTAGAACCCAGCTTATTCTCTTAGCCTATTTTCTTTCTTTCTCTTTCAAGGCAAGATGTCCTTTAGCCCAGGTTGGCCTCAAACACCCTTATGTAGCCAAGGATGGCCTTGAATTTTCCTCCTCCTCCTCGTGCTCCTGCTCCCAGTGCTGGGATTATGTACACCACCACACCCAATATATGAGGGGCAGGGGATGGAACCCAGGGCTCTGTGCGTGCTAGGCAAGCACTCTACCAGCAGAGTCCAAACCTTTTCTTTTCTTTTCTGACACAGGGCCGCACCATGTAGCCCTGGATGGCTTTGATCTCACAGACATCTGTCTGCCTCTGCATCCTAAGAATGCTGGGATTGAAGGTGTGTGCCCATTATGCCCAGAAACCCTTCTTCCTTTTCTTTTTTCCTCCTCTCCTCTCTCTCTGTATATTAAGTGTTTTGCCTGCATGTATATATGTGCACTATGGTGTCTGTGAAGTCCAGAAGACAGTACTGGATCCCCTGGACCTGGAGTTACAGATAGTTGTGAGCCACTATGTGGTTAGGTGCTGGGAACTGAACCTGAGTCTTCTACAAGAGTAATACATGCTTTTAACCATTGAACCATCTCTCCAGCCCCATCCCTTTTTTTGAGATAGGGTCTCACCATGTAGACCGACCAGGCTGCCCTCAAACTCATAGAAATCTACCTGCCTCTACCTCGTGAGTGCTGGGTTTAAAAGCATGTACCATCCAAGTCAGGCATGGTGGCACCCACCATTGTTTTGTGGGTGTGTGTGCATGTTTTCCTGTCTGTATGTCTGTACACCATATGTGCCTGGTGCCCATGGAAGAGGCGTCAGAAGAGGACATCAGGATGGACATGGTGGCACACACCTTTAATCCCAGCACTTGTGAGAAAGAGGCAGGTGGATCTCTGTGAGTACTGGGATTAAAGGCATGCACCACCACCACCCAGCACCCCTTCTTTCTTAAGACATGGTCTCACTATGTAGCTCATATTGGCCCCAAACCTTCTATGTATCCCTGGCTGGTCTTAAATTCTCCTTTCTTCTCGTGAATTAATTACAATATATATTCAAGAAAGAATTTCGTAACTTTGAACTGTATTTAGTAATTTAAAATTTTTCCAGCTGGACATGGGCTAAAAACATAATCTCTAAATAAAGGTATTTTCTAGGCCTGTTTAATAGAAATGAAATAGAATTACCTCATTGTTGTTCTCTGCCATTTGCTACAGGTCCTTAGTTCTCTGAAGCGCTGCATTACAGCGGGCTGACCGCCAGAGGGAGCAGGAGTGCGCTCTAGGCCTGTCCGGACAGCTGGCCTCCAGCAGAATTTCGCTGGAGACAGACAAGCAGGAGGAAGAAGGAAAAGCAGGGAATTCCTCCCTCCTTTTCTCGTCGGTCCCCTCCAGCTGCAGATGAGGTCGCTCTGCAGTGCCAGCTCTTCTGTTAGTCCTTGAGTTCATTCACAGGCCCCACTGGGCTTCTCAGTACTTGTCACTGAGTCACTACTAAATTTTCTCTGTGGTTCCTATTTTCCAGATTGAAACCTAAGTGCTATATCTAGTATCACTCACTAGACATTATTTCTTTTGAAGTACATTGTACTTCTCTCTCTCTCTCTCTTCTCTCTCTCCTCTCTCTCTCTCTCTCTCCCTCCCTCCCTCCCTCCCTCTCTCTCTCTCTCTCTCTCTCTCTCTCTCTCTCTCTCTCTCTCTCTGTGTGTGTGTGTGTGTGTGTGTGTGTGTGTGTGTGTGTGTGTGTGTAGGTCTAAAGGTCTAAGGACAGCTCACAGGAGTCAGTTCACTGGTCATCAGGCTTGGCAGCAAATGAATTTTACCTACTAATCCATCTCACCAGCTCTATGCCTGTATTGTTTTTGTTTTTTCCGAGACAGGTTTTCTCTGTGTAGTTTTGGTGTCTGTCCTGGATCTCGCTCTGTAGACCAGGCTGGTCTTGAACTCACAAAGATCCATCTGCCTCTGTCTCCAGAGTGCTGGGATTAAAGGCGTGTGCCACCACTGCCTGGCACTGTGCCCCTATTTTATAAAGCAAAATGCTGAGAGTTAAATTACTAGCCAGGTGCTGTGGCATATGCCAGTAATTCCCACTACTTGGAAGGGCGAAGCAGAGGGATGGCAAGATCAAAGCAAGCTTAGGCAACATGTTAGACCATACATCTAAAAGACAGGGCTAAATCACTCACTCAAGAACAGAACAATAACTTATTTAATCAATTCTAAGATGACTCAGACATGATGACACATTCCTGTAAATTGATATTCCAGTTCCAGAGGATCCAATGCCCTCTTCTGACCTCTGAGGGTAGCAAGGGCACATGTGGTCCACATACTTATAGGCAAAACACTACACACAAAAAAATAAAATAAAATAAGCCAGATGATGGTGGTGCACACCTTTAATCCCAGTGCTCAGGAGGCAGATATCTGTGCATTCAAGGCCAGTCTGGTCTACAAAGTGAATTCCAGGACAGCTAGGGCTGTTACACAGAGAAACCCTGTCTCGAAAAACCAATAATAATACTAATAACAAGATCTAATTTAAAAATTGAAAATAAACCAGGCAGTGGTGCCAAATGTCTTTAATCCCAGCACTTGGGAGGCAGAGGCAGAGACAGAAGCGGGCAGATCTCTAAATTTAAGGCCAGCCTGGTCTCCAGAGTAGGTTCCAGGGCAGTCAGTCAGAGCTACACAGAGAAACCATGTATCAAAAACCCCTAATAATAATAATAATAATAATAATAATAATAATAATAACGAAAATTAAAAATAAATAAAGCTTCTCTTTATCTGAGACAAAGTTTCACAGTAAAGCCCTGGCTGTCCTGGAACTCACTCTGTAGCCCAGGCTGGCCTTGAACTCACAGAGAATTGCCTGCCTCTGCCTCCTGAGTGCTAGGATTAATAAATCTTTAAAAGATCTTAAAAGAGAGAAGAAGAGGGGCTGGAGATGGCTCTGTCATTAAGAGCACTGGCTTCTTTTCCAGAGGTCCCAAGTTTAATTCCCAGCACCTACATGGCAGCTAACAACTGTCTGTAACTGCAAGATCTGACCCCCTCACACAGACAGACAGACATGCAAGCAAAACACCAATGTACATAAAATAAGAGTAAATAAATTATTTTTGAATTTTTTTTATGTTTTGCCTGCATGTATGTCTGTGTGAGGAGGGTGTCAGGTCCCCTGGAACTGGAATTACAGATAGTTGTGTGTTGCCATGTGGGTGCTGGGAATTGAACCCCAGTCTTCTGGAAGAGCAGTTAGTGCTCTTAACCGCTGAGCCATCTCTCCAGCCCAGAATAAACTATGTAAAAGAGAGAAGTGGGGGAGAAAGAAAGGGAGGGAGGAAGAGAGGGAGGGGTTCTATAGTGATGTCTTGGTAGTTAAAAGCATTTACTGCTCTTGCAGAGGACCCAGGTTTGGTTCCCAGAACCCTGCTTCTGCCTCCCAAGTGCTGAGATTAAAGGCATGTACCACCATGCCCAGCAAATTTTCAATTTTTCCAAAAGCTGGGTATCGTCACACCTGGAACCCCATTGTTGGGGAGTGAAGTCAGGAGAATCACGGGGACTTGCTGGCAGCCAGTTTAGCTCTAGGTTCAGTGAGAGACTTGTTTCAAGGGAGTGAGTGAAAAGTGGTAGAGTTGGACATCCAATGGTATCTATACATACATGGGTGTACACACACACACACACACACACACACACACACACACACACACTGTAATTAAGACACAACAGCTTGGAGAGATAGCCCAGCAGTAAAGAGTATTGGCTGCTCTTCCAGAGGACCTGAGTTTGATTCCTAGCCCCCATATGGTTGCTCACAACTACCTATAATTTCAGTCCCAGGGGATCTGATACCCTCTTCTAACTTCTACACACACACACACACACACACACACACACACACACACACACACACGGTACACAGATATACATGCAGGCAAAACACCTGAACACATAAAAATAAAATTGAAACATTGAAAACCTAGGTTAAATCCCCAGAACTGCAACAATAGCTACAAAAATTAACTGCAAGCCAGATGCAGTAGCATGTACCTGCCATATCCACTCACGAGACTGAGGCAGGAGAATTGCAAGCTTGAGGCCAGACTGTATAACTTAGTGAGGACTTGTCTTGAAATAAAAAAAGGGACTGTTAATATAGCTCAGTGGTAGAGTGTTTTGTAGCATGCACAGTGCCTGGGCTCAGTTTCCAGTACTGAAAAAGATCAAATGCAAGCCGGGCAGAGGTGGCGCAGGCCTGTAGTCATAACACTCAGGAGGCAGAGGCAGCTGGATCTCTGTGAGTTCAAGGCCAGCCTGGGCTACAGAGTGAGTTCCAGGACAGCTAGGGTACACAGAAAAACTGTCTAGAAAAAACAAAATGCAAGTGAGGTGTGCACTCAGATATTCAGAAGGCTAAAGACAAAATTTCTTGGGCCAGTCTGGGCAATATAGCAAGATCCAATTTCTTTTTTCTTCTTTCTTATCTTGTTTTTGTTTTTGTTTTCTTTTTTTGAGACAAGGTCTCACTACGTAGCCTTGGCTGTCCTGGAACTCACTTTGTAGACCAGGTTGGCCCCAAACTCACAGAGATCCACCTGCCTCTGCCTCCCAAGTGCTAGGATTAAAGGCGTGCGCCACCACCGCCCATCTTTTCCTTTTCTTGTCTTTAAAGCAAAATTTTAAACATTTTACAACAAAAATGTCTCACATTCATTTAGTACATGTGCGTGTGAGTGTGTGTTTGTGCACATGGTCACAGTGTACATGTTGAAGTCAGAGGGCAACATGTGGGTTCTGGGAATCAAACTCAGGTAGTCAGGCTTGGCAGAAAATGCCTTTATCCAATGAGCCATCTCACTGGCTCTCTATTTTGTGTTGCTTTGTTTTGGTTTTGAGACACGGCTTTACTATGTAGCTGTGGCTGGCCTTGTAGATAAGGCAATATTCCTGACTCAGCCTCCCAAGTGCTAGGATGAAAAGTATACAACCCAATGCCCACCTAGCTCAGACCCAGTTTCTATCAGGTGTTTCGTTCTATTGCTTTACATGTTTTTCTAATCATCTTTTTTGAGACAGGGTTTCTCACTAACCTTGAAACTAACTGATTCAGCTAGACTGGCTGGCCCATGAGCCTCAGGGATCTACTAATCTCCACTTCCACCCTAGTAATGGGGTTACAGATACACGGTGCTGTGACCAGCTTTTTTTTTTTTTCGAGACAGGGTTTTTCTCTGTGTAGCTTTGGGCCTTTCCTGAAACTGACTTTGTAGCCCAGGCTGGCCTCGAACTCACAGAGATCCACCTGCCTCTGCCTCCTGAGTTCTGGGATTAAAGGCGTGCGCCACCACCGCCTGGCTATTTCTTCTTAAAGGTTTATTTATTATGTATACAGAAGAGGGCGCCAGATCTTATTATGGATGGTTGTGAGCCACCATGTGGGTGCTGGGAATTGAACTCAGGACCTCTGGAAGAGCAGTCAGTGCTCTTAACCTCTGAGCCATCTCTCCAGCCCCACTGTGACCAGCTTTTACACAGGTACATTTGACCCACTGAACCATCTCCCTAGATCCCATATCCAGTTTCTTTTAAAAAATGTGTTAATGTGCCAGGTGGTGGTGGTATATGACTTTAATCCCGGCACTTGAGAGGCAGAGGCAGGCAGATATACAGAGCTAGTTTCAGGACAGCCAGGGCTCCACAGTGAGACCCTGTTTCAAAAACATAGTTATAAAACTCACCCTAATAATCATATAGGATCTGAAGGGACCTCAAGTAGTCAGCATAATACTGAAACAAAACAAAAATTGTCAGAGAACTCAAACTTCTGGGTTTTCAAACTCTCTGCAAAGCTTCAGTAATGAGAACTGTGGCCCTGGTGCTGGGGCTGCAGCTCAGTGTTTTACATGTGAAAGAAATATCCATGCTACAAATGCACCCCATCACTGTGCTACATACACTCTCAGGCCACTTTCAAATGTACAGTACACTATTGTCTACTATATTCAACACACAATATAACACATCTCAAAGAAAATTAAACTTATTCATTCTAATTGAGGCTTCAGACCTTTGCCTATCAACCTCCCCATTCCCTCTACCCCTCTCAGCATCTACTTATCCCCATTCTGCTCTCTGCTTCATTGAATCTAATTATAATTGAGAAAATACAGTAATTGCAGTGCTCTTCACAATAGGCAAATTGTAGAGATCAGCCTACGCATCCATAAACAGATGACTAGATAAGGGAGGAGATAATTGATGTGCACAGAATGAAACACTACTTAAGTTTTGAAAAGAAGCTTGGGGCCAGTGAGATGGTTCAGGTGGTAAATGTACTTGCTGACAAATCAGACAATCTGATCCCTTGAACCCATTTGGTGGGAAGTGAGAACCAATTCCTGCAAATTGTCCTCTGACCTCCACATGCATACTGTCGCAAGCACATGTGCACACATGCATATACACAAAATACATGTAATATAAAAATGTAAAGAAACTTTGTCATTTGAGACTATGAAGGTAGAACTAGGGAACATGAATCAACTTTGAAACATGCTAAGTGAATGAAGTCAGACACAAAAGGACATGTGGGGTAGGAGTCCACTTACATAAGCTACTAATAGGCAAACTCATATAGTAAGCAGTACTCAGTAGCACTAATTTATACACATCAAATTACTAAAACGATACACTGCCTGAAAAATCACTCTTTTTGAGTGTGGTGGAACTGGAGAGGGGTGGAGGAGAGAAATTCAGGAAACATATTTCAACCCATATAATAAAGGTCATCCTTAGAATTTTCCCAGTGTTTTTTCTTTATTAAACAAAAATGTTCACGTAGAAAGAAAAAGAAACATAAAACTGGACAGAGGTCATGGATGGCATATATATATATATAAAATCACATAGGAATTAACTTTACATGGCTTTCTGTTGAGACAGGATCTCTCTATCATGTAGCACTTACTGTCCTAGAACTCACTCTGTAGACCAGGCTGGTTTTGAACTCACAGAGAACTGCTTGCCTCTGCCTCCTGAGTACTGGGATTAAAGTTGTGTACCACCATGCCCAGCCAGCTCTTTTTTTTAAAGCCGGTCTTACAGTCTTACAATATACTCCTGGCTGACCTAGAAGTTGATATGTAGACCAGGCAGGCCTCAGAGATGCATCTATTTCTGCCTTGCAAGTGCTGGGATTAAAGGTGTATCACCATGCCTAGCATATAGGATTTTAAATAGGTAAAATGTGGGGAGCAGAGGAAACCCTGAGTGTGTGAAGTCTTTTTTTTTTTTAAGATTTATTTATTTATTGTACATACAGTGTCCTGTCTGCATGTGTCCTTGCAGGCCAGAAGAGGGCACCAGATCTCATTACAGATGGTTGTGAGCCACCATGTGGTTGCTGGGTATTGAACTCAGGACCTCTGGAAGAGCAGTCAGTGCTCTTAACCACTGAGCCATCTCTCCAGTGTGAAGTCTTGAGTGGCTGTGTGTTGCTGACGAGCTGGCCATGTCAAGGATTCCAGTCTCAGACAAATAGCTGAGCCTTTCTCCTGGGTGAGGCTCAGCGGGATAACAAAGCTTTCCCCTAGTTTAAGTACAAATGTTGATACAATGTGCAGAAACTGTCCACCAAAGCTTTCTCCTCCTATATATTTATGGCTGAAGACTGCTCCCCTACAGAAAGTGTTCCTAACCCAAGAACAGCTAAACCTGCCTCCTTCTTCAGCTGTATGTAATAGCCTGCCTCCATGTTCAACTGTCTATAAAAATATACTGAGCTTCCAGGATGCTGCAGCTTCTCAGAGACCTTAGTCTACTGGATCCCAGCCTTTTCATGCACCCCTGCGCTTCTCCTTTCTTCATTCTCTTGCAGCTTCTTAGGCCAATCCCTGGAGCCATGAAGGATGTGGCAGTGAAAAATACAAACTGGATTTTCCGAGATTATAAATTATAAATTACATACAAAAGATTATAAATTAAACACAAAACAAGACAAGAATTTTTATTATAAAAATGGTAGTATCAGAGATCATTGAGGAAGAGGGCACAGAAAGACCTTAAGAGCCAGAAGTGGGAGATGCCCACAAGGAAACACATAGAACTCACAGTGATTATGACAGTGTGCACAAGACCTTCGAAAGCTCAGACCAGACAAGTCCCAGCAACTGAGTGGGGTTTACAGTTGTGGGCATCAAGTATCACCTGTAACTGAGGTGCTATTGGCATTTGATAGATGCTAGGGAAGGGAGAGTCAGTTTTCTTTGGGGGGTGTGACTCCTGGTAGGTCTACCATACTCCAGGGAAAGCCCCCTTCACCAAGACTATTTAGGCAACACAAACTGAGCTACATGGTTGGACAGAGAGGTGGGGGTGATTCTGGGAGGAATTGGGGAAGGGGATGAATATGATACACTGGAATTCTCAAAGAATTAATACAAATATCTTAAATGGCAATACCAGAAAGTGTGGTGATATTTATTTTGGCAAGAATAAAGAGGAATAGACACTCTATTATGTTGTTCAAATGTTGGTATAAGTTTTAGAAAGGCAACTTGTCAAAAAATTTTATAAGCACATGTCCTTGCTGGGCATAACGTCACATGCGTTTAGTTTCATCACTTGGGAAGCAGCCTGGTCTACTTAGAGAGTTCCAGGACAGGCAGTGCTAGACAGAGAAACCCTGTCTCAAAACCAAACAGACAAATAAAAGCATACGTTCTTTAAAAATTAGTAAGTAACAAAAAACCCATTTCCAACAGGCTTCAACAATAATGAGAATTTCTTGGTTCTCACTTGCAAGCTTCAGAGGAGCAGGTATTATACTGGTTTGATTTCTTAGATAACAATATCAAAGACCTAATTTTCTTCCCTCAGCCTTCTAAAGTATATGGGCTTCACTTTAAATTAGATTCATTCCTTGGTAGCAAAAGGAATGAAGTATTTGAAGGCAGTCATACCACACTGTCTAAAGGAAAAAAATATTCTACCCACAAATCTTTCAGCAAATCTCCTCAATCATTTTCTTGGTTTTCTGGTACATGCCTAAGCAATCCCCTTGTATAGGAAAATGTTGTCATGGGGGTAAGCCTGGGTTGCCTGAACCAATCAATGAGGCTTATAGGCATGATTAGGTTTCACCCATGATACACCAACCTAGAAGCTAATGAAAGCAATTCTGCCTCTCCACCCCAATGTTATGAGTACTCAAGAGTGAAGAAGATGTGAGATGAACTGGCCAAGGAATGATATCAGCTACTGTGGGATACTGGGCAATACCTAGGAATTTATCCTTTATTGCACATGTGTACAAAAAAGTGTGTCCAAGAGGATTCGCATGTCAGGAAACTGCAAATAACTGAAATGTTGGGGACTGGTTAAAGTATAAGATATATATATATATATATATATATATATATATATATATATATATATATGACATACATATAGAAAAATAAGGCACTGTGTATATATTGGTATAATACAATCTTAGAGAAATATTGCCTCTTTTTTTTTCTTTTCTTTGTCCGTTTGCTTTATTTTATTTTGGTTTGTTTTTTATTGGTGTACTTGTTTTCAAAAGAGACAAAGAAGGTGTGAATGTGTGGAGTTGGATGGGTGGGGCAGTGGAGAGGATCTGGGAGGAAATGAGGGAGGAGAAATTGTGATCGGAATATGAAAACAATTTTTTTTTCAACACAGAGATTCTCTGTGTAGCCCTGGCTGTCCTGGAACTAGCTAGGCTGGCTTTGAACTCAGACATCCACTGGCCTTTGCCTCCCAAGTGCTGGGACTAAAGACATACATCACTATGCTTGTCTGAAAACAAATTTGAATCTGAAAAAAGAAACAACCCTACATAGCGAGCTCCAGTACAGCCAGGGCTGTTACACAGAAAAACCCTATCTCAAAAAAATGAAACAAACAAATAAACAAACAAACACATACCAAGCTAAGTGTCTATCAATAGGGGAGCAATCAGTGTATAAAGTATCCACACAATAAGGTACTATGCAACCCAAGAATGAGTATCAGAGATGTCTACATATTGACAAGTGATATCTCAAGGATTAGATGTGGAGGCCAGGTGTAGTAGGTAACAGAGTGCTTGCCTACCACACATAAGGTCCTGGTTTTCGTCTCCAGTTCCACACAGAGTGGATTATATAAAGATGATATAGTTAATGGCTACAGAACACTATTACAAAATGATTGTAAGCTGGGGATGCAGCTAAATGACAGAGAGAATGTTTAGTATGTACAAAAGCCTGGGTTCAATCCCCAGCATGGAAACATTTTTTTTATTCCAAATTATCCAGAAAGAAAAAGCCAAACCTCTGCATATTAAGTACTGTTAGCATTTGCTCAGACTCTTTCTTTTTTGGTTTTTCAAGACAGGGTTTCTATGTGTAGTGTTGTGCCTTTCCTGGAACTTACTCTGTAGCCCAGGCTAGCCTCGAACTCAGAGATCCGCCTGGCTCTGCCTCCCGAGTGCTGGGATTAAAGGCATGCGCCACCACGACCCAGCTGCTCAGACTTTTTCTATGCCTCTAGAGCAGTGGTTCTCAACCTTCCTAATGCTGCAACCTTTTAATACAGTCCTCATGTTGTGGTGATCCCCAGCATAAAATTATTTTCATTGCTACTTCATAACTGTAGTCTTGCTACTGTTGTGAATTATAAATATAAATATCTGATATGCAGGATATCTGCTATATGACCCCTGCAGGGTTTATGATCCACATGTTGAGAAACTCAGCTCTAAATGTTCTAGTGTATATTTGAGATGCCTAGAAAATAGATGAATCATGGGCCATGGTGACATATGCCTGTAATTAAAAGAGGCAGGAGGATCACTACAAGTTCATCCAGGGCTACACAGCCAAATGCCGTTTCACATTTCTCCACTTGTACCTCAAAAGGGAAAAGGAGGGGGCTGGAGAGATGGCTCAGTGGTTAAGAGCACCTACTGCTCTTCCAGAGGTCCTGAGTTCAATTCCCAGCAACTACATGGTGGCTCACAACCATCTGTAATGAGATCTGGCGCCTTCTCTGGCCTGCAGGGACACATGCAGGCAGAATAATGTATACATAGTATAAATAATCTAATAAATAAATAAATCTAATAAATAATATAAAGTAAATAAATAAATAAATCTTTTTTAAAAAAGGAAATGGATAGATGATGAGTCTACCAAACTGTTAAATGTGACTTCCTCTGAAGAATAAATTGGAGGAAACTTTTCATTTCACTCACATATGGGCTGGAGAGGTGGCTCAGTAGTTAAGAGCACTGGCTACTTTAGTAGCGAAGCTAGGTTTGATTCCCAGCACCCATATGATGGCTCACAACTGTCTGTAACTGCAGCTCCAGGGGATCTAACATCCTCCTTTGGCCTCTGCTGGTACCAAGTATGCATGTCGTCCACAGACATAGATGCAGGCAAAATATTAAGACACATAAAATAAAATAAATATTGAAAAGAAAATTTAAACTCTTTAAAAAAACATCCCATGCATAAGAAGAAAGAGTACTAGCCGTCTACTTACTGCTTCAACTTAAAATCTTGGAGACATTTTATGTATTTTTTCATTCTATCACAAAATGTCATCTCCAGGGGCCCGGGAGATGGCTCCGCAGGCAAAAGCGCTCATCTTTCAAACCTAAGGACCTGAGTTTGGTCCCTAAGACCCACAAGCTGGACACAGAAACCTGAGTTCACAAAGGTGCCCTTTGAACTTCACATGTGAGCCATGGTGTTGACATAACAGTGCATGTGGGTGTGGTGATATATTGTGTACCCTAATAAAATTTACCTGAAGATCAGAGAACAGAACAAACCACTAGATTAAACATAGAGGCCAGGCAGTGGTGGCACACACCTTGAATCCTAGCACTCGGGAGGCAGAGATCTGTCTGGATCTCTATGAGTTCAAAGCCACCCAGGACTACATGAGATTGACTCAGTCTAGGAGAGAAACAGAGCCAGGCAGTGGTGGCACACTCCTTTAATCCCAGCACTTGGGAATCTCATGCCTTTGCTTGGGAAGCACATGCCTTTAATCCCAGCACTAGGAAGGAAGTGATGGCTGGACAGAGAAAGGTTTATAACGTGTGAGGAGACAGGAACTAAGGCCCTTTCAGGCCAAGGAGTCGTAGAGGTAAGACATGGCAGTGGCTTGTTCCTTTGTTTCTCTGATCTTTCAGCATTTACCCCAATATCAGGCTCTGGGTTTTTTATTAGAAGACCAATTTAGCAATTGGAGTTACATGTGAGTGCACACACACATACCCCTCTGCTTGCAGGTTTTTCCTTTCTTTCCTTGTTTGTGGCACTAGTACAAACCTAGAGCCTTCCACATGCTCAGCTATATTATACCACTGAGCTGTACCACCAGCCCCAGGAGGAGGAGGAGGACGACGAAGTCACTGTCAGTCCAGAGTCAGTGAGCTCCAACTAGCACGGGTCAGCTGTCTCTGTGGGTTTCCCCATCATGATCTTGACGACTTCCTCCTCCTCCTCTTCTTCCTCCTCTTCTTCTTCCTCCTCCTCTTCTTCTTCCTCCTCCTCCTCTTCTTCTTCTCCTCCTCCTTCTACATACCCACCCCCATTTTTCTTTCTGAGACAGGGTTTCACTGTGTAGGCTCCATAGGTTGGCCTCAAACTCAAAAGAGATACACCTGCCTCTGCCCAACGGGTGCTGGATTGTTTGGTTGTTTGAGACAGGGTCTCATGTAACCCAGGCTGACCTGGATCCTTCTGTCTTAGCCTTTCAAGTAGCTAAAAAAAATGATGGTACACATTCTAGCTCCTACCCATTCTTTGCCAGCTCAATTGTGGTCCTTCATTCAACAAACATTTATTAATCACATATTATGTGTATGCTTGGTAAATTTTGGTTCTGAGAATATTGCATTAATATAGCATTTTATTCTAGTGGAAAAGAAATAATGTACAAATAAATGAACAATCATACAATAAGATAACATTTAACAATCTTAACATTTAGCAGTGGGCCCTGTAGGAGGCACTGTGCTGAAGGTTTTATATATGTTATTTTATTTACTACTTCTAATGACTTCATGATACAGTGCTGTTATTCTCGTTTCATGGTTAAGGGTACTGTTGCATGTAGCCCCTAAATAATTCAAGGTAATATAGCTAGAAAGTGGAGAAGACGACTTGAATTCAATCTGACATGACAGTGTATCTCCTCTTAACTTTTCTGTTCTATTGCTTCTCATGTAAGGAAACTTCAACTGATAAGGGTTATAGGAAAAATAACCAAGGCTACTCTGAATATAACTGGGACACTAGGTGCTGATTTAGAGGAGATTGTCAGGTATAGTGGGTACAGGTCTGTAATTCTAACATTCAGGAGGGCTGAGTTCAAAGGCAACCTGGGTTTTGAGTAACTGAGATTACATGCTTGTACCACTACTATACCCAGATCGATATCTATCTATCTATCTATCTATCTATCTATCTATCTATCTATCATCTATCCATCCATCCATCCATCCATCCATCCATCCATCCATCCATCCATCCATCTATTGAAACAGGGTCTCTCTATGCAGTCCTGGCTGGCCTGAAACTCGCTATGTAGTACAGGTTGGCCTACAGAGATCTGCCTGCTTCTATTTCCCTAGAGCTGGGGTTAAATGCTTTGGCCAACAAACTATGCTCCACACTTACAATTTTTTTCTTTAAAAAAACAGTAACATTCTAATTGTTGCGATACTTTTATAAAAAGACACAACAAATAGTCTAGTTCCCCTGGGAAAGACAGGTTAATGGTGGATTTTTTCCTTTTACTGGCCAGTTTTCAACTTAATTAACCAATTATCAATTATTAATTAATCCTTATGAGAGGTAATCTGAAATCTGGAAGAAAATTATTCTAGGCAGGAGGAGTGGATAGTACAGAGACACTACAGACTGAAATGTGTGTGTTATGTTCAAGAACAGAGAAGAGGGCTGTAGTGATGGCTCAGCCATTAAGAGCATCTGCTGATTTTTTTAAAGAGTTATTTATTTATTATGTATACAGTGTTCTGCCTGCATGTATGCCTGCATGCCAGAAGAAGGCACCAGATCTCATTATAGGTGGTTGTGAGCCATTATGTGGATGCTGGGAACTGAACTCAGGACCTCTGGAAGAGCAGCCAGTGCTCTTAACCTCTGAGCTATCTCTCCAGCCTGCATCTGCTGATTTTACAGTGTATCTGAGTTCGATTCCCATCACCTACATCAGGTGGCTCATAACTGTCCGGAACTCCAGCCCCAGGGGAATCCGACACTTCTCACATCCAAAGGCACCTAAACTCATGTGTGTGCATATACACACATACAAATGAAAATAAAACAAATCTTACATAGGAAAGAGCTGACAAGACCACATTACTTCCTCATTTCCACCTATGGAGCTTTTTCTCCAGTTCATCCACATACATTCCATTCTCCCCCCCAGAGCTGCTTAGTCTGACTGGACTATGTTTTGTCCTAATCTGGACATGGTGGTACACACGGGTAGTCCCAGGTAAGGGTGCTGCAGGATAGCTTAAACTTAAATCTTAAGGCCATCCTGCGCATCATAAACCCTCATCTCCTTAAAAAAAAAAAAATCAATCGCTTGCAGCTGGAGAGATGGTTCAGTGGTTATGTGCACAGGCTGCTTTTACAGAGGACCAGAGTGAATCTCAACACCTACATGGCACCTCACAACTGTCTGACTCTAGTTCCAGAGGATCCCATACCCTCTTCTGATCTCCAGGGGCACTAGGTCAACATGGTGATGCATAGACATACATGAAGACAAGACAGTCATACCTATAATAAAGAAATTCAAAAAATGTCACCACTCTTAGATACATTATCTTTTGTGTGTGTGTGTGTGTGTGTGTGTGTGTGTGTGTATGAGAGAGAGAGAGAGAGAGAGAGAGAGAGAGAGAGAGAGAGAGAGAAGGTCTTGCTATGTCGCCCTGCTGGAACTTGCAGTACTCAGCCTGCTTCTGACTCCTGAGGGCAGGGATTACATGTATGAATTACCACACTTGCTAGATAGGTAGGTTTGTTTGCTTATTGGGACAGAATTCCCAGTAGCCCAGGCTAGTCTTAACTTCCTTATGTAGGATGACCTTGAATTCCTCACCCTTCTGCCTCCACATCCCAAACAATAAGATTACAACCCTGCACACACCACCACTCTTGCCTCATTAATTGAGTCTTATTTTGCTAACAGCACTATTATAAAATTATCCATATGATTTCTTTCCTGTTTTGGCTTTTTTGGAGGGGGGCAGACAAAGTCTCTCTACACAGCCCTGGCTGTCCTGAAACTCACTGTGTAGACCAGTCTGCATCTCTGTATCCTGTATACTAAGATTAAAGTTGTGCACCACCATGCCTGGCTTATCCATACATTTTCACCAATAATTAGGGAGAGTTGAAAGATTTGATGACTAAGGGATTATTTAATCTTTTTTCATCTTATTTGTATGAGTGTTTTGCCTGCATATATGTCTATGCATCACTATCTTCCAGCCCCATATAAATTGCTTTAAAAAAATAACAAAGTAGCATGGTGGCACACACTCAATACCAGCACAGGCAGAGGCAGACAGATCTCTTGTGAGTGAGTTGAGCCAGGGTGGTTCAACCTGCCTACCAGACCAGGCTGAGTTACGTAGTCAGTAAGATACTGTCTGAAAAACAAACAAAAACTCCAATTACAGGCTGGCAAGATGAATTAACGAGTTAAGGTGACTGTCCTCAGGACTGACTGACTCTAATCACAAGGAGAGCCGAGTCCCTCAAGTTGTTCTCTGACCTCCATACAAACACCATGTCAAGCAGTGTATCTCTCACAACACATACAACAAATAAATGTAACATTTTAATTGAAAAAAACCAAAAACCTCAGTCTCTGCTAGGAGCTGTCTTAGTGCCATCTGAGAACATGCAAAGACCCTGAAAGGGCTCTTAGAAGAAAAACATCCCCCGGCCTCCTAGTCAGTCCCTTTGACCAGCCTAACTGGGGACCAGGGAACCCCTTACTCAGTGATATACACCGATGTGAGACTTTTCTAAGCCACTCTGACACCCACACACACACACACTGATGGCCTGTAGCCACCGAACCCCTACTTCCTCCAAATCCAGACATTCTCCCAGGTGCACTTGACTTCACACTCCCTGGCAGTAGCCACTTCAGTGTGACTGCCTCTGGGAGCCCCTCATCTACTGTCCCCTCTTTCTCTTTCTGCTCCCAAAGTCCCAAGTCACTGCTACAGGGAGAACCAGGCAGGCAAATATAAATTCATGCTGTCCAGTTTCAAGTTGGCCCTTGCAGCTGCTCAGCAACCCTTTATTTGTCTCATACATTCCCTGGCAGACCGTCAGTCTTCTTCTGAAACTACAAATTCCTGTCTCACTGCTACTTTAGAAGACTCCATGCTGGATCCTCTGATCACATTAACTGTTCCGTCCACAACCAGTTAGTATTATCTGTCTGCCTTCCAGTCCTTTCTCTTACCTATCCAGTCCCTTCCTGGAAAAGCGATCAACATTTCTCCTTTATTCTTCCTTAGATATGACCCTGTCAGTAAAAACAGGGAAACAAGGAATAAGCACGAGGAGAAAGATATGCCAACAGAGGACTCGTCCTGGGCAAAGGCACAGAGGGAGATGAGATATATTTAGAAAAGAGGAGTAGTGAGTGAGGAGAGTAATCCCCTGAGCGATGATCCCAGCAGCTGCCTCAACTGCTGCTTCTCCTTTTGCAGCTCTGACTTCAGCCTGAATCTTCTTTGCCTGGCCTGGTCCACATACCAGCTGTGTGGAAACTGGATCCTACAAGGCCCCTCACACATCCTACCTTCTCTGGACCTCTGTTACTATTTATTGAGCTTTGACTCCAACCATCTGTTTGAGTCCTGGTAAAGAGGTCCCAGTTCCGTCCTGAGCCACTCGCCAAGCCAGTTAGCAATCTCCCATTTCCTTTGTCACATGGACAGTTTCTACGCTCCACTAAAAATGATGGGACAGTGCATATAAAAGATGCTTTTTTTTTTTTTTTTTCCTGGAGCTGAGGACCGAACCCAGGGTAAGCGCTCTACTACTGAGCTAAATCCCCAACCCTAAAAGATGCTTTTATAAAGATGTTAATACAAAGAGACAAAAAGAACAGGTTAAACTACACAATAGACATGAGTCAGTAAAACCCAGGCTTCAAAACTACCAAGAAATAGTCTGACTTCTTCAGTAAAAACCTTACAAGGAAGATACATATGATGATGCATACCTCTAACCCCAGCACTCAGGAGACTGCGGTAGAAAGAGACAAGTTCAAAGCCACCCTGGACTAATAGTGAGTTAGCCTGAGTTACATAGTAAGATTCTTTTTATTTTTTTAGTACTTATTTATTTTATGTATGTGAGTGACTACATGTATTTATGTCTGTGCATCACAGACATGCAGTATCCAAGCAGGCTAGAAGGAGACAGATACCCTGGAACTGAAGTTAAAAATGGTTGTCTACCACTGTGAATGTGTGCAGAGAATTGAATCTGTGCTCTCACCTGCTGAGCCATCTCTCCTGTCCCAGTAGGATTCTTAAAGCAACTAACTGCAAGAAAGGCAAAAAGGAGGACTATGAGCCTTTAGTTTACGAGTGGCATATACGGTCCTGTAAGCCTCGCCCAAAGCCTATTGCTGGGGAGGTCCTGGGCCCTGGCCCTCGTAGGGAAGTTAGCTACTACTGTTCTTTTGCTAACTGGGCATGTGTCTGTTCAAATACCTTCTAAATAACTACATTTATGCTCAGAGAATAGTAATGCTATTGGTTTTGATCAGAGAATTTCTTTTCGCAGTGGTCAGCAGCGACTGCAGAGACTCATAACTAGTCCAAGTGTTGAGAATAAATGACTGCTGAGTGATCGGCCATAAATGGAGCATCTGTATCACACACTCCAATGCTCAGGGAAAATTGGAGGAGACTGTGGACAGAGTGAAGAGATGGAGGGAGGATAAACCAATGTTCACCTCCAGACATGGCATGGCTGTTGCATTCTTGTAACTTATAGGATCTGTAATAACCTGCACAAGGTTGGGCCTACCATCATCCTGTCATGGAAAGGGACTTATGGACCTACCCCTCCATGGGGACTTTTTTCTTGGGACAGGGTCTCATTTTTTAGCTCTGGCTGTCTTGGAACTTACCAGGCTAGCTTCTAACTCACCTGCCTCTTCTTCCCAAGTATTGGAATTAAAGGAGTGCACCACCATGCCAGGCTCCTAAGGATTTATATACATTTATCAGTTGAAGGGAGAAGGAGAAACATGCTCTTCAGTGACATAGCCACTGACAAGGCGTCCATGTTCCAGTAAACAATCCTAATGGGCCAGGCGGTGGTGGCACACGCCTTTAATCCCAGCACTTGGGAGGCAGAGCCAGGCAGATCTCTGTGAGTTCAAAGCCAGCCTGGGCTACCAAGTGAGTTCCAGGAAAGGCGCAAAGCTACACAGAGAACCCTGTCTTGAAAAACCAAAACAACAACAACAACAACAACAACAACAACAAAAAAAACCCAACCAATCCTAATGTAACTAACCGGATCACAAAACATGAAAACAGAAAGGCGGCTGACTGGGAAGAGGAAGGGGATTAGAGAGTAATGGTTGTGTGGATGTGAATATGATCAAACACATCATATACACATACAAAAATTTCACAATGAAACCCCTTATTGTGTATAATTAATATGTGCTAATAAAAACATTTAAATAGAAAAGAGAGCCTGTGATCCCAGCAGTCAGGAGGCAGAGGCAGGTGCATCTCTGTGAGTTCAAGGCCAGCCTGGTCTACAAAGCGAGTTCCAGGACAGCCTCCAAAGCTACAGAGAAACCCTGTCTCGAAACAAAACAAAACAAAACAAAACAAACAAAAAAAAAAAGAAAAAAAAAAAGAAAAGATGCCATATAATACCTACCCACCCACCCACAACCCACAAGGTCTAACTTTATTTGGATAGTTATTCAAACAAAAAAAGCTATATTTTTACATTTATGAAGCTTGTAAATACAGATACCAATTTGTATTGGGTGTCATTTATTTTATGTGCTAATACATTACAATTAGGATTTTTAGTTTTAGAGATACACACTGAAATCCTAAGTATGAATGATATACTGTCTGGGATTCTAATATAGAAGAAATAAACAGATGAAGGAGACTTGAAACAAGATTGTCCAGAAATCGGTATTCCTTTGGAGTGCTTGCTAAATGGTTCTGTATGCTGTTTTGCCTACTTTTGTCTATGCTGTAAGTTCTCCACACAAGAAAAGTTTCATGACAGAGCTGTGGAATTCTAAGCATCTGATGAAAGTCTATATATTAGTTTGAAACAGGAGAACAGGAGGAGTGGAATTTAAGATTAGGACGGTCTGAACAGCCCTGCGGGAGAGTGCCAGGGAATGTATGAGACAAATAAAGGGTTGCTGAGCAGCTGCAAGGGCCAACTTGAAACTGGACAGCATGAATTTATATTTGCCTGCCTGGTTCTCCCTGTAGCAGTGACTTGGGACTTTGGGAGCAGAAAGAGAAAGAGGGGACAGTAGATGAGGGGCTCCCAGAGGCAGTCACACTGAAGTGGCTACTGCCAGGGAGTGTGAAGTCAAGTGCACCTGGGAGAATGTCTGGATTTGGAGGAAGTAGGGGTTCGGTGGCTACAGGCCATCAGAGTGTGTGTGTGTGTGTGTGTGTGTGTGTGTGTGTGTGTGTGTGTGTCAGAGTGGCTTAGAAAAGTCTCACATCGGTGTATGATATCACTGAGTAAGGGGTTCCCTGGTCCCCAGTTAGGCTGGTCAAAGGGACTGACTAGGAGGCCGGGGGATGTTTTTCTTCTAAGAGCCCTTTCAGGGTCTTAGACTTTGCATGTTCTCAGATGGCACTAAGACAGCTCCTAGCAGAGACTGAGGTTTTAATTAGTAGGCATGTGGCCTCAAGCAACTCAAGAAATCCATTTCTTTCTTGTATCTCTTTTTGTTTGTGTGCTTATAATTGAATGCATGACCTTGGGCACACTTTAGCACTAAGCTATATTCTCAGCCTAACATTTCTTTTCTTCTTTCTCCCTATCTGTTTTGAAAGAGTCTTATGTAGCTCATATAGGCAATCTCGTGTTCCTCATCTTCCTGCATCCATTCCTGCATGTTGGCATTACAGATGTATGCCACCATGCCAGTGTTATGTGGTGCTTGGGATTGAACCTAGGACCTCACATGCTAGGCAAGTATGTTATCAATTGAACCACATCTCCCACCCCATTTCCTTGGTTTCTTCATCTCTAAGAAGCTGGAAAATGTTGTGGTGGTAAACACATGTAATTCTAGGGCTCAGGCTGAAGTAGGATGGTAACAAGTTCAAGGTTAGCCTACACTGCATGGTGAGTTGTTAGCCAGCAATTAAAAATTAAACAATAAAAAATAGGTGACTAATAATTAAAAATAATGTACATCAGAACAGTTCTAAACATTAGATTAAATAATGTGAGTAGAAGTGTGTAGCATTGTGGACAAGCAAATGACAGGCCCCCAATCTTGTAGCTGATGCAAATCTTCAGTGAAAAGGTCATCACCTCATAGAACAACAAAACCTGACTGTCAAGAAATCGAATCTTGCCGGGTAGTGGTGCACACCTTTAATCCCAGCACTCAGGAAGCAGGAGCAGGCGGATCTCTGTGAATTTGAGGCCAGACTGGTCTACAAAGTGAGTTCCAGGAAAGGTGCAAAACTATACAGAGAAACCCTGTCTCGAAAAACCAAAAAAAGGAAGAAAAAACAAAGAAATTGAACCTTTCTTTTTTCCTTAGCTTTTCCCCACCTTTGGTGTTTTCAGACAGAGTCTCACTATGTAGCCTTGGTTGGACTAGAACTTGCTATGTAGACCAGGCTGGCCTAAAACTCAAAGAGATTCACTTGCCTCTGCCTCCCTAGTACTGGTAATTAAGAAGATGCACTGGGGTTGGGGATTTAGTTCAGTGGTAGAACGCTTGCCTAGCAAACACAAGGCCCTGAGTTCAAGCCTCAGCTCTGACAAAAAAGGAAAAAGAAGATGCACGATCATGCCTGGCTCCCTTGAGTTTTTAAAACAGGATCTCATCTCATATAGCTCAGGCTAGTCTCAAACTCACTCTATCAATGAGAATGATCTTGAATTTCTAATCCTCCTGCCTCTACTCTGTGCATTCTGGGATTATATTATTATGCCACTATGCCTACAGAAAATCTTACTTCGTTACTGAAACATAAAATTACACTTTGGAGTTACATCCCCCCTTTCTCAGAAGAAAAAATTCCTCCAACTTCTTAACAGGCTGAAATAAAGAGTATGATAAAAGGCTGGGATAGTGGTACATATCTGTAATCCCAGCACTGAAAGGAAGGCCAGCTTAGATACCATAGTAAGACCACGTCTCAGTAAAAATCAGAAAAAATCTTAGTGAATAGAAAGGATAGATTAGTAAGAGTAATACTAAATATTTACATGATGATTATTAAATCTGGACTACAAAGGAAGATGTGGGCCAGAGACAAAAAGGTAAGTGAATGCTCTACATGAGATGTTGGAAGTCGGGGTTGGAGATTTAGCTCAGTGGTAGAGCACTTGCCCAGCAAGCACAAGGCCCTGGGTTCGATCCTCAGCTCTAAAGAAAAAGAAAGAAAGAAAGAAAAAGAGATGTTGGAAGTCATAGGCAAACTGCATGTCTGGAAGAGGAGTCACATAAGAGACAAGTTAGGCTAGGCAGTGGTGGCCCATGCCCTTAATCCCAGAACTCAGGAGGCAGAGCCAGGTGGATCTCTATGAGTTCAAGGCCAGCCTGAGCTACCAAGTGAGTTCCAGGAAAGGCGCAAAGCTACACAGAGAAACCCTGTCTCAACAAAACAAAACAAAAACAAGAGACAAGTTAGGATTGAAGAGCCAAGTAGAAAAAAAGAAGCTGAGCAGGAGTGGCTGGAGTGGGAGGAAAACAATGCAGAATGGGCCTGGGAAGACTGTGTATGAATGGTTTTGCAAGGAAGAAACAATCTTGAGTGTCACATTGTGCTTCA
Source organism: Onychomys torridus (assembly GCF_903995425.1). Taxonomy (NCBI): domain Eukaryota; kingdom Metazoa; phylum Chordata; class Mammalia; order Rodentia; family Cricetidae; genus Onychomys; species Onychomys torridus. Next base: position 90,295,089 of record NC_050466.1, on the reverse strand, counting down.
CAGGTCAAGGAAGACGAGGATTACATGTATATCCATTGGATTTGGTGGTCAATTATGACCTTAGTATAAACTGAGGTTTGGAGGCCAGATTAGAATGTACAGAAAGGGAGCAAACAAGCTGCCAGGCATAGTGACAAACATCTGTAATCCTAGCACTTGGGAGGTGGAAGCAGGTGGATCAGAAGTTCAAGGTCTACTTTGCCTCAGCTATATATATGGCAAGTTTGAAACCAACCTGAGCTACATGAGACCCTGCCTCAAAAAACAAAACAAAACAAAACAAAAAAAACCCCAAAACCCAAAACCCAAAGAAAGACAAGAAAGAAGGTGAGGGGTAGCACAGGGCTCAGGATATAGCTCCTTGGTAGTCACACTTAGCCCTAGCATCATCCCCAGCACCACAAAAGAAAAAGGAGATGGGGCTGGAGAGATGGCTTAGTGGTTAGGAGCACTGATTGATTGCTCTTCCAGAGGACCCAGGTTCAATTCCCAGCACCCCTGTGGCAGCTCACAACTGTCTGTAACTCCAGGGTCTGACATCCTCACACAAGATATACATTCAGGCAAAACACCGATGCAAATAAAAGGAAAATAAATAAATTTTAAAAAAGCCAGAGGCGGTGGTGGCGCACACCTGTAATCCCAGCACTCGGGAGGCAGAGGCAGGCGGATCTCAGTGAGTTCGAGGCCAGCCTGGTCTACAAAGCAAGTTCCAGGACAGGCCCCAAAGCTACAGAGAAACCCTGTCTCAAAAAACAAAAAAACAAAACAAAACAAAACAAAACAAAAAAGGAAATGGAAAGAGAATATAGTTACCTCCAGAAGAAAGAGAAGGGAGTTAAGTAGTAGCTAGGGAGAGGTATGAAGTCAAGAGAAACTGTTTTGAAAACTGGAGAGACTTGACCATGTTTAGACATCCCAACAAGAGGGGAAGGCTGACTAAACAGAGAGAAAAAAGATAGTACCAGAAGGCTTCTAGAAAGGTGTAAGAAGATCGGATCAGATACAAAGTATGATGGTGAGAAAGAAGAAGTGTAAGGCCTATGCATGTAGCTTGGCAGTAAAGTACTTTCCTAGCATATGCAAGGCCCAGGGTTCAGTCTACACCACTACCCAAACTAAAAACCCTAACAAACACTTTATTCATAAAAAGAAGGGTAAAAGGAGGTGGGGGGATTTGTGTTACTGTGAGCAAATGTAGACCTCAGAGAAGGAGATGAGGGGTTGAGATGATGCACTTAGCATGAGGCCTGGCATGTTAGTTTGTATGTATCAAAAATTTTACCTATGGACGCCATTATTGTCAGGAGATGCAAAGCAGAAGATGGCCCTAGTTGGAGCAAGTAGGAGACAGGGTCATAGCCCTCAAGGGTATAATTGTTGGAGAGTCCTTATTTATCTTTGTCTCTGGTCAGCCAGGAAGTGAGCCTTGTTTCTCTACCACATCCTCCCTGTCTTGATGCTCTCCTTTCCACACGTGGAGAAGCAACAGAATAACTATTAGAACTAGGAGCTAAAAACATTTTCTTTTTAAAAAAATCAAGAAATAAGGCTGGGGACATGGCTAGGTTGGTAAAGTGTCTGCTGCACAAGTGTGAGGATCTGAGTTCTGATCCTTAGTACCCACATAAAAGCCGCTCCAAGCTGGGCATGGTGGTGCACGCCTTTAACCCTAGCACTCAGGAGGCTGAAGCAGGAGGATCTCTGTGAGTTCAAGGCCAGCTTGATCTACTTTGCAAGGTCCACAACATCCAGACTTTGTCTCAAAAGAATACATAAAACAAAAGCTATCCTAACACTGGAAGGGCAGAGAGAAGGGGATCCCTGCAGCTCACTGGCCAGTCAGCACTGGAAAGGCAGAGAGAAGGGGATCCCTGCAGCTCATTGACCAGTCAGCACTGGAAAGGCAGAGAGAAGGGGATCCCTGCAGATCATTGACCAGTCAGACTAGGCAAATCAATAATGAACTATAGGTTTCAGTCAGAGAATGTCTTTAAAAAGTTAAGGTGAAGAATAATCCAGGAAGATTCTTGATGTTGACCTCTGGCCTCAACATACATGCTCATACATCCACACACATGCTCACACAACATGCATATATGTGCGTGCGCACACACACACACACACACAGTATGCAGATCACACAATTGGAGATTTCTTTTTTGTTTGTTTGTTTGTTTTCGAGACAGGGTTTCTCTGTAGCTTTGGAGCCTGTCCTGGAACTCGCTTTGTAGCCCAGGCTGGCCTCAAACTCACAGAGATCCGCCTGCCTCTGCCTCCCGAGTGCTGGGATTACAGGTCTGTGCCACCACCGACCGGCTGGAGATTTTTTATACTTTAGGCTTCGGCTTTGTAAAATGAACTAGTACCATACTTTGTTAACACTGAACATTTGGCACTTTATAATTACCTGGACTGTTTTTAATCCTTACCTCCTTTCTCTTCAGGATTTCAGGACAGTTGCTGTTATCCTGGTTTTGGTAAGATAGAAAACTGTTACACAGTTAAGATTAATGCACATTATGTATCTTTCTCTAGTCATTCTACCTCAAACTTTATTTGATAAAGTCTCCCTATGAAAACAACACTAGCCTTGAACTTGTTATATAGCCCCAGGTAGCCTCAAAGTCGGCCACATACTTCAGTTTGGCCATGAACTCATGATCTTCTTACCACAAAGTCTTAAGTACTGAGATTACAAATAGGTTTGTACTACCACACCTGGCTTGGGGGGAGGGCCTTGTTTTGTTTTGATTTTTGAGATAGGATCTCATTATATAGCCCTCAATGGCCTAGAACTCTCTATGTAGACCAGGATGGCCTTGAACTCAGAGATCTGCCTGCCTCTGCCTCCTGTGCAATAGGATTAAAAGCATGCAACACCACATATCGTCCATACCAGACTGTTTACCTCTAACTTTGTTTTTGTTTTTGAGAGAGGATCTTGCTATATATAGCCTATACTAATATTGAGCTCATATCGACCCTCCTGCCTCAGCCTCATATGTTAGAACTAAAGGCATGTGCCACCATGACTGGCTGACACATATAACTTTTAAAAATATTATCAAATCTATGTCAACTCACCCCTTGAAAGATATCATTAAGAGTAAATTGTGGGGCTGGAGAGATGGCTCAGAGGTTAAGAGCACTGACTGCTCTTCCAGAGGTCCTGAGTTCAATTCCCAGCAACCACATGGTGGCTCACAACCATCTGTAATGAGATCTGGCGCCCTCTTCTGGCCGGCAGTCATACATGCAGTATACATAATAAATACATCTTAAAAAAAAAAAAAAGAGTAAATTGTGAGCCGGGTGGTGGTGGTGCACACCTTTAATCCCAGCACTCGAGAGGCAGAGGCAGGCGGCTCTCTGTGAGTTCGAGGACAGCCTGGTCTACCAAGTGAAATCCAGGACAGGCACCAAAAGTACACAGAGAAACCCTGTCTCAGAAAAAAAACAAAAACAAAAACAAAAAAAACCAACAAAACAAAAAATTGTGGGTCAGAAGGGTAAGATGGCACAGAGGGTAAAGGCACTAGCTCCGAAGCCTGACACTGGAGTTCAATGCCTGGGATCTCCATGGTAGGAGAAGAGATAGGTACATACGCCACCCCACCATACGCCACCCCACCCTATGCAGGTCTACACAAAATAAATTGAAATGTAATACAATGCTTTAGTTTGGTTTTTTGAGACAGGGTCTCATTATGTATCTTTACTTGGCTTAGCACTCTGGAGACCAGGCTGGCTTCCAACTCAGAGATTCATCTGCCTCTGCTTCCTAAGTCTAGGATTAGAGGCATGTGGCACCATGCACATCTAAAAAAATAATGTAATACATTTTTTTAAAAGAGGAAACTGCTTCTAAGTTTAGGAAGTATTCTTGGCCAAATATGGTGGCACAAACGTTTTTAATCCTAGCACTCAGGAGGCAGTGGACATTTGAGTTAGGTCAGCCTGGTCTACATTTTCAATTTCAGTTTCAATTCAAGTGGGGCTACATAGTGAAACCCTGTCCCAGAAAAAGAAAGAAAAAAGAAGGGAAGGAGGGAGGGAGGGAGGAAGACAAGACAAGACTCTTGAGGCTTTAGTTCAAAGGAGAAACTTTATTTGCCCCAATGAATCCAGAATGGGAGCAGTGAGAATTGATACGTATCCTATAAACCAGGGAAGTCTCTACCTCTGATCAAACTCCTCTGTGGGTATAACTCACATCCTTGGAGACATATCCCTTGCTATCCCCTAATTTCCCTCAGCCTCCAAATCCTCATGTGCACTATGGTCCACACTTCTTCCCTCAATTCATTTGACTCCTGTGTCCCAATCACATCCTAGCTACCCTCAATCTGATCCAAAAAGATACCAACTGAAGAACATGATGCAGGTGTGGTGGCAGGAGGACCTCCACAAGTTCCAGGCTAGTCAGGGCTACATAATGATACCCTAGAGAGAGGAGAAAGGAAGAGAGAGAGGAGAGAAAGAGGATGGGGTGGACTTAGGAGAAATAAAGAATTCGAGATTGCCTGAGGTTTGAAGAGCTTCATTGCTGGGTGTTTCTTGGAAATGTATTATTATTGTATGTGCATGTGTGTTACACTGTGTGTGTGAGTGCAGGCACCCATGTGGTATAGCACCAGTGTGGAGACCAGAGGCCAACTTGCCTGATTTGGTGTCTCTATCATTACCATGGGTTCCAGGGACAGAACGGCAGCAGCCTTGTGCAGCAACTGTCTTTACCTCTTGGACCATCTTTCTAGTCCTATTTCCTGGAACTTGTTTTTCTCAGATGATTGGCCATTCTGCTGAGGGAGACTAAAAATAAATCACAAGTCTACACTTTCAGCTAGGGATGGTGGTCCATGCCTGTCACCCCAATATTACAGAACCTAGGTAGGAGGATTGTTCCAAGTTTGAGGTCAACCTGAGCTATATCTGAGTTCTAAGTCATCCTGGGCAACAGAGTGAGAGCCTCAATAAGAAAAAATAAGAACAATAAAATAAAAATAAATAGAAAGGTCTATACAGTCATTCCTTGTCCTTTAATGTCAGTGGGAGGGAGGGAGGGAGGGAGGGAGGGAGGGAGGGAGGTCCATCCAGGAACCTCCATGCCTGTACCAAGCTTGGAAGATGTTCAAATTCTTTACATAAAAAGGCATTGTAGCCAAGTGGTGGTGGTGCACACCTTTAATCCCAGCACTTGGGAGGCAGAGGCAGGTGAATCTCTGTGAGTTCGAGGCCAGCATGGGCAACAGAGTGAGTTCCAGGACAGCATAGGCTACAAGGAGAAACCCTGTCTCAGAAAAAAAAAAAAGACACAGTATTTGCATATAACCTGCACATATTCTGCTATAACTATCCACCTCTAAATTATAGTACCAAGTAAATTATTTCTATACTATTATTTAAGAAAAATCTATAACCATTTAGTACTAATTTTTCTTTATATCTCAACTCACAATTGTTGAATCCATGAATACAGAATCTGCAGGTGCAGTGAGCTAACCATAATGTCTGTTATTTATTTCTGAGGGTTTTTTTGTAACTTTTTCCATCACTCAATTGTGTAGTTTTTTTTTTAAGATTTTAAAAAAATTTATGTGTGCATTTGTGTGTGGGAATGTCCACGTGAGTGCAAGTGCCCACAGAGGCCACCACAGGACTTGTAGCCCCTGGATCTGGAGTTACCAGTGGCTGTGAGACACCTGATAGGGGCACTAGGAATCAATCTCAGCTCCTCTGGAAAAGCAGTACACACTGTTAGCCATTATGACATCTCTCGAGCCCCCATATTGCCTTTTAAGTTCCCTTTTAGCAGGAAGGAGTTGTGGCTCAGTGGTAGAATTCCTGCATAGTATGTGGCAGGCCCTGGGTTAGAGTATCCCCAACACTATAAAGAAAAATACCCCACATATTTTGGGTCTGGGTGTGAGGACTTGCAGCTGTAATTGCAGCAGTGAGAAGGCTGAGGCAAGAAGATGGTAAGTTTGAGGCTAGCCTGGGTCACACAGCAAGACTATAAAAGCAACGACCTATAATGTTAGGATTCTTTTCAACCTAGCCACACGCCACTAACATTTTTTGTCTTCTCCTTTGTACACACTCTGATACGTAGTAGGGGTAAACAATAGCCAAAGCACTAAGGTCACCAAGAATCTCATTGCGTCATCCAGTCTGCTCTGAACTTGCTGTGGAACCTAGGCTGATCTTATACGTGTAATCCTCCTGCTTCAGCCTCCTGATTACTAGAATTGTAGGAACAAGCTACCACCCCTAGCTAGAATGTCTGTTTTGAGATCAGTCTAGTCCAGGATGGTCTAGAATTCACTATGTAGTCCAGGCTGGCCTCAAAAACATGGCAATCCTTCTACTTCAGCTTCTGCAGTGCTTGGATTCAAAGTGGATGAGACATTAGACCTAGCTTAGAGTATCAATTTTTTTCTTTTTGTTCCTTTTATTCAGAGGGAGGGTTGTAAGACAAGGTTTCACATAGCCCAGGTCCACCTCCAATTCAGTATGTAGGTGAGGATGACCTAGAACTCCTGATCATCTATCTTCACCCCCTAAGTGGAAGGATTACAGGCATGCACCATCATGCCCAGCTCAGGTCTTTCTCTTGAGAGAAATGAACAAGCCCATTTCTCAGCTATCTCTAAAGCATCTCATATGTAACTGGACATACAGGAAGTCCTCATAAGTTCCTGGTGGCTGTGAGGAACAGAATGCATATGCATGTGCTTGTTTTCACACGTGTGCCAAACACACAGCCAAGTGGGGTGGTGTGGGGCTGCATGTGCTCTTTCATGATGAGGTGAGAGATGACACTTTTGTGAAACTGCAGAATATAAGGTTTATTTAGGGGAGCAACAGCAGAGTTTGGCCAGTTCTGTCTGTTCTCGCCTCCTCCAGCCTCCTGCTGCTCAATGACAGCACATAGTCAACCATGTCCTGGTCTCAGATTCGAAGGTCACTGAGGGCCTACCCTGAAACTCAACTGTCTGCCGTTCCTATTCCCCCATAGCTTCTTCCTCCTCTTCCTCCTCCTCCTCCTCCTCCTCTGTCCAGCTCAGGTCATCATCTGAATCCTCAGATTCTTCCTCATCCATCTCTAACAAAACCCCTGCCCTAGCCTTCTCAGCTAGTGAAGTGGGGTGCTCCAGCTGGGCCCAGGATCCTGGGTCAGCCTTGACCAGGGAGATTTCAACCCGGGATGGCATCAAAGAGACAGAGCTCTGCTCCACGTTTATGACCTAAGGAGGAGGGAAAGACAGAAAGAATGAAGAAATCACAGACTTGGGATTAGAGTGGTGATGAGTAAGAACAGCGAAAGGAAGGGGAGACGGAGAAATGCAATGGGGAAGGCAGACAGGGAGGGAGAGGACAGGAAGGAGGGAATCGAAGCAGTTCAAGAGAACCCCTAGTTTCCCACGGCAACTCTTCAGCACACCCTCTACCAACTCAGCCTGGCCCTCCTCTTACCTGTGTCCCTCCCTTGCCTCTGCCTACTTATCTTCACTTACCCCCCAGAGCTTCATTTGTGCTTGGAACACACGATTACCATCAAAGACAATGTGGACATGAAGCTGAGAGGAAAGAGTTAGAAAAGGTCAGAAAAAGTCATTACTCCAGAACCAGGTCAGAGGCAAGATCCACAGGCCAACCAGCCAACCCTGATCTAAGAACTTCCCATTCTTCTCAGGGGACTCTGGAACCTAAAGAGTGATGGCATGAGCTTGGGGGGGGGGACGACAGGCCTTTAAGCCTAGCCCTTGGGAGGCAGAGGCAGATGGATCCCTGTGAGTTCAAGGCCAGCCTGGTCTACAGAGTGAGATCCAGGACAGGCAGGGCTACACAGAGGAGCCCTGTCTCAGAAAAAAAAAAAAAAAAAAAAAAGAGTGACAGCATGCGGCATTTCTCCCTGTACAACTGCACTCACTACCCACCAGAGTTCACTCAGTCCCCAGCCTGTCTCAGATCATTCCTCACCTCAGTTTGACTGGCTTTCACCCAGTTGAATGCAGGAAGTGGAATCTGGCCATATACGGTCAGCACTACCAAGGAATCTGTTTGGTGCCAATCATGGCGGCAAGATGCTGGCAGCTAGAGAGACGTGAGAGGGGGATGGTAACACTCAACTCTTAACCCAGGAGGAGTCTCATGGGGATAAGGACACGAGAAACCCCCGAAATACTATTCCATACAGCCAAGACTCGGCTATCGAGAGATAAAGGGCAGAATCTTGATCTGATTTAAAGGAAGAAGTTAGGGAGCCCCGCCAGGAGGTACTAGGAGAGCTTATCTCTGTAATTGGGGCTTAACCAAGTGTTTAGGAAAGGGAGAGGCTTACCTGCTTGGCCCAGTCATGTCTACCAACTCTGCAACCTGGCTGTGCCAGGAATGCCCCAAAATCCAGAGTCTGGATACCACAACAGCTCCAAGACTTCATCCTGATGGAGGAAGATAATTTATTTGAATCCCACCCCCAAGCCCTTACTCACATTCATATTGGAAGAAGCCTGCCCAGTACCTTCTCTTACCCCTCATGAAACCGAGGTGCCCCTGGGTGGTAGGTACATGGAGAAGCATCACTCTCAGGGCCTTGGTAAACCTAAGAATGCCAAAGGAGAATCAGGTCATTCAAATTCATGCCTATACCTAGGCATCCCTCAGGTATCTCTCAGCCACATGCTTGAGCCCCCCAAATCTCTCACTCACAGCATCACATCCTGGGTTCTGGCAGCTGGAACCAGTCCAGATCAGACTACTGTCAAGTCCTGGGCAAAGGAAACAGTCAGGAACCTTTCTTTCCCCCCACCCTGCTGCCACTTCCATGAACTTCCAGTCTTTGAGACCTGTCCTATTAAAGAGCCGCCTACCTGCTCCAGGTTCCCGGTCTAGCTCCTTCTGCTCCAGCGCCACTCCCAGGGCTTGAGATATAGTAAGTGGCAGCAGTTTTGGAGGCATCTCTGACCTAGATGTCATAAACAGGCATTTAGATCTGATCCATTCATCAGAACTACCCACTTTAGCACCTCTACCCACAGTCGGAGAATCAAGTAAGTCTGGCAAAAGTGAGTCAGGGTCAGAGAAGTCAGTTAACAACCCTATTGGCGATTTTCATCTCTGGACTTTCACATTCCACAGCCCTGGAGAAGGCCTAGGGCTTCCTTGGTGGTTGGTTGCTTCTAATCTTCCCACATTTCTCTGAATTGCATCACTTCCTCTTCCTCTATTTGATTGTGGACCTAATGTTTTCTTGCTTGTATTATTCTCTGCAGCCTCCTCCTACCTTGCTAATATTACTTCCTGCGATGTAAGGTAGCTTTTTAGTTTTGAGACAGGGTTTCTCCATGTAGCCCTGGCTGTCGTGGAACTCAAGAGATCTGCCTGCCTCTGCCTCCTGAGTAAAAGCACATACCACCACACCTGGCTAGAGGTAGCTTTTTAAGGGGCTGGAGAGAGTATGTAGCCTAGGAGGACTTTATTGCTCTTCCAGACAACCTGAGTTCAGTTCCCAGCACTCAAACCAGGTGGCTCATAACCACCTGTAAACACACACACACACACACACACACACACACACACACACACACACACACACACAAATAAAAATGTAATTCCTGGTCAGTCAGGGTTACCCTGTTTCGATAAGAAATTCAAACAAAATATCGAGCTTTTGCTTTGAATTTGTGTTTATTATTACTGGCACGAGTGGAGGTCAGAGGACAACATTGTGGAGTCACTTCTCTGTATCTTTATGTAGGTTTCAGGGATCAAACTCAGTCAGTATTATGTAGAAATCACCATTTCCTATTGGGCCATACTACTGGCTCTTTTTGTTTTGTTTTGAGACAGGGTATCACTTGGTAACCATGACTGACCTGCAACTCACTGTATAGAATGGACTAGCCTCAGACCTGCTGCCTCTGCCTCCTAAGTGTTGAAGTCTATAGGCACACAAACCAACATGTCCAGCAATTTAAGATTTATTTTTGTTTTATTTTCTGTAGCCTAGGTCAGTCCAATATCTACAGCAATCTTCCTGACTCAGCATTCTAAGTATTGGGATTACAGGAATGAGCCAACAAAACACATAGCTGTAAGATTAAGTTCTTCTAAAATCAAAGAAATCAATAGAGGTGGGGGGGAGGGAGAGGCATGAGCAAGGTACAATGATACATGTATGAAAATTAGATAATGAAACCCATTATTTTCTATACTAACTAAAAAGTGATTATTAAAAACTGAAAATTTACAACAAAAATATCACTTCATTCTCAAGTAGGTGTGGTAGTGCACACCTGTAATGTCAGCCTTCAGGAAGAAGTTAAGGCAAGAGGATCGAGTTTAAGACTGGGCCACACAGAAAGCCTATCTCAACAAAAGCAAACCACAGGTTATCTAGTCACTACTCTGCTATATACCATATATTTCAGGAGCTATCTAGTCCCTAAAGAAATCTATTCCATCATCCTTTCACTGTCTTATAGCAAAGGACATTTCTTGACACAAATTTCCTCTATGACAAAGACGCATCATGCAAACCAACACATGACCCTCCTCACATCTCTAACCCCTAGTTTCCAAACCCCTATGAGCCATTAATTCCTAGGAAGCTGTATGGCTATAGAAAAAAGCCCTGGGTCTCTTTACTTAGGCCTTTCTCGGAGCAAGGTCTCTGCTGACTTTGGGATTGTATTCAGAGGTTTTTGCTCCTGAAGTGAACTTGTGGCAGGGCCCTCAGGCTGTGGAGGGCCCTCAGGAAGCTTCTCAGCACAGTGTTGTCCCACAGTACAGCCCTAGTACAGATAAGGAGATAAGGGTTAGAAGGAGAACTCTTCCATAGGGAGCAGAATCTGAGGAAGTTAAGAGTTTACCTTGATGTTTAAGAACTCAGAGAAATCTACAGTTCGTTTTCGGCAGCAGGACCAACCCTGATAACAAGAGACCCTGATCAGCTTAGATCCTAGGTATATTTCCTTGGGGAAAATGCTGTTGCTAGGCCAACATCACCTATTCCTCACCTTAAGTGCATCATGGAAGATTGGGACCCCAGGATGATAGTGACAGGAATCTGTAGATACCAGTGATAAGATCAAGGCAGGAAAGATAACTGTCAAATACTACCCTCCTATTTTCTTCAGGTTCATGTTAATGGCTTTTCATACAATGTGGAAAGTAAAACCATCAGACTGAATATCTGCCAAACTAATTGAAATTATGCCCATTTTGTTCTCCCTGTTCCCAACAGCCAGCCCCACAGCTGAACAACTAACACCCACTCAGAGCCCGAGGTCAGTACTTACTCACCAGGGAGATTGGTATTGGGGTCAAAGTGTTGCCCACAGCCTTTGTTATGGCAGAGCAGAGACATGGAAGCGTTGATCGAGCTTACTCAAAGGGTATTTCAAGGAGTCTGGCTTCAGAGTGAGGAACACCTCTTAGTCTGGAGGCTTTTTAGCTGCCTAGAAGAGCCAGCTGTTTCTATCTTTAGTTCAGGAGGCGTCCACCTCCAAACATGGGCAAGGAAACTTCAATTGGTCTTCTCAGCCAATAGGAAAGTGCTCCAGAGTATTTTAGCTCTGAGGCTCAGGAAAAAGGGATCAGGAAGAGCCCTTGGAACTTGGGTGAGGTCAGTAACTACAACAGTTGTAGATGTTGCCAATTCCAAGCCTCTGACATATCAGCAGCTGCTCAGAAACAAAATGCTAATTAAGATCCCCCCTCCCTATGTGGTATGGATATAATCCCTCCATTTTCTGCCATTTGGAATAGCTTGCCTGCCACTGCCATTACCTGTAGTGCCAACAGCATTGATCCTAGCCATTCTACCTTGCATCTCACCTTCTCCTGCCCATCGTTTGCCTAATGTTTACTATTTCAAAAGGTAACAAAGATCACCATTATGTAGTCTACTGTACACATCTCCCAAGACAGAATTTCTTCCCCTCCCTTCCCCTTCAAAAAACAGCACAGAAAATTAAAAGGCTTCAAATGTATTTTAATAAGGTGATGCTGCATTACTGCTCCATTTCTCAGAAAAATTTCAAATTGAAGGTATCAGGAACAAATCAAACATAGTACACCAATAGAAAATGCACAGCGTAACTATCTAAGATAGGCAAGGCTAAGAGCTACTGTCAGACCTTCAACACACAGCAACCCTGTTCCAAAGATTGTACTAGGCCTATCAAGAAAAGCTGTGAACAGCAATATCATAGACACAAAGGTCATTCATTCTTGAGCAGTCCTTACCCAAGAAAAAGATGGAGGCAAGTTAACACAAGACTTTTTTTTTTTTAAAGATATATACTAAAATGAAAACCTCTAAGAGAAAATGTCTTCCTTAGGACATGAAGGGGTTATATGAGATATAACAGAACCGTATGTATGCTGTAACCTCTGTGGACATTTATCTGAATTCTCACCTGGGAGTGAATGGAGGAATAGGGCTAGGTCATTGGAGGATGTTTAGGTTTTGTGGTATATATGGCAGTGTCTCTGGGGTTGAGGGGAATAAAGATGAAACAGGATGGATGAAAAAAGAAAACAGGAATGATCAAGATTAATGGAGCTCTCTGAGTTCATTTTGCTATGGTTCTCCAGTCCCTCAACAATCAACACACTTCAGGAATGCACCAGACAGACTTGACAAAGCAATATACCACAGACTTTGATTTGTTAACTACCACCCCTCCCTTGCCCTCTGCCTCCAAGCATACTCCCTAGAGTAGTACAGGTAGGGAAGACCTATCTATTGGGAAAACCCCTAACACTTTTCCAGGGTAGAATTCTTGCTAGTCCAAAAAGGGCCTTTCTTTTAAGGGTTGTGGGAAACTAGACACTGCAACTTTATTTAGTATCGGCGGCGTTTATTTGGAGCAAATTCAGCTCCAGGAGCTGGGCGGTTGAATGCAGGAGGAGTTCCACCAATTGCTCCAATTCCTTCCATTGTAGCAGCTTGGCCGAAACGTTCAGTTGTTGGTGGGGTCTTAAAAGAGAAAAAGAACAATGTTACAATAGAGTGTCTGTCCTCAACTTCCCTCTTTTCTAGGGTCTTCCCACTACAGGCCATTTCTACTTAACCAGTCAAGACACCTGACTGCTAGGGGCAAGGTACCCAAGTTTGCTTAGAGTTCTAGTGGAGAACCTTGAAAGGAACAGAAGGCTGTACTAGTTACAGCTTCATAATTTAGCTTTTTATCCATATTATATATACAATTGAAATTCCTATTTGAATAGGTTCTATCCAAGTCCTTTTTCCTTAGGAAAAACAGGCTATCATTTCTGTAGCAACCCTAAGTTTCTCCATGGTCTATTCCATTTTGACATTTGAACCAGAACAACTTCTGAACTTTATGAACCATGAGGTCCCTGAATTCACATCCATTATACTAATAATATATAAGCTTCTTTGATTTCTCCCTCTAAAAAGTAACCTGCTGGCCAGGCAATGTGGTGCGAGCATTTGGAAGGTAGAGGCAGGAGCACTTCTGTGAGTTCAAGGCCAGCCTGGTCTACATAGCGAGCTCTAGGACAACTAGGAGTATAGAGACCTTGTCTCAAAAAACCAAAAACCAACAAAACAAACATAAAGCAACTTGTTTACTGAGGATAACGATTATAATCAATCAATGGGACTGCCAGACAGAGGCTACTGTTTAACTCCAAGGTTAAAATAGCGTCTGGTATTGAATTTTCTCAAGATTACAAACTAAAAGACCAGGGACACAGAACAGTGAGACAACACTTGCCTATCATATATCAGATCCTGGGTTCAATCATCCTCATCACCCCCTAAACATCTTAGGTTCTATTTTATGTATACCAATAATCCTAAAAATCTACCTGTAACAAAATCAAAGTAAACTCAGGTAGCAGATGCTGGGCAGATAGCTTAGTCAAGTAAAGTACTTGTCCTTCAAGTTTAATTTCCCAGCATCCAGTGTTAAAGACTGGTCAACCTAGCCTAACTGGCAGGTTCCAGGTCATGGATGACTCCTGAGGAATGACACAAGCAGTTGACATCTAGCCACACTTACAGGCGTGCAGGCACACACACACACACACCCCTATCCACAAAAATCAGACCCCAGAGGTTGAGAAGCTCTCCTATCACTATTTACAGTTATTATGAGGCCCTGCAGTTTATTACCAATCCCAAGGTTCCATCTGGCATCATAGTGGCAGGTCCTGGAGGAGCTGGAGTACCAGTTGGCACAGGAGCAGGGGGCATGGCGCCTCTATTGTTTATGCCCATAGCACCTAAAGCAGAATAGTATGATCAGTATAGGGGAGAGATTATCAGTCTCTTCCCCTACCAAGAAACAATTCAATAGAACCCCCTACTCCCAGCCTAAAAGCCCTAATGTTCCTGGAAATGTCAGGTCATTTAAATGTGGACTAGATAGAAGCTCCATAATTCAATAGAGATCAGATTTAAAAAGGAAGGAAGGAAGGAAGGAAGGAAGGAAGGAAGGAAGGAAGGAAGGAAGGAAGGAAGGAATTAGGCTCTGCAAGTATGAAGATCTGAGTTTGAATCCTAGACTCCCACATAAAAAAAAAAAAAAGTCAGGCACAGCAGTACACGCTGCCTTTAATCCCAGCATTTGTCAGGTGGATCTCTGTAAGTTCAAGAACAGCCTGGTCTACACACTGAGTTCCAGAACAGCAACAGCCAGAGCTGCATAGTAAGATCCTGTCTAGAGAGAGAAAAAAGAGCTGGGCAGGGCCTTGTGAGGCAGACAGGCAGATCATAGCAAGTGGCCAGCCAACCTCTGGAGAGGGGGGACGACAACACACGACAGGCAGGCAGTTCTTTGGTTACTGGATATCCGCTGCTCTATTCTATAACTATTCTTTCTCCCCACCACCCCCAAACCTCAAAGGCAACCACAACTATTTAACTCTTAAGTCCTTACCTCCCATAGCCATTTGGCCCATCCGTATCTCTTGTTCTCTCTGAAAAACAGTACACACTCAACACAGTCCAAGACAACAGTTACTCTATTACAATCCACTGATGATAACACAAAGAATGTAAACAGTGATGACATACTAATGTCCTCTTGCCATTTGTCCGGGGACTTCAGGTAACAAATTAGAATTTTCTATTAGGAACAAAACAAGGCAACAGGGGAAGAGCGAGCTAATTTCTTCTGGGAGCTGCAAACCATCTAACTACACGGGTAGCAGTGGATTAGCCAAAATCTACTACAGGACTCAGTTTCTCTTATTGTCACTGGATATGAACAAACAGTGGTATTGGCTTTTCATCCTAAATTTGCTACAAGGCAAGAGCTCCCCTTCAAACCTTACCTCACCTCCCATCAAGATCTTTTCCTACATGGCATTTCATAGCATAGAAAACCGAGTCATAATCTGATATTCTAACAGACATTTCACGGTAGTTTTGTCTTATCATGACTGGCCTGGCACATCACGGGCACATGGGTGATATACCGCATCAGGGAAGGTTCCCTTGAATCCTTCTTGCTGTCGCCGCATCATTTCTTCTTGTTGCCGTCGCATTTCTTCCTCACGGCGCCTGCGCTCCTCTTCCTGCCTATAGAGTCACCAAGGTATTTTAAGACAGATAAAGGCATTCCAGAACATGAGCAGACTACTTGAATAGGAAGAATATTAACACAAAGAAACAAGCCTACCAAAAACCAGCACAGCTTGCCAAGTACGAGGGCAACACCCAAAGGAATCAAGAGACCAGCACTCAGCTCTTTCCCTTTAGTGAAGCCCTAAGGCAATTCCTAGAACCAATGCAGCTAAAACATCTACCCAAAGGGAGAACCTGAGAAGCAGAAGAATACTTGCCAGGATTTATAATCTATCATGGAGAATGTGGTGAGAAATAAAAAAGCATTACTCTTTGGAGTTGTCCGAAAAAAGGTTAGAGTTACAAGGCTATAGAACTGGCTCAGTGGATAAAGGTGCTTACCAGCAAGGCTGCTGAGCAGTTCAATCCCTAGGAGCACACATGGTGTGAAAGGAGGGAATTGATTCTGAAAGTTGTCCTATGGCCTCCACACATTGGGACATGTGCCAGGCCCCAAAACAAACAAATAAATATTAAAAAGTAAAGAAAGAAAGGGGTTACCTGAGCTCTAGCTGCTTTCGTTTCTGAACCTCTTGGTTATGCAGCTCCTCCATTCTCCGAAGCTCTTCTTGACGCCTCATCAAATCTAGCAACAGATTGAGACTTGTTGATTCTCTTTTCATATATGTAATAACTTTCCATAAATACTCAGAAAGCAAAGATGTCGACTAGACCAAAGCTAGAGAGTCATTTTGGAAGAGGGAACCTCAATTGAGACTGGTCAGTAGATAAGCCTATGGTACATTTTCTTGAATGATATGGAATGGCCCAGTTCATGGTAGGTGAGCCAGGCATAGTGGTACACACCTTTAATTCCAGCACTCGGGAGGCAGAGGTAGGTGGATCCGAGTTCAAGGCCAGTCTGGGCTACAGAACTAGTTTCAGGACAGGCAAGGATTGACAGAGAAACCCTGCCTCAAACAAACAAAACCCAAAAAACACAGAGAAAGAAAGCAGGGTGGATAAGCCATGAGGAGCACCTAATAACACTCTCTCCATCACTTCCTGCCGCCAGGTCTCTGCCCTACTTAACTTCCTGCCCTCGCTTCCCTCAATGATGGACTGTTATCTATAACTTTATGACAAAATAAACCCTTTCCCTCCTCAAGTTGCATTTGATCACGGTGTTTTTGTTTGTTTGTTTTCTTTGTTTTTTTGAGACAGGGTTTCAGTATGTAGTCCTGGCTGTCCTCGAACTCACAGAGATCCGCCTGCCTTGCCTCCTGAATGCTGGCATTAAAAGCATGCAGCACCACTGCCCAGCGATCAAACCTTAACTGAGACAATATATAATCTCAGAACAACCATCCAAGTGAACTCAAACCTTATGGTTTTCTTCTTCATAGAATCCATCTAGTATTCTTCTATACTCCAAATCCACCCCCCCCTATCAGAATCAACCAAGTATTTCAGGGAACAAAAGCAGAAATTTGTCTTTTTTTCTACTGAGAGACAAAGAAATTACTTAACAAAAAATGACATCTGATATTTATTCTAGCTTTACTACTTACAGGCCTATACTTACCCTGCCTCATTAGCATAACCTGGTGCTCATGGCGTGCTGCCTCCATCTCCATCTCCAGCTTTTCACGAGCCTCCTTAATGTTGCGGTCCACTTGATCCTGCTGTTGCTTCTCCATCTCAATGAGTGCCTTCCAGCGCATGGCATACTCATACTCAAAGGATCCAGGCTGTGCAAATCTGGGTGGCTGCTCCCGTTCCCTATAGACAATAAATATCATGTATGGTATTACTTACTTTGTCCATGATTTCTTAGAATCACATTCCTTTCTTTGAACCAAGTGAACATATATATATATGCATATGCACACATATACACACACATACATATTCACACATACACACACACAATGCAAAGATATGCCTATTTTAAACACCCCTTTAAATTTCAAGAACAGGAAAATAACTAGGGGATGGAGGTGTAGTCAAATATGTTAAGGTTCTAGGTTCAACAGCCAATACCACACATATATTTACACCACCACCACCACCACCACCACCACCACCATCACCACCACCACCACCACAATGCATTAAGAGTCAACCTATCTGGACCACATACTTGTGAAATTGCTGGTTTTTTATAACCAGCTTTTCTGGAAGTCCCTCCTCATCATCTAACTGGTCCATAGGCTCCACAGTTACAGGCCGAGGAAATCTGGGGGAAAGAAGGAATTTAGTGTTCATGAAGCCCTACCCCAATAAGCATTCGCCCTATAGGTGACACTGGCCTAACTAGATGGACTAACTAGGGATCAGAATTTCAGAACTGGACAACTACATTTTTGACAGGAATGAGAATTGGGCAAGGATTCAAACTGTAAGCTGGGCTGGTCTCAAGTTAGTGGCACACCTCCTGCTTTAGCCACCCAAGTGCTGGGATTATAGATGTGAACTACCACATCTAAACATATTTCTGAAGAGATTTTTATATCTAACCCCAAATAATTGAGTCCCTCTTACTGGCACTATGGATAATTAGGGGTTAACAGTCTAGGTTTCAGATCTTTTAATAAATGCCAGTAGGTAGGGAAAATACTTATTTGATAACTCCAGAAAATGAAGGAGAAAATGCTGAATCAGTACATTCAACAAAAATTTTTTGCAGAATTCTAAAAATTTAAAAGGGGAAAATATGTATGGTTAGTCCACATGTATGTTCTTCCTGCATGTATGTCATTATACAACAACTGCCTGGTACCTGCTGAGGCTGGCATCAGATAGATTCCTTGGAAGTTACAGATGGCTTTTTTGTTTGTTTTTGGAAACAGGGTTTCTCTGTGTAACAGCTCAGGCTGTCCTGGAACTCGCTTTGTAGACCAGGCTGGCCTCAAACTTACAGAGATCCACCTGCCTCTGGAGTGCTGGGATTAAAGACATGCACCACCGCTACCCGGTGATGATTCACAGATGATTTTGAGCCAACAGGTGGGTGCTGGGAATCAAATTCAGGTCCTCTGCAAGAGGTAGATTATGGCTAGGTGGATAGTGGCTCCTGTTCATGCTGCCATACCCAATATTACCTCTTTTGACTGAGAGACAGATACAAGTACTGAGGTCCTTTTGTGCCATATTGAACTTTGCTACCATTCCTTTATTAGTATCCTCTTAGCTGCCCAAGGAATCAGGAAGTAAATGAAACTTAGATCTCAGCAAGTTCCTGAAGCTACAATGTTCTTAAGTCCCACCCTCCCAAAGATATATAAGCAGTAATTAATTTCTGGGGAGAGGAGACTCTAATATAAGCAAACTCTGTAAGCCAGTTCTCGGCAAGCTGTGTAAGGAGCTCCAGGGATATAGTTGTCAGTGTTGGAGTGAACTCTTTCAGTGATGTACCTAACTTTGAGTCATCCATGCTACTCTAAGTAAACCAATAAACTCAACAGTCCACTGGGGGGGGGGGGAAAGAGTACACAGAAAACTTATTAGAAAAGCTGAGTTAGTGTTGTCTTTAAATAAAAATAGGAACAGGATTACTAAACTCTCCATACCAAGAAAGATTAAGGAACTCCAAACCATTGTCTGAAAACTCTACTTACGTGGTTAGCAAAAAGGAACCTTCGCTGCATCTATCCAGAGCTTTCCGAGCAGCTGGCTTCCCTGAGAACTCAACAATGCCTTTCCCTGAGGGCCTTCCTCGGTCATCCACAATAACCACAGCCCTCTCCACTTGGCCAAACACAGAAAAGGCTTCTTCCAGCAGTTCGTTGGACACATACTGAGGAAGGTTGCGGACTGTAAGGGATGCACTGTGACAGGCAAAGCGCACACGTAGCTGCTTTCCACGGAGTGGCATATTATCCAACTCCACTTTGGCAATTTCTGCTAGGGTTCGTGTTTCCTGGGAAAAACAAGAAAATCAGAATTTAACAAAGACCAAATGAACAGCAAACAAAATGTACCTCAAAAAACTTGGTGGATATAGTGACACATGCCTTTACTTCTCAGGAGGTAGAAGAGGCAGGCAGATTTCTAGGCCAGCCTAGTCTACATACTGAGTTCCATGGCAGGGTCACAGATGTATACTTAACAACTCAGAATACTTAACAGTTCAGAATATTTTAATGTACACTAACACACCAGGATTACTTATGTCCTAAAAGAATAATAATTATTTTATGTGCATGAATGTTTTTGACTATATGTATATTTATGTACAATGTGTGTACCTGGTGCCTATGGAGGTCAGAAGAGGGCATCAGATTGCCTGACCAAGAAACTTATTTAGGCCAGGCAGTGGTGACACATACCTTTAGTTCCAGCAATTAGGAGGCAGAGGCAGGCAGATCTCTGTGAGTTCAAGGTCAACCTGGTCTACAAAGTCCCAAGACAGCCAGAATTACTTTGTCTCAATAAACAAACACCTGTCTCGAACAACCCCCCCCCCAAAAAAAAAACCAACAACCCCACCAAACAAAAGCTTCTTTCTCATATACTATTCCTAAATCAAACTAGATTTTTGTTTTGTTTTGTTTTTGAGACAGAGTTTCTCTGCCTAGCCCAGGCTGTCCTGGATCTCACTCTATACCAGGCTGGCCTCCAACTCAGATCCTAAGTGCTGGGATTAAAGGTGTACACCACCGCCGCACCAGCTTAAGTCAAACCAGATTTTAAACATAAAATCTGCATATAAAATTGGTGGCAGCACACTTATCTAATATGTATAGAGTCTGCATTTAATTCCCAACTGTTTCCCTCAGAAAAAAAGTAGATATCCATAAGTAATATTAAAAGATTTTGAAAAGATAAAAATAACTTATCCTCCCATCAGGGTTTTAAAGAGTAAGGCAACATCGCATAAACCTTGATAATCACTAAAATAAACTTCATTTTCACTTAACCCAAGCATCCTGGTGATATGTGTCATCCAGAACTTGGGAAGTAGAGGTAGGAAGCCTGCAAGTTCAAGGAAACCCTGGGGTTAGATAATGAGATCTGCAAGCAACCCCCATACTTTAGTCCTTGTATTCCAGGCAAATAAACCTATATTAGCTTTCAAGCCTAATAATCTTTTTGTTTTGTACCATTAACTATTAGTATATAGAGAACGTTACTAATTTTACTGCTTTCTTTTCCATATTCACTCCCATCTTCCCTATCTTTCAAAGCATATGCACCAAAGCTCAGTTACTCACCAAGCGAATAAAGCCAAAGCCTTTATCCTTATGAATGAAAACTTCGCCTGCTTTCCCATATTTCTCAAAAAGTTTCCTCATTTCCTCCTCGGTGATGTCAGGGGGAAGATTGCCCACAAAGAGCCGGCTTCGCTGGGTGAAGGTCTTCTCTCCTGGTTTCCTAAAGTTCTTCAGGTCAATAGTTAAACCTTCATCTGGAAGAAGATAGTAAATCAAAAGACTAGGAAAAGAATTAGTCATATCCTTCACATAGTTTCTGTGATGAAGACAAACACCACTTCCCAATGCAACCTATCCAACTCATCAGTAAATGGCATCTTAGAATGTGAAAGCAGTGGTGGTGATACACGCCTTTGATCCCAGTACTCGGGAGGCAGAAGCAGGCAGATCTCTTGAGGTCAAAGCCAGCCTGGTCTACAAAGCGAGCTCCAGGACAGCTAGGGCTGTTACTATCTCAAAAAACCCGAAACCAAACCAAACCAAATTAATAGTGTGTGTGTGTGTGTGTGTGTGTGTGTGTGTCTGTCTGTCTGTCTGAGTTCGTACGCAGATTCCCCTAGAACTGAAGTTAGTTACAGGTGGTCGTGACCCATCTGATATGGGTATCCAGGATGGACCCTGGATCTTCTCCAAGTGCAGTACAGCTCTGTTCTTAACTACTGAGCCACCTCACCAGCCTCTACTTCTTTTGCTTTCCCTTTAAAAATTACTTATATGGGGCTGGAGAGATGGCTCAGAGGTTAAGAACACTGACTGTTCTTCCAGAGGTCCTGAGTTCAATTCCCAGCAACCACATGGTGGCTCACAACCATCTATAACGAGATCCAGTTCCCTCTTCCGGCATGTAGGCAGAACACTGTATACATAATAAATAAATAAATCTTTAAAATAAATAAATAAAATAATAAAAATTACTTATATGTAGGTGTATGAGTGTGACTATGTGCCATCTGTGTATGAGCCCCCATGGAAGTCAGAAAAGGATGATGGATTTCCTGCAATAGGAATTACAGTTGGTAGGAAGATGCCTTATGCAGGTGCTGGGAACCCAACTTTAAGAAGAGGAAAAGTGCTCTTAACAACTGAACCATTTCTCCAGTCACTCCCACACCATCAAGTTTCTATTCTAAAAGGTACTCAGTTTCCTAAAGGAACTAGACGCATGCAAAGACTTTGTTTGTTTTAGAGTCAGGGTTTCTTTGTTTAACAGTCCTGGCTGTCCTGGATCTCACTCTGTAGAGCAGGCTGGCCTCGAACTCAGAGCTCCACCTCTCTCTCTCTTCCTCTCAAGTGCTAGAATCAAAGGCATGAGCCACTACTACTGCTTGGCTGGAACAAATAATTTTTAAAATGTTATAAAAATTCTACACAGCACACAGCAGTACATAGCCTTAATCCCAACACTCAGGATGGAAACAGAGGCAAGTTCTAAGCCAGCAGCAGACAAGGGCTACATGCTGGGACCCTATCTGGGGGAAAAAAGCCAGGGACTCCTTTAATCCCAGCACTCAGGGAGGCAGAGGCAGGCAGATTTGAGGCCAGTCTGCTCTACAGAGTGAGTTCCAGGACAGCCAGGGCTGTTACACAGAAACACCCTGTCTTGATAAGAGCAACAACAACAAAAAAACATGAAACCATTCTCAATGGTACCTATTTACACTCTATCACCCACCATCTACTTACTCTGGCTACTGGCCTGCTGTCCATTTGCAGGTATTGGTGGGGGTGGCTGCTGCTGTTGCTGCTGCTGCTGCTGATGGTGCGGCTGGTGGTGATGTTGATGATGCTTCCTTGGAGTATGGTTCTGCTTCTCCAAGTTAAAGGTTTTATTGCTCTGCATGTTTGCACCCTATAGGAAAATGTGTAATGTCAAATATCCAGTATTTAGGATTTAGTCAATTACCTTCCTAGTGGTTTACATGCCATTAAAATTATCTTAGTATTCTACTTTTTGTGTGATTACAACTGGTTTTTCTGAATAATAAAGCACACTTTAGTACAGGCTAGGATATTTAGACCCTATTTCAAATGAAAAACAATTCCTTTCCCCAAACCAGCCCTATTGTGTATTAAAGCACATTTTAAAAATATTACTCCCAGGCCGGGCGGTGATGGCACCTACCTTTAACCCAGCACTTGAGAGGCAGGGCCAGGTGGACCTCTGTGAGTTCAAGGCCAGCCTGGTCTACAGAGCGAGATCCAGGACAGACACCAAAACTACACAGAGAAACCCTGTCTCGGGGGAAAAAAAATTACTCCCAGGGCTTGTGAGGTTGTAAGGCAGAGGGATATCTGTGAATTCGAGGCCAGCCTGGTCTACAGAGCAAGTTCCAGGACAGTCAGGGCTATACAGAGAAACCAAGTCTTGAAAACCAAAACCAAAACCAAACACAAAGAATCAGGCCTGATAGAACATGTATTTAATCCTAGGACTCAGGAAACAGGCAGATCTCTGAGTCTGAGGTCAACCTGGTCTACATAGTAAATTTCAGGATAGCCAAATGCTGCAAAGTGAGATCCTGTCTCAAAACAAAAGAGAACAAAAAAACCATAAAGGGCCAGGCACAGTGGGAGGAGGGTGGTGGTGCTGGCACAGGCCTTTAATCCCAACACCTAATTTTTTTTCCTAATGTATTTATTTAAAATACATCTAGTGCTGGGCGGCAGTGGCCCATGCGCCTTTAATGGATCTCTAAATGCAAGGCCAGCTTGGTCTACAGAGTGAGTGCCAGGACAGCCAGGGATACACAGATAACTCCTATCTCAAAAAACACTAACAACAATAATAATAAAAATAATCAAACGCATCTAACTCCAGCTCCATATAATCAAATGCTATCTTCTGGCCTCCATGGGCACCTGCCCCCACCTACACATACATGAAAAAAAAAAAATTGCTGGGCAGTGGTGGCGCACGCCTTTAATCCCAGCACTTGGGAGGCAGAGGCAAGCAGATCTTTGTGTGAGTTTGAGGCCAGCCTAGTCTACCGAGTGAGATCCAGGAAAGGTGCAAAGCTACACAGAGAAACCCTGTCTTGAAAAACAAAACAAAGCAAAAATCTTTCAGAAGTTTAAACAAAACAAGTGGGTGGAGAGATGGCTCAGAGGTTAAGAGCACCGGCTGCTCTTCCAGAGGTCCTGAGTTCAATTCCCAGCATCTACATGGTGGCTCACAACCACCTATAATGAGATCTGGTGCCCTCTTCTGGGTGTGCAGGCACACATGCAGGCAGAACACTGTATACACAGGAATAAATAAATCATTAAAAACAAATAAACAAACAAAAAACAACAACAAAAACACACCAGCTCAGTGTGGACTTGTTGTGGTGGCACAGGCCTTTAATCCTAGCACTCAAGAGGCAGAGACAGGCAGATCTGTGTAAGTTCCAGGCCAGTCTGGTCTACAATAATGAGTTCCAGAACAGCCAGGGTTACATAGAACAGCTGTCTCAAAAAAATACCAAAAGGCAAAAAGTAAACAAAACTACCATAAAAAGTTTAGGAGTCTTGATCATTTCTATCATCTAAAGCAAAGTTGACTGTAGAGACTCCAAAATTAAGTGAGGAAAGTATGGATTGCAGAGCTGAAGACTTAGGTTTGAATTATGAACTCTGTATCATTTCTTCTGCTATTATAAACAAGCACCGAAAATATCCTGATTAGTGAATAACTCACTACTGGCATAAACTGAGCACTCACTAAGCAGTTGTTTGTTTTTTTTTTAAAGATTTATTTATGTGGTCAGGTGTGGTGGTACACACCTTTAGTCCCAGTATTCAAACGCAGAGGTAGGCAATCTCTGGTCTACAAAACAAGTTCCAGGACAGCTGGGGCTGTTACACAAAGAAACGCTGTCTGGAAAGACCAAAGACAGAAATTTACGTGTATGAATGTTTCATCTACATGTCTACATACCAAGTGTATTATGTGCTTTATGCCCTTTGATGCGTTCTAGTACTGGAATTACAATTACAAGCTGCTATGTGGATGCAAGAAATCAAGCCCAGGTACTCTATAAGTGCAACAAGTACTCTTAATGGCTGAGCCATCTCTCCAGCTCCTATAGTAAGTGATTCTTAATCATGACAGCAAGATACATGACTACCTAAATAAAAGAACCAATACATCACAGGCACTTACTTAAAACTAGAGTTTGAGAACAGGTTGTGAATGAGCCCAAGAGTGAATGGACTGAATTTATATTTCTAGCAAAGTAAAAGAGAAGCAAATATAAAAAGACAAAATGTTCACTTCTGTCATTTAAAAACTGTAAAGAAAGGTAAGATGACAGCCTTACAGTAAGGGCTCTACATAGTAGGGGAGAACTGGGAACTGACTGACTCCTGCAGGTTGCTCTCTAATCACACACATACACAATGACACAAAGATACAGACACACAGATAATATAATGACTAGAACTCTGTATGTAGCCAAGCCTGGTCTTGAACTCTGATCATACTTCCAGCTCTCAAGTGCTTGTTTTATAAGCATGTCCAACCATGCCTGGCTGAAAAGCTGAGTCTTTAAAAAACCAATCACTTCTCGGTCTTTTGGCTAAGATCAAGTGTAAAAAACCAAGGACCAGCCGGGCGGTGGTGGTGCATGCCTGTAATCCCAGCAATCGGGAGGCAGAGGCAGGTGGATCTCTGTGAGTTCAAGGCCAGCCTGGGCTACAGAGTGAGTTCCAGGAAAGGCGCAAAGCTATAGAGAAACCCTGTCTTGAAAAAAACAAAAAACAAAACAAAACAAAAAACCAAGGACCACCACCCTAATCCAAAGATGGTTATCCAGCCAATGAAGATCCTCTACTCTGAATTCAGCTGAAGCCGGGGCTAGAGAGATGGCTCAGAGGTTAAGAGCACTGCTTATTCTTCCAAAGGTCCTGAGTTAAATTCCCAGCACCCACATGGTGGCTCACAACCATCTGTAATGAGATCTGGCACCCTCTTCTGGCCTGCAGGGATATGTGCAGACAGAACACTGTATACATAATAAATAAATAAATAAAATGAATTAAGCTGAAGCAAAGCTGTCAATAAAAGGGGCAGAAGGTTTTTCCACAATTATTGTTATTATAGGATATCTTTATAAAGGAGAAATTATTTCCTAAATTGTGACAAATCTTACTAACTGTTGGTTTTAGTTAAGTACATACAGAAGTTTTTCTATTCTTTATTTTACATCTGAAGACTGTTTCAAGAGACAGAAAATGGGCCGGAGAGTCAGACTAGTGGGTAAAGGCACTTGTTAACAAGCCAGTCCTGAGTCTGATCCCAGAAGGGGAAAACCAACCCCATGAAGTGGTCCCATGATTTTCTACATGCATACCACAGTACACACAAGTCTATACATATACACACAGACATATACACAATAAATTTTCTTTAAATTTTAAGACAACAAACAAGAGCTATTAAGATATTCGTGCTTGCCGGACAGTGGTGGCGCATGCCTTGAGTTCCAGCACTCTTGTGAGTTCGAGGCCATCCTGGTTTACAGAGAGTTCTAGGATGGGTTCCAAAGCTACAGAGAAACCCTGTCTTGAAAAAAAACAAAAGAAAAAAAAAGATATTCATATTTTTTCCAATACAGGAATAAGACACACTCCTAGACTTAGCCTAAAAAATTTTAAACTTCAGAAAACTAAAAAGCCCAAACAAAAAATCCTATTGAGGCAGTACATCAGAAGGTTGAAGTGAAAGGAAGTTCTAGGCCAGCCTGGGGTATGAAGTTAAGACCTTACCTCAAAAACCAAACAGCAGGGGACCAGGGAGACAGCTCAGCAATTAAGAGCTCTCTTGCACAGGACATGAGTTCAGTTCCTAACACCAATGTCAGGTGGCTTCACGACCTGGTTTCCTTTTTGGGGGGGTGGACAGTGAGAGAGAGAGAGAGAGAGAGAGAGAGAGAGAGAGAGAGAGAGAGAGTGAGTGTGTGTGTGTGTGTGTGTGTGTGTGTGTGTGTGTGTGTCTGTCTCTGTCTCTCGGAAGAGAGAAAGGGTGGGTAGAAACAATCTAGGAGGAGTTGGGGGAGGGGAAAGTATGACCAAAATAAACAGAATGAAATTTTTTGCCTATTTTAAAAAAGATACACAGGCAAATCACCCACTCAGATAAAAAAGCTACAAAATAATAATGAAGTATTTTTTTAAACCACAAAACAGCAAAAAATGAAAAATTTAAGGAGTGGCCATTAAAGTATTCACTATGCTGGCCTTTATGGACATGACAATAAAAATGACTCAATTACCTACCGAAGATTAAAGGAATAGGCCATACTAAAATTTTTTTTGGGGGGGGGGGGTGGGGTTCGAGACAGGGTTTCTCTGTGAAACAGTTCTGGCTGTCTGAAACTCACTCTGTAGACCAGGTTGGCCTCAGACTCAACAGTTAGTTCCACCTGCATCTGCCTCCTGAGTGTGGATTAAAGGCAACGACACCACCGCCTGGCCTATACTCAATTTTTGAAACATCTCTCTGATGGGAATCACATGGCACTGAAAATATGAGGACTACATTGTGTGTATGTGAGAGGGAGAGAAAACTGATTGTTCAAGAGAGAAATGAACAGTATACAGACAAACACCTGAAAGTACCTGCCTTGCTCATAGACTATTGATAATTTTCCATTTCACCAATTTATTTAACAAATGTTCAATGAATGCCTACTATTTTGCTAGGTGCTATTCTAATTCTAGATGGACATATCATGTTTTGGCCTTTAGAGCCTACTTTTTCTGTGAAAGATAAAATAGACAAATTGCACAGGACTTAAGAGGTTAAGTAACAATCAAATACAAAAACTGAGCCTGGTGGTGGCCGGGCGGTGGTGGCACATGCCTTTTAATCCCAACACTCGGGAGACAGAGGCAGGTGGATCTCTGTGAGATCAAGGCCAGCCTGGTCTACAGAGCGAGATCCAGGACTGTTACACAGAGAAACCCTGTCTCACATACATACATACAAACAAACAAAACCCGGGCGA
The DNA here is from genome assembly GCF_903995425.1 of Onychomys torridus. Classification (NCBI taxonomy): domain Eukaryota; kingdom Metazoa; phylum Chordata; class Mammalia; order Rodentia; family Cricetidae; genus Onychomys; species Onychomys torridus. The sequence goes on along the minus strand of NC_050466.1, from coordinate 90,267,334 downwards.
GTTGAGGCACAGATGGGCTATCAGGTGGCTGAATTATCTGACTGAAATGCTGACATTTAGACTTAGACTTGAATTCTTACATTTCTTTTGTTTGTTTGAGACAGGATTTCTCTGTGTAGCCCTGGCTGTCCTAGACCTTGCTCTGTAAACCAGGTTGGCCTCGAACTCAAGAGGTCCACTGCCTCCCACTGAGATTAAAGGCATGTGTGCCACTACACCCCTCTCACAATATTTCAACCACATTTCTCAGCAATATTACAAAGCACGAGAAATCACAGTAAGGTACTTATTAACAACCTGTGTTCAATCCCTAGGACCCTTATAGCTAAAGGAGAACTGACTCCCACAAGTTATCCTCTGATCTCACATACATACACACACTGAATTTAAAAAAAAAAAAAAAAAAGTTGACAAGGTTTCTCTATGTAGTCCTGGCTATACTATAGCTTACTGTGTAGACCAGGTTAGTCTTGAACCCAAAGACACACCTGCCGCCTCCCCCCCCACCCCAGTGCTGGGATTAAGGCATACACCTCTATGCTCAGCTGGGCCAGAACCCACATCTGGCCTCTGAATTAAAAACAAAACAAAACAAAACAAAACAAACAACAAAACAGGTTGGGGATTTAGCTCAGTGGTAGAACACTTGTCTAGCAAGAGCAAGGCCCTGGGTTCGGTTCTCAGCTCCAAAAACAAAAACAAAAACAAAAACAAAAACAAAAACAAAAACCCACAAACCCAAGACTGCCATGGTGGGTGACTCATGCCTGTAATTCCAGCACTCTGAGAGCCGGAAGCAGGAAATCATGAGTTTGAAGACAACCAGGGTTTTTTTTTTGTTGTTTTTTTGTTTTTGTTTTTGTTTTTGTCGGAGCTGAGGAACCGAACCCAGGGCCTTAGCAAGTGCTCTACCCTGAGCTAAATCCCCAGCCCTGACAACCAGGGCTATACAGACCAGGAAGGAGAGAAAAAGGGAAAACAAAAAAAAAAGCAAGCCTGGTCCCAACACTCATATTTAACAATTCACAAATGCCTATAATTCCAGCTCTGGCCCTCTTGGGCACCTTCATGTGCACGTACCCACATACAGAGATACATAAAAAACCCACACTAAGTTATCATCATTATGGTACACCCTTTGTAATGGCTATTCATGGTTCTCAACTTGACTACATCTGAAATTAACTAAAACCCAAGAGGCTGGGTACACCTGTGAGGGATTTTTCTCAACTAAATCACCTGGACTGTCCCTTCTGGTGGCAGCATATATACAGGATATGGAAGAAAGAAACTTGCTTTCTTTGCCCACTTGTCTGTCCTCCATCTCAATGGTAAGTTCATTCCTTCACAGGCACTAGGGTCTACTTCTTCAGGATTTCAGTGTATACTGAAGATCAGCTGAGACATTCAGCCTCATGGACAAGGTTCTTGGACTTCCGATTAGTACACAGACATTGTTGGATTAACTGGATCAAAGCTGATTAGCCATTCTAATAAACCCCCTTTATATGTATCTAAATAGATGTTTCTGTGGTTTTGTACATGTGGTTTTGTACATGCAAGTACATTGCATGACGAGGGCATGACAGACCCTGGAGTTGGAGTTTCGGGGAGTTGCGAAGCCTCCTGACATGTTTGGGAACTGAACTCAGGTCCTCTTCAAAAGCAGTAGGTGCTCTTAACTGCTGAGCCATCTCTCTAGTCCCCATCTGTATCTGTCTGAAGTTGCACATTAAGGAAAATAGTTTTGAAAAACAAAAACAGAAACAAAAAACGTGTTGCTCTTGCAGAGGACGTACAACCATCTATAATGTAACTCCAGTTCTTCTGACCTTCATGGACACACATGGTGTAGACATACATACTGATGAAACATTCACACATGAAATAAAAAATGAATAAATCTAATTTAAAATAGCTATTTAAAATATGCCAGCCTGGGGTAGCAGTAGGCAGACAAGTGGATCTCTGTGAGGTCTACAGAGCTAGTTCCAGTATATCCAGCTACACCAAGAAACTCTTGTTTCCACTGTTTCCAAAAGAAAAAAAAAAAAAAAAAAGGAAAAGAAAAACACCAAAAAAAAAATTACAAAAAGAAACCAGTTTGTAACCTTTCTTCTTTCCAATACATAATGAACAATTACCATGTAATTAAATCTTTAACACTGCTGATCATGGCGGGGCACACCTTTAATTCCATCATTAAGGAGGCAGAGGCAGGCAGATCTCTGGTCTACAGAAGTTCCAGGGCAGCCAGGGCTACATAGAGAAATCCTGTCTCCCCCCCACCACACACACCTCTCCAAAAATAAAGACTAACATGACAGTATTCAACTGTTAATCATACCCTATTGTGTTGGACACTTTAGGTTAGTTCTAATTTTTACTACCAGAATCAATGCACATAAATATTATCTTTAGGCACATCTGCATTTAAATATTCCTTTCACAGCTTTCATCTCTGCTTATTGACTTTCCTGAGACATTACTGTTTTAGTTTAAACATCAATGCACCATTTGATGTTCAGCTTTTCCTCGTTTCTGCAATGTCAACATAATTCTAATGCTTACATAAAGTAATCTGGATATATACTAATTTATTAAACTACCATAATTTAGGTTGCTTTTAGTTGTTTTCCCGTTACAGCACAGTAGTGCTTTTAGCTTTGTTTACTTATTAGGAAACAGAATCTAGCTTTGTGACTCACTAGTGTAGTTTTCCTGAAAAGCTGTAATTTTAGTGATTTAATAGCAAATAAAGCATCTTATTTTTTTTTTCAAGACAAAGTTTCTCTGTGTAACAACTCTGACTGCCCTCAAACCTGGAGATCTGCCTGCCTCTGCCTCCCTAGTGCAGGGATTAAAGGTGTATGTACCATCAAGCTGGGCTCCAGGCAATGATTTAAAAATAAACTGGGTAAAGTGGCTTATTCCTATAACTCTAGCCTCTGCTGTTTGAGGTCAGCCTGGGTTATAGTGTAAACCTGTCTCAACAAGGAAAAAAGACATGTGATGGTGCATACCTGTTAATTCCATTATTGTGTAGGCTAAGATAAAATAGTTTTAAGAAATCCTTGGCTATGTATCAAGACTCAACACCTCCCCCTCCTCTTAAAAAAAATGAAAGTGCACCCCAGAAGCAGTTGGAGATGGAGGGAGATATTAGAATAAAATCTTTAAGTGCAGGTATTAAATGTCCCCCTTCCCCTATCTCCAAAGTAGCCATTTGTGCCACTAAATTTTACCTTTCTTAGGTTGGAATCCTTGGAATCCAAGAAACATTTTTTCTCCAGCCTTTGATTACAGTGACGCTCTGTAGGCCGAGGTAGGACAACCCCCAGGTTTAGGCCAGCATGGGCTACTCAAAGAGTTCCTGGCCAACCTGAGCTATATATATAAATAGTGAGACCTTGTTTCCAAAAACATACAAAAAAACTGGGCATTCTAGCCCACTCCTTTAATCCCAAAACTGAGGAGGCAGAGACAGGTAGATCTCTGAGTTCCAGACCTAAGTTTCTCCAGGCCAGCTATACTATACAGTGTAATTCTGTCTTTTAAAAAGAGAAAAAAGATATTCTAAAAAGCACACTCTGCAAATTAAGACAATATATTTACTGCCCATTAAAATCCAGGCAACAAGCTGAATGTGGTGATGTACACCTTCACTCCCAGCTCTCACTCAGGAGGCAGAGGTAGGTGGATCTTTTAGATAGAAGCCACCAGGTCTACAAGGTGAGTTCTAGGCCAGGCCATTTACCAAGTGAGAGACCCTGCCCCCCCTCCAAAAAAACCCAGGCAATGTTCTGCACTTGCATTGTTTCATTTAGTGCCCCCAGCTGTTATTCTTTTGAATGAAAACAGAAATCTAAAAAAAAAAAATAATTTACCCACCCAAGATCACACCAGTGTAAGGAATGGAACCCAGATCTATGGACCTCTAAAACGCAAAACCATTATGCAGCAAAGCCTTCAATTCAATTTAAACTCCAACAAACTCAGTGACTATGTCACCTAACTTGTGCAATCTGTTAAGATGGCACAATGAATGTCAGTTAGTGACCTTAAAGGAGTGGTTAACTTTAAGGCCCAATAAGTGAGATACCACTACAAAGCATTAGCTATCATCCTGGAGTAGATGAAGCACTTGTTCCTGAAGGAAGACTACCATTCCTATTTCCACTTAAGAAATAGAAATGTTAAACAAATGTCATCTCAGGAGGCTGAGAGGACTCTTATGTAGACGAGACACTGGCCTCGAACTCAGAGATCTGCCTGCCTCTGCCACCATGCCTGGCCATGAATGACTTAATAACCAAATTGCCCACCTTTATGTTTTTGAATAAAGATCTCCACTATGCTAGCTTTTATAATCTTTCCCTTCCATGTAGTCTTTTCCCAAAGTTTGCATTTGCCAATGAAGGTAATGTTAAGTAATACTGTCTAAAGAACCTGAGGTACCACTGTATACATGGTAAGTACCAAGCACTCAAGTTGTACTTCACCAACCGCAGCAATATAATTTCAAGATATATGTGCAAAATTAAACTTAAGAGATCAGCAGCAAGGATTCCTGTCTACTTGTGTGTCTTAAGACTAACTATGATGAAAAAGACTATTGAGACAATAAGTGTTAATGATTAGAAAGACTGTAGCTACTGTGTGTGATACAACTGCACACACGTGTTTAGGTACAGGACCACATTAATCTCAGGCATCTGAAATCTAAGACAAGGATCTCTCAATTTTCAGAAGAGTCAAATTACTAAGTGGAAAACTGCTGGAGAAATACAATGTGGATTTACCAAGCTGAAATGGCCGCCTGGTGGGCCACCCCGAAAGCTGTAAAATACAAACACGGTAAAGGCTACTGCTGAGTTCTTTCAATTTAATAACGAAGTTGTACAAACATAAATTAAAGCACTATCCCCGCAGTCAGAATTAGGGGGGAAAACCCCACACAGCTCAGTCACACTTTAATGTCAGATTTAAAAAAAACCATTTAGTTTAAAAAACCATTTAGTTTAAATAAGTCTACCAAAATTAATTTGTTGTCAATGTGAAGTCCGTATTTAACTGAGCATCCTGCACTTTACCTCGTAACCCTAACTCCTACACCTACCTTGACTTCGATTTGAGCACAGCAAAGAGTCTGTCTCCCAGTCCTCTCTAACCTCGACTTCTGTTAAAAACACAAAGAAAGGTGTCAGCTTACAGTAAGACTTCTGCAAAGTGAAAAATACTCGAAAGTAAAGCCATAAATTTAAGTTTAATTTAGAAAAACGATGCCTACAAATGGCTAGGAAAAGCTTAAGCAGCAAGAGGTTTGGAAAAAAAGCGCGCGCGCGAGGGTGGGGTGGGGTGGAGGTGTTTCATGAACTTAGCTCCAAAACGCAAAGGGGTCTGAACCAGCAAACTTCCACTTAAAGTTGTTTTCACGAAGAATCATCGCTCCAGGGGCCCCCACAGGCCCTCTCGGAATTAATGGCCTCGCGGGGCTGAGGAGGAGGAGCGTCCGACAAAGCAAAGCGCCTCCTCCTCCAACCGCGACTTCAGGGCTTTCGCATAATAGACCCCACACCCTCCGGCCCAGAGCGGCTCAGAAGCCGCCAACTTATGGTCGCTACGACTTGGGAGGACTAGCACAAAAGAGCCAGGCAGGAAAGCAAGAAAGGCAGGAGTTAAAGCCCCGGACGGGCATGCAGCGGCGAGCGCGCCGGACCCCACGGGTGGGCTGCGAAGGCCCTACGCGGAGGGGGAAAGGCCTCATGGGGCCTTTGAACCCACATCCTCTGTCCAAACTCGGCCTCGCCCTAGCCCCTTCCTTCGCAGACCGTCGCAAGAAGCCCCACTGCCCCCTCCAACAACCACCGAGCCGTCCCCAAACTCACCCTATGCCCACAGTTCTCTGCTCAGAGTAACGGCGACGCTGCACGGCCTCCACCGTCCCGAGAAAAGAGCGCGCGACCGCCGGAAACGAGCCGACGGAGCTCGGTGCCTCCCAAGGGGTCAGTGTTCGATTCCCGATTGGCTAGGTGAACTGCCAATCAAAGTTTATCTCCAGAGGAGGACTCATTTGTCCGCCATTTCTTAGATTCTATTGGCTACTAACTGTCAAAGCCTTGGGTTCGTGTGAACGACAGATGGGGGACAAAGAGCGAGGCTTTGTACCTTATGCGCATGCACTAGAGGCGCTCTGCGAGAGACGGAAAAGGAAGGGGGAGGGGAGCTAGCCGTGGAAGGTAGGAGGTCGGAAGATTAACCAGCCCTACGAAAGGACTGCAAAACCTAGTGGTGGGAGGAGGGAAAGAGAGAACTAGTGAGAGAGGAAAAGTGGAGAGAAAAGGGGAGAAAATGCGCTCGTAGGCGTGTGCTGAGAGTTTTACACTGCGCCTGTGCAAAAATCTAGAGTAACAATGTCATTGTAGTCTATGTGGCAGAGCTGGCCGTTTGCTACTGGAAAAAAGTGCCCCGCCATGTTTCTTTTTTCACACTTCCTCAAAGCCTGCACCCCGATACTCTATACGATTTTAATTTCCTTTTCCAGTGCTGGGTATATTCGGGAAGTGCAACTGAAATGGTCATGAATAGAAAGAGGCAGGAGAGTGAGCGATTTTGACACTTTAATCTCTGTCAAACGATAACCCAGAGCTGTAACCAGCATTATTTCCATGGTAACCGGAGAACCCGATAGGCCAAACATCACTAAGGTCCCCATCGCGGAGAGATTCAACAGGTTGGTCGGCAGTGCTGGAGCCAGTATGTTGAAGGTCTTCACACCAGACCTGCACTATATCCCATAGGAAGCCTATCAGGTAATAATAACCTTCGTTGTTCCATAATGCCTAACTCACCCAGGCAGTTAACCAAAGATTACAAGGTTCAATTGATAGGCACCAGTGGTTAATTCCTACTAATTAATTCATACTCTGGATGGCAGATTATCCCAACAGGCACTACCTACCTTACATGGGGACACAATGATCTGGACTTGTGTTGTCTAATAAGACTTCTTACAATGTTGGGAAGGTTCTGTGGTGTCATTCAACACAGTAGAGATTAGCCATATTCTACCCCACCCCAGTGTGTGTGTGTGTGTGTGTGTGTGTGTGTGTGTGTGTGTATCAACATATGGGTATTAGCTACTTACTATACTGGGTATATTTAGCCCAGTGGTTCCCAAACTCTGAGAGAAAATATAACACATGTATTATGAAAAAAGAAAATAAATTCCTACTCATGGGGGAAAAAAATCAACGCTCAACAGTATGAAGAGAAAAATCTCACCCCTTCTACTCATCTCCTATACCCACTACCCAATTATGACAGCTGCTTTCTATGTATGACCACCCCAATCAAAGGGACATTATCAAGCCGTTAATACCTGCACTCAGGAGCCTGAGAAAGGAGGATCACTCAGGAGGACATCCTGGACTACCTAGTGAGTTCCAGGTCAGCCAGTACATAAGATAAAACTGTTACACACACACACACACACACACACACACACACACACACAAAACCACGTACATGTATATGTATATATGATTTAAAAGATGGATATACTTTTCTAAACTGTGACTTTCTGTTTTTAAAAAAGATTTATTGGAGGCTGGAGAAATGTCTGAGCGGTTAAGAATACTGGCTGCTCTTCCAGAGGACTAGAGTACCTATCCCAGCTCGAATTGGTGGCTAACAACGGTCTGTAACTCCAGTTTCCAGGATATTTGACATTCTCTTCTGGCTTCTACAGGCACTGCAAGCACGTGGAGCACAGTCATACATAAAATGAAAAAATAAAAAACAAAAAGATTATTTATTTATTTATTTATTTATTTATTTATTTATTTGGGGTGTGTGTGTGTGTGTGTGTGTGTGTGTGTGTGTGTGTGGTTTTTTTGCAGGAATGTATGTAAGTTCACCACCTGGTGCAGTGCCCAAGGAGTATAGAAGACAGTGGTGGACCCCCTAGAACTGGAATTCAGATTGTGAGCCACCATGTGGTTGCTGGAAATTGAACCCAGGTCCTCTGGAAGAGCAGTCAGTGCTCTTAACCTCTGAGCCCTCCCTGAGGTGCCAGCTGTAACATTTTCTAAGCTATGATTTTTTTGGAAAAAAAATAAAACAGGGGCTGGAAAGATGGCTTAGGAGTTAAGAGCATTGACTGCTCTTGTAGATAACCTGGTTCCATTCCCAGCATCCACATGGCAGCCCACATCTATTTGTAACTCCAGTTCCAGGAGCTCTAACACCTCTCCTGACCTCTTCAGGCTCCTGCATACTTGTAATGAACAACAGACATACACACTCAGGCATAGCCCATCCTATTGGTGGTGGCCCACACCTTTGATCCCACTCTCTCTGAGTTCAAGGCCAGCCTGGTTGTCTACAGAGCAAGTTCTAGGACAGCCAGGACAGAGAAACCCTATCTTGGAAAACAAACAAACAAAAAACTCAGGTGAACACACACACACACACACACACACACACACACACACACATATAAAATTCAATAAAATAAATATTTTAAAAAGTACCTTAGCAGTGTTGCATGCCTTTAATCCTAGCACTTGGGAGGGAGAGGCAAAGGCAGGCAAATCTGTGAGTTCGAGGCCAGCCTGGTCTACACAGTGAGTTCCAGGACATCCAGGGCTACACAGAGAAAGCCTTCTCAAAAATACAAACAACTTTAGCAAAGTTGGACATGCCAGTACTGCTTGACTCGTAACCTCAGCACTTGAGACTGAGGAAGGGAACTTCAGTTTGAGGCTAGATCAGGCTACAAAATGAAACTGGTGTTTTGTTTGTTTTTGTTGTTTTGATTTCTTTTAAAGCTGAGTTTGGTGACTCATGTCTTTAATCTGAGCATCTACTCAGGAGACAGGCAGGTGGAGCTCTGTGAGTTCGAGGCCAGTCTGGTCTACAGAGTGAGTTCCAGGACAGCCAGGGCTACACAGTGAGGGTATCTCAAACAACAACACAACAAAACAAAAAGGCAGGGCCAGTAAGATAACGTAGCAGGTCAAGGCACTCCACTATCCTGACAACATGAGTTCAATCCCCAAGACCCACATAGTGGAAGGAGAGAACCAACTCCTGCAAGTTATCCTCTGACCTGCACACATGTGCTGTAGCATGTGCATACCCACATATGGAAATACACATATACATATAAATACATAAATGTATTGGAACAATTATTTATTGTGTGTGGTGTGTGCCACATGGAGTTATAGGTACTTGTAAGCTGCTCAGTTTGAGTGTCAGGAACCAAACTTGGGTCCTCCTGGAGAACAGGAAGTTCTCTTCCTCATTGAACCATCCTCCAGCCACAGAATTTTTTATTTTTTTATTTTTATTTTTATTTATTTATTTATTTACTTATTTATTTATTTATTTATTTATTTATTTATTTATTTATTTATTTATTTTAGAAAAGATAGTCTATGTTGCTTCTTGCCTCAACCTCCTGAGTATCCGAGACTATAGGCCTGTGTTATCTGGGTTATTTAGTTATCTTGCCATATAGATGCTGATCTGTTAGAACTTTTCTTTTTGGAGGGTAGGGGTAAGACACACTCTCACTATGTAGCCCAGTCTGGCGTCATACTCTCCATCCTCCTGGCCTGGCCTGTATCACTACATCCAGTTTCTAGTTCATTTTAATGGGGTTAATTTTAGCCACATACTGCTAGGTATAACATTATATAGACCTAGAATCCCAGCACTAGAGAGGCTAAGGCAGGTTGGATCAAGAGTTTGAGACCGGGCTGGAGAGATGGCTCAGAGGTTAAGAGCACTGACTGCTCTTCCAGAGGTCCTGAATTCAGTTCCCAGCAACCACATGGTGGCTCACAGCCACCTGTGTTGAGATCTTGTGCCCTCTTCTGGCCTGCAGTCATACATGCTGTATACATAATAATTAAATAAATCTTTAAAAACAAACAAACAAAAAAGAGTTTGAGACCACAGCTTTCAGGGTGGCTCAGTGAGTAAAGGTGTCAGCTGCCAAGCCTTTTTTTTTTTTTTGGTTTTTTTTTTTTTTTTTTTTGGTTTTTTGAGACAGGGTTTCCCTGTGTAGCTTTGCACTTTTCCTGGAACTCACTTGGTAGCCCAGGCTGGCCTCTAACTCACAGAGATCCGCCTGCCTCTGCCTCCCAAGTGCTGGGATTACAGGCATGTGCACCACCACCTGGCTTGGCTGCCAAGCCTTTTAATCTGAGTTTGATCTCTAGAACTTATGTGAAATGGGAACAGACTCCCACAGGTTGTCCTCTATCTGCAGCGGCATGTGAATGTCCATACACACACACACACACACACACACACACACACACACACACACACACACCCCACAAATATTGGGAGTGAAGATAGGTTGAGAGCACTTGAGAGCACTTGTTGCTGTTGGAGAGAACCTGGATTTGAGTCCCAGCACCCAGTTATGGTTCACAACCATCTATAACTCCAGTTCCAAGGGTATCTGATGCCCCCTTCTGGTCTCTGCAGGCACTGCATGAAGGTAGCACACATATACACATATAGGCAACTGATATAATATAAAATAAATAAATCTTTTTAAAAATAAATAAATGTATCGGGGTGTGGTGGCACAAGCCTTTAATCCCAGCCCTCAGGAAGCAGAGGCAGCCCGGGATCTCTGTGAATTTGAGGGCAACCTGATCTACAGAGCTAGTTCCAGGGCAGCCAGAGCTACACAGAGAAACTCTGTCTCAAAAAACCCAAACAAATACAATCAATCAATCAGTCAGTCAATCAGTGTTTAAGAAAAAGAGTATGAAGCCAGCCTGAGCTACATAGCAAGGCCCTAGTTCAAACCACACACACATACACATCAATAAATGTAATTAAAAATACACTTGTAACTTCAGCACTTGAGAAGCAGAGGCAGAAAGATCTCTGTATATTTGAGGCCAATCTGTTGGACATAGCAAGTTCCAGGACAACTAGAACTACATAGTGAGAAATGTGTTAAACAAAACAACAAAAAGAGCCAGAGCCAAGTGCTTCCCAGGTATAAGGTCCCTAGGTTTGACACTCAGCACCAAAAATGCCAGTGAAAGATGTATTTATCTCTAAGTGGTAGGTCATTATCACATTCTTTGTAGTGTGGGGGTTGGGGGCTGCAAGCATGGTGTGGCTGTGGAGATCAAAGGACAACATTTGGAAGTCAGTCTTCTACCATGTGAGTTCTAGGGATCAAACTTAGGTCATCAGGCTTGGCAGCAAGTACCTCTACCTGCTGAACCAGGGTGCTGGCTCAGTTTTGTTTTGGTTTTGGTTTGGTTTGGTTTGGTTTGGTTTTTTTGAGACAAGGTTTCTCTCTGTAGCCCTGACTGTACTGGAACTCATTCTGTAGACCAGGCTAGCCTCAAACCTGGAGATCCACCTGCCTCTGCCTCTCAAGTGTTGGGATTAGAGGCATGCACCACCACTGCCTGGCTCTTTCTTAAGGCTTCTTGTGCTTTCCAAAATCTTTACATTGAAGGAGTGAACATTTATAGAAAAACAGATAGGGGTGTGTGTGTGTGTGTGTGTGTGTGTGTGTGTGTGTGTGTGCACTTTTGGGACTTTTGAGACAGTATCTCTCTATGTAGTTCTGGATGTAATGGAACTCACTTTGGGCCAAGCTGGCCTGGAACTTAGGTATTTTCCTGCCTCTTCCTGTATGTGCTATGGAGTGTCATGAGCTATCACTCTTAGCAAGATTGAGCCTAGAGCCTATCACAAATGCCAGGCAAGTGCTCTACAATTGAATTCTATCCTCCAATCCTCTTTTTATCTTTTGTTTTGAAATAGTGCCCCCTGTCTTTGAGATAGGATCTCACTATGTAGCCCAGGCTGACCTGGAACTCAATATGTAGACTAGATAGGCCTTGAATTCACTGAGATCTATCTGTACCCACAACTGAGGTGCTGGGATTAAAGGCATATACCACCAGCCTTGAACTTAGCTTTGTAGCTCAGACAGGCCTATCTCAAGCTCCGAGTAGCCTAGTTTATCATTAGCATTAAGAGGCCTGGCTGACGCATGCCTTTAATCCCAGCACTTGGGAGGCAGAGCCAGGTGATCTGTAAGTTCGAGTCCAGCCTGGTCTACAAAGTGAGCTGCAGGACAGACACCAAAGCTACACAGAGAAACCCTGTCTCAAAAAACAAAACAAAACAAACAAACAAACAAAAAGGTCTGGCTGAGAAATGCTCTTAATTTGTAGCCTAGGTTGGCCTTGAACACAGTAGTCTCCTGTCAGCCTCCAGAGTACTGAAGTTACAGACCTATTTATACCTTTACAATCAGAAAAAAAGGTATAAAATGAAGAGGATGTGGCTCAGTTATGTAGCATTTAGCATGTATACGGCTCAAGTTTAAATCCCAGCATTGCAAAGTGAAATAAATAAAATACTCTGGGCTCGGGGTGTAACTCAGGTGGTTCAATGCCTGCCTAGCATTCACAAAGCTCTGGGATTGACCCCCAGTACGGCATAAAACAGGCATTATGACACATACCTGAAATCCTATGCAAAGGCAAAAGGATCAAAAGTTCAGTCATCCTTGGATACCAACGAAGTTCTAGGCCAGCCTGAGTTACATAGCAAGTTTAAAACTACAGACTGGGGCACATAAGACTCTTACCCAAAACAGAAAACAAACAAAAACAAAATGAAACCTCACCCAAAACCCAAGTTTTATTTGGTGGGGTAGGGCTATAGTTTTAGTTTCAGAGTACAATTTGCAGAACACTGCTTTCCTGTATAGTTGGTGTCCCCGTACACTCAGCCTTTCCAACTGTTAGCATCCAGGGTACGACAGGTGCATTTGTTGCAATCCATGAATAGACACCAATGCATCATTATTAACCAAAGCCCAGGGTTTACTTAGCACATACTCTTAGTAATTTTCATTATATTTGAATGATGTATGTTGACCTGTATCTAGCGTTAGAACATCATGCATAGTGATGTTACTGTTGTAAAATCCTGTGTTCCTTGTCATTCGTTTTTTCACAGTGTATTTGTTTATTTTCTGTGCCTGTGTGTGTGTGTGTGTGTGTGTGTGTGTGTGTACGCGCGCGCGTGCGCGTACATGCTACATCTCATGTGTGAAGGTCACAGGGACAGCTTGCCTTAGACTTGGTAGCAAGGGTCGATACTGAGCCATATCACTGCCCTAAGTTGTTTAGTGTGACTGCTTTTGTTTTATTTTACTTTTGTTACTTTGAAACAGGGTCTTGCTGTGTTTCCAGGATGGCTTCAAACTGCATGCAATTCTCCTGCCTCAGGTTCCCTGTGTGCCACCACACCCAGTTTTTGTTTTGAGACAGGGTCTCACTATGTAGCCCAAGGTACTCTCAAGGTCACACACCTCCTGACAGCCTCCTAAGCCCTGGAACCATAGACCTCTTTGCCAGATCAGAACTCATCCCTCCCTGTTAGCTGGTTGAACATTGTACCACCAGAGCAGCCAAGGAGCCAGGCATGTGTGGAGGGGGGCAGACAAATACAGGAACTAGGTGGTTCAATTGAGAAGGAACAGACAGAAAATACAAAGAAGCAGTATAAAGAGAAAGAAGCAGAAAGTGGGAGATGGGTACACAGCACACTGATTAAGATACAGAAAGCTGGGTTTAGACAACCGACACTGAGAAAAATTACATTTATCTCTGATGGAGGAGAGAGCAAAGACAATCTCAAGGCTGATGGGGGGAGCTAGGAAAAACAAGGCTTCTGTGAAAATGTGGGTAAAACTCCCAAGGACTAGGCTTGGGAAGGTTTTATTTGGGAAGGAGGAAAGGCCAGAGGGGCAATGGACAACACTAGACTCCCTTCTTGCCTGAGTTTCTAGTATTTAAGCTAGTAAATGCTGTGCGGCCCTTAGGATCTATCTTGGGAATGGGGGGGAACAGGCTTGTAAAGTGCTCTACCATGAGGCCTGAGAATGAACACTGGCACTTTCTCTTTTTCAATCAGTAGACCTAAGGTTAGTGGCCCCTACCCCTTACCCTACTTCCCAAGCCTTAACTGTAGCCACGCCCACCATCAAGTAGGCTCCCTGGAGCCCGTGTTTGCCCGAGTGCTCCAGAGAGGCAGAGTCGTGGAGACTGGGAGGGAGGGAGAGAGACAAGAAGCGAAAAAGAGGGTAGAAGAGGGAAGGGCAGTGTGTGTGTGTGTGTGTGTGTGTGTGTGTGTGTGTGTGTGTGTGTGTGTGTGTGTGTGTGTCTGTCTTCTGTCTGTCTGTATGTGTGCGTGCGTGCGTGTGTGTGTGTGTGTGTGTGTGTCTGTCTGTCTGTCTGTCTGTCTTCTGTCTGTATGTGTGCGTGTGTGTGTGTCTGTCTGTCTTCCGTCTGTCTGTCTCTGTGTGTGTGTGTGTGTGTGTGTGTGTGTGTGTGTGTGTGTGTGTGTGTGTGTTGGGGGCGGGCTTCTGGTGAGGAAAACTATTCAAGAGATAATTGAAGCTCCTACAGGAAGATTCAGTGAAACGATCCCAGAACTTACCCAAAGGCCATGGAGGGAGAGGGAGGGAGAGGGGGGTGTAGCCTTGCAGAACCTGCTTTGGGGGTCATCAGGCAGTAACGGTTACTGCATAGGCGTTGTCACTAAGCCAGAGCCATTTAACTGGCAAGGGTGGTTGGAGAGCAAGCTTAAGACACCCCATAACTACGACTCTTAGACAGGTTGGAGGGGGGCTGAGGCTGCAGACAAGGGGAGGAGGGGCACTTCAGGGTTGGGTCTTTGCCTCCCCCATTCTCTGCTGTCACTCACTACCCCAACAGTCGCCCGGGGGGCGGGCCCCAGAGAGGTGGGGATGGGGGAGGGTAATCTTGGCTGGTGTCTGCTGCATGGCGTAGGTAGGGACTGCTGAGGGGGGACGCGGGGGGGGGGGTGGGCGATGAACACGAGTGGGAAGCGGAGGGAGACACGGAGAGGGGGGAGGGGACCGGGAACCATTTGAATGAGAGGAGGGGATCACGGGTACAGTGGGCTCTGGTGGTAGGGCGGGCACGGGTGTGACGGGGCCAGACTCTTGAGCCAGGTAAGGAAAGCAGGTGCGTAGAGCTGGGTTTTTCCTCATTTTTGTGTGTCTTTAGTGCACTAGGCCCTTCGGTAGAAAGGGGGCACCGCCTTCCCCGGGGGCGGGCTTCAAAGCTCCAGAGGCTACCTTTTCCTCAACTAACGGGGCCCCGGGCGGGGGCTCAAGCTCCATCCCCAGTGACTGCACTCCAGTCCGCAATTTCCAGGCGGCCACTGGGCTGGGAGTCTCGCGCCGGGGGCCGGCGCTGTCTCGCGAGCCCCCTCCTCCAGCCAGCCAATGGGATTGGTTGCTGGCACCGCCCGCCTGCCTGGTGCAGAGCGCTCAGCGCTGCAAGCGGCGCTGCCATTTAAAGGGGCCGCGACCCCTGTCCCGGCTGCTAGGGAGGGAGGTGGAGAAGGAGCGCGGGGCCGTCGCTGTCTGCAGTTCTAGGCTTGTAGCTGTTACTCTAACCCTGCCTCAGGTAGGGGTCGGGCCTCATCAAGCCGAACCGAACCTGCAGGCGGGATCTCGCAGTAGCCGGGAGGGGGGTCTGAGGGAGAAATCGTAGCTCCAAAATGTCTTCCTGTAAATGCCTGAGGTGGGGGGTGGGCAACAGGAGAAGGGAAAGACTAGGGGAGCAGTAGGGAAGGGGGACGGGGCTGAGGAAGTGGTCCACCCTGAAAGGTAACCAAGCGGGGAAATGGTTAGGAAGGGCAGTTGTGGGGGCGGGGAAGAGCTGAGGGGAGGACGGGGCTCTGTGGGGAGGGGCGGCGGGGCTGCACAGGATGGGTAGAGACTGGAAACCTGAGGGGCTCCCGGAGAGTAAGGGGGGACCGGGGGCTGAGACTGCTGGAGCGGGAAAGGCTTCTGGCTGCGGCGTCCAGAAGAGACTCTGAGGGGGCGTTCAGCCTGAGGTGGGGGGTGTGTGAGAGGTAGGGAGGAAGGAGCTACGAGTCTCGGTGGGGGGTGTCGGGCGGGTTAGAGACCAACTGCCTGGCGAGTGTGGGCACCGGGCCAGGGCGGGGAACGCCACTCCCCACAGAGGGCGCTGTATGGGGGGGGGGAATGGACATTGGGACTGAAGCCTGGGGAAATGCCCATCGGTTGTGGGGGGCGGCTGCTAATAAATCCAAGTGGATGACGGGGTGTGTCCCATAGCCTACATAGGAAATTCAGGCTAAGACCACCTCTACTGCCCCCTCTTCCGATCTGCAGCCCATACCCAGCCATGGACCCCAGTGATTTCCCCAGTCCATTTGACCCATTGACCCTGCCAGAGAAGCCCCTGGCTGGAGACCTTCCCGTAGACATGGAATTTGGAGAGGATCTGCTGGAATCTCAGACTGCTCCAACTCGAGGATGGGCCCCCCCAGGTCCGTCTCCATCCTCTGGAGCCCTGGACCTGCTTGATACCCCTTCTGGCCTGGAAAAAGACCCTGGAGTAGTCCTGGATGGAGCCACTGAGCTACTGGGGCTGGGGGGGCTACTTTATAAAGCCCCCTCTCCCCCAGAGGTGGACCATGGTCCGGAGGGGACCCTTGCATGGGATTCGGGGGAGCAGACCCTAGAGCCTGGACCAGGGTGCCAGACCCCTGAGGTGATGCCACCTGATCCAGGGGCTGGGGCCAGTCCCCCTTCCCCTGAAGGGCTACTAGAACCTTTGGCTCCAGATTCTCCAATAATCCTGGAGTCTCCTCATATTGAAGAGGAGGAGATACCCCCCATAGCTACAAGGAGAAGGGGCTCCCCTGGGCAGCAGGAGGAGCACACCCAAGGGCAGCCACAGAGCCCAAATGCACCCCCTAGCCCTTCAGTGGGAGAGACTCTGGGGGATGGAATCAACAGTTCTCAGACCAAACCTGGGGTCTCTATCCCTGCTGCACATCCTTCTTTGCCAGGTAGGTTGCCTAATCATTTGGAGGGGGCTGGGGAAAGGGTGGTGGTGAGGAGGGCTGGTTATGTGCTTTGAGAGCAGGAGGAGGAGGAGGGGCAGGAGGGCGGAAAGATTAGAGTAGGGATATGTGTGGGGAAGGAGTTGGGGTTTTGGAAGGCAGAGTGGGGTGTGGCAGAGATTATGGAAAATAGAGGTGGGAGGAGTGGAGGGGCTGTGCAGGATGAATGAGGTAGTATGAGGGAATGAATTTGATGGCAGAGGTTCCTGTTTTCCTGTCCCAGTGGGCTTTCAGTACCAGGCAAAAAGGTCTGGCTGAGAAATGCTCTTAATTTGTAGCCTAGGTTGGCCTTGAACACAGTAGTCTCCTGTCAGCCTCCAGAGTACTGAAGTTACAGACCTATTTATACCTTTACAATCAGAAAAAAAGGTATAAAATGAAGAGGATGTGGCTCATTGTTATGTATTTAGCATGTATACGGCTCAAGTTTAAATCCCAGCATTGCAAAGTGAAATAAATAAAATACTCTGGGCTCGGGGTGTAACTCAGGTGGTTCAATGCCTGCCTAGCATTCAACAAAGCTCTGGGATTGACCCCCAGTACGGCATAAAACAGGCATTATGACACATACCTGAAATCCTATGCAAAGGCAAAAGGATCAAAAGTTCAGTCATCCTTGGATACCAACGAGTTCTAGGCCAGCCTGAGTTACATAGCAAGTTTAAAACTACAGACTGGGGCACATAAGACTCTTACCCAAAACAGAAAACAAACAAAAACAAAATGAAACCTCACCCAAAACCCAAGTTTTATTTGGTGGGGTAGGGCTATAGTTTTAGTTTCAGAGTACAATTTGCAGAACACTGCTTTCCTGTATAGTTGGTGTCCCCGTACACTCAGCCTTTCCAACTGTTAGCATCCAGGGTACGACAGGTGCATTTGTTGCAATCCATGAATAGACACCAATGCATCATTATTAACCAAAGCCCAGGGTTTACTTAGCACATACTCTTAGTAATTTTCATTATATTTGAATGATGTATGTTGACCTGTATCTAGCGTTAGAACATCATGCATAGTGTTGTTACTGTTGTAAAATCCTGTGTTCCTTGTCATTCGTTTTTTCACAGTGTATTTGTTTATTTTCTGTGCCTGTGGTGTGTGGTGTGTTGTGTGTGTGTGTGTGTACGCGCGCGCGTGCGCGTACATGCTACATCTCATGTGTGAAGGTCACAGGGACAGCTTGCCTTAGACTTGGTAGCAAGGGTCGATACTGAGCCATATCACTGCCCTAAGTTGTTTAGTGTGACTGCTTTTGTTTTATTTTACTTTTGTTACTTTGAAACAGGGTCTTGCTGTGTTTCCAGGATGGCTTCAAACTGCATGCAATTCTCCTGCCTCAGGTTCCCTGTGTGCCACCACACCCAGTTTTGTTTTGAGACAGGGTCTCACTATGTAGCCCAAGGTACTCTCAAGGTCACACACCTCCTGACAGCCTCCTAAGCCCTGGAACCATAGACCTCTTTGCCAGATCAGAACTCATCCCTCCCGTTAGCTGGTTGAACATTGTACCACCAGAGCGCCAAGGAGCCAGGCATGTGTGGAGGGGGCAGACAAATACAGGAACTAGGTGGTTCAATTGAGAAGGAACAGACAGAAAATACAAAGAAGCAGTATAAGAGAAAGAAGCAGAAGTGGGAGATGGGTACACAGCACACTGATTAAGATACAGAAAGCTGGTTTAGACAACCGACACTGAGAAAAATTACATTTATCTCTGATGGAGGAGAGAGCAAAGACAATCTCAAGGCTGATGGGGGGAGCTAGGAAAAACAAGGCTTCTGTGAAAATGTGGGTAAAACTCCCAAGGACTAGGCTTGGAAGGTTTTATTTGGGAAGGAGGAAAGGCCAGAGGGGCAATGGACAACACTAGACTCCCTTCTTGCCTGAGTTTCTAGTATTTAAGCTAGTAAATGCTGTGCGGCCCTTAGGATCTATCTTGGGAATGGGGGGAACAGGCTTGTAAAGTGCTCTACCATGAGGCCTGAGAATGAACACTGGCACTTTCTCTTTTTCAATCAGTAGACCTAAGGTTAGTGGCCCCTACCCCTTACCCTACTTCCCAAGCCTTAACTGTAGCCACGCCCACCATCAAGTAGGCTCCCTGGAGCCCGTGTTTGCCCGAGTGCTCCAGAGAGGCAGAGTCGTGGAGACTGGGAGGGAGGGAGAGAGACAAGAAGCGAAAAAGAGGGTAGAAGAGGGAAGGGCAGTGTGTGTGTGTGTGTGTGTGTGTGTGTGTGTGTGTGTGTGTGGTGTGTGTGTGTGTGTGTGTCTGTCTTCTGTCTGTCTGTATGTGTGCGTGCGTGCGTGTGTGTGTGTGTGTGTGTGTGTCTGTCTGTCTGTCTGTCTGTCTTCTGTCTGTATGTGTGCGTGTGTGTGTGTCTGTCTGTCTTCCGTCTGTCTGTCTCTGTGTGTGTGTGTGTGTGTGTGGTGTGTGTGTGTGTGTGTGTGTGTGGTGGTGTTGGGGGCGGGCTTCTGGTGAGGAAAACTATTCAAGAGATAATTGAAGCTCCTACAGGAAGATTCAGTGAAACGATCCCAGAACTTACCCAAAGGCCATGGAGGGGAGAGGAGGGAGAGGGGGTGTAGCCTTGCAGAACCTGCTTTGGGGGTCATCAGGCAGTAACGGTTACTGCATAGGCGTTGTCACTAAGCCAGAGCCATTTAACTGGCAAGGGTGGTTGGAGAGCAAGCTTAAGACACCCCATAACTACGACTCTTAGACAGGTTGGAGGGGGCTGAGGCTGCATAATCCCAGCACTTGGGAGGCAGAGCCAGGCGGATCTTTGTGAGTTCGAGGCCAGCCTGGTCTCCAAAGCAGGTTCCAGGAAAGGTGCAAAGCTACACAGAGAAACCCTGTCTCGAAAAACAAAACAAACAAACAAAAATTTGAAACACAGGGGGACCCAAACCCACAGAGAGCCACCTGCCTCTCTGCCTTCCAAGTGTGGGATTCCAGGGATGTACCTCCATGCCTGGCTTCAAAATAAAGTTTAGTCATCAAAATGAATTCAGAGATTTTGAAGCTGAAGTCTGTATGATCTGGTGAATGAGTGGTAGTGAGAGCCTGGTAGAATTCTAGCCTTGATGATTGGGAGAGATACCTTTAACTAAAGCCAGTGTGGAGAGGTTGGAAATCATCCCAAATCCCAGGCCGGCCTGGATTACAGAGAAAGATCCTGTCTCCTTAAAAAACAGTAACAAAGAACCAAAACAGTAAAACTGAAGAGGTAGCTCAACAGTTAAGAGTAAGCACTGGCTGTTCTTCCAGAAAACCCAGGTTTGATTCCCAGCACCCACATGGCAGCTCACATCCATCTGTAACTTCAGTCCCAGGAGATCTGACACCCTTCTGGTGTCTGTGGGCACCAGGTATACATGTACACAGACATAAATGTGGGCAAAACACTCATAGAACAAAATAATAAAAAAAATTAGGCTGAGTGGTGCTGATGCACGCTTTTAATCCCAGCACTCGGGAGGCAGAAGCAAGTGGATCTCTGTGAGTTCCAGGCCAGCCTGGTCTACAGAATGAATTGCAGGGAAGCCATGGATACACATGTATCAAAAAAACAAACAAAAAGATATACCTAAAACTTTCTGGGCAGTGGTGGCACACACCTTTAATCCCAGAACTCGGGAGGTAGAGACAGGTGGATCTCTGTGAGTTTAAGGCCAGCCTGGTCTACAAAGAGAGCTCCAGGACAGCCAGGGCTACACAGAGAAACCCTGTCTTAAAAATAAACATTTAAAGAATGAATACTGGTCTATCAGAGGACCCAAGTTCAGACCTCAACACCCACACAGGTGGTTCAAAAATGCCTGTAAGTGCAGCTTCAAGGGATCATACACACTACCTCTGGCTTCTGTGGGCACACAACTACATAAATATTTTTCAAGATTATTTTTATTTTATGTGTATGAGTGTTTGCTTGCATGTATATATGTGCACCACATGCATGCCTGGTGCCCACAGGGGCCAGAAGAAGGCCTAGGTTCTTCTGGAACTGGAGTTAACAAATAATTGTGAACCACCATTTGGATTCAGGGAACCAAACCTTGGTCCTCTGCAAGAGCAGCAAGCAATGTTTTAACTACTGAGCCATCTATGAAATGAATCTCTAGAACAAAGTGAGAGATAGTGTGGTGGCTTGAATGAGAATGGCCCCTGTAGGCTCAGATATTTGAATGTTCGGTTCCCAGTTGGTGGAACTGTTTGGGAAGGATTAGGAGGCATGACCTAATCTTTGGAATGATCCAATGACCTAATAACCTAATGGCCTTGGAAGAGATGTGTCACTGGGGGTGAGCTTCCGGGCCTCAAAAGCCCACACCATTCCCAGTCTCTCTCTCTCTCTCTCTCTCTCTCTCTCTCTCTCTCTCTCTCTCTCTCTGTATCAGATGCAAACTCTTAGCTACTGCTCCAGCACCATGCCCCATGTCTGCCTGTCTGTTGCCATAGCCCCCACTATGATGGTCTTGAATTCATCTCTCTGGAACCATTAGCCTTCAAATTAAATGCTTTCTTTTACAAGTTGCCTTGGTCATGATGTCTCTTCACAGCAATAGAAAAATAACTAAGATATCTTGATTCATGATAACAGGTTTTTCTTTTTAAAGTATTTGTTTATTTTATTGTTTTGCTTGCGTTTATGTTGGTGTGAGGTGTCAGAGCCCCTAGAAATGAAGTTATAGACAGTTGTGAGCCGCCATGTGGGTGCTGGGAATTGAACCCAGGTCCTCTGGGAGAGCAGCCAGTGCTCTTAACTGCTGAGTCATCATCTCTCCAGCCCATATAGCAGGTTTTTCATTGTTATTTGTATTTGTTTTTTGTTATGGACAGGAGGAAACTGGAAATAAATGAAGATTCTGACCATGTTGAGTTGGGACTCCATTGAAATAGCCATGGTGGTCATGCAACATGGCTTTGTAGAACAAATACCCCAAATTCAGTTTCTAGTTTTAGCTGTACCATTAAAACATACTACCTTCATGAGATGATCTCACTCTTGTTCTCGCTCTCTCAGTTTTTTTGAGACAGTGTTGCTTTGTAGCCCAGGCTGGCCTCAAACTCAGAGATCCACCTGCCTCTGCCTCTGCCTCTGCCTCTGCCTCTGCCTCTGCCTCTGCCTCTGCCTCTGCCTCTGCCTCTGCCTCCCAAGTGCTGGGACTCAAGGCATGTGCCACCACCGCCCGGCCGAGGTTCTCCTTTTTAAAAAATGAGCTCATAAGGGACAGATGGCTCAGAGGTTAAGAGCACTGCTTGCTCTTGCAAAGGTCCTGAGTTCAATTCCCAGCAACCACATGAGATCTGATGCCCTCTTCTGACCTGCAGGGACACATGTAGACAGAACACTGTATACATAAATAAATAAATCTTTAGTTGGGAATTTAGCTCAGCGGTAGAGCGCTTGCCTAGCAAGCACAAGGACCTGGGTTTGATCTTCAGCTCCACAGGGAAAAAAAAATGAACTCATAGTCCTATTTAGCTTGTGTTCATTGGCTTTGTTTTTGTTTTTGTTTTTGGCAGTTTCACTGTGTAGCTCAAGCTGGCCTCAAACTCAACCTTCCTGCCTCAGCCTCCCCTGTGTTGAGATTGTAAGTAAGTCTATACCAGTGGACCCAAATCTGCCTGAGTTTTCTCTCACTGAATTGTTGAGAAATCAGGTAAAAAAATGGAAATGGGGCCGGCATAATGGTAATTCAGAGAACTTGCTGCCAAAATGGAAGGAGAGAACCCACAGAAGTTGTCTTCAGACATCTACAGGCAGGCCCCCAACCCCACACACACACACTTGCCTTCACACACACACACACACACACACACACACACACACACACACACACAGAGTAAATGTAAAGTAAGAGAGGATAAGGATATGATCCTTTTGATTTTGGCTCAAGTTTGACGGCTCACACTTGAAGGCCCAGCACTTAAGAGGTTAAGGCAGGAGGAGGATTGCTTTGAGTTTGAGGTCAGCCAGTGGTGCATAACATGACCTTGTCTTGAAAGAAAAATAAGACAAAAGAAAAGCCAGGTGGTGGTGGTGCACGCCTTTAATCCAGGCACTTGGGATTGGCAGAGATGGGATCGAGTTTGAGGCCAGCCTGGTCTATAGAGCGAGTTCCAGGAAAGAAACCCTGTCTCAGAAAAACAGAAACAAACAAAAGAAGAATTGGTAGGAAGAGCAAATGATGATGTCACCATATATGCTAGGCACTTAGAAATTCAGTACTAGAGAATGGGTGGTGGCTGGCAAGATGCTCTGCCGGTAAAGACACCTGCTGCCAGAACTGACATCCTGAGTGATCCCTGGAACCCACATGGTGGAAGGAGAAAATCAATTCCCACAAGCTGTCCTCTGACACACACACACACACACACACAGAAGCACATGCACATACACACACACAGTGGTGCACACATGTTCACATACATAAAATAAATACATTGTAATTAAAAAAAATCAGGGTCCCAGGCTTTGTGGCACATGCCCATAATCCCAGCATCTGGGAGATCCAGGCAGGTGGATCTCTGTGAGTTCACTGGTCTACATAGTGAGGTCCAGTCCACTGGACTACAGAGACTCTGTCTCGAACAAACAACAACAAAACAAAACAAGCCGGGCAGTGGTGGCGCATGCCTTTAATCCCAGCACTCAGGAGGCAGAGGCAGGTGGATCTCTGTGAGTTCCAGGCCAGCCTGGTCTACAGAGTGAGTTCCAGGACAGGCTCCAAAGGTACACAGAGAAACCCTGTCTTGTCTTGAAAAACCAAAACCAAAACAAAACAGAAACTAAAACAAAAACCATCGACAATGTTTTTCATTAACAAAGAAAGAAATAGAGGACAGAAGAGGAAAGCAGGAAGATTCCCAAGTCTAAGATGCCAAAGGTGCTTGTGTTGGTTGTCTTCACAGCCAAGGCCAGGATGAAGTCTACTGCATTTGCTCTCTCTGTCTTTCATTCACAACAGGGCCCAAAGCCGTCATCTTTCTCTACCGCTTTCCTCCGTTGGAATAGAGAAGGAAGAATCTGATGTCATTTATTCAGCTAAATTGCTACCTGGTACCCAGCTTTGTCTAGTCATTAGGGATAGATACAAGCTTAAGAAGAACTTGGGCCCCACATCTGTGAGCACTCTCCTCTGATAGAAAGGACCAGGCTGGAATTAGGGTGAGGTAATGGAGGCATCTACAGTGCAGCAAAGGCTCTTGCTGTTGGGGGTCACAGAAGTTGAGGGTTGGCATCCGTGTGGCCCTTGAGAATGAGTGCCTCCTTTAAATTTGCCTTCTATAAGGTTCTAACGCTGGGAAAGACTCAAATACCAGCAGAGTAACCAGGGTCCAGTGAAATCATTTCTCATTCTTTCTCCAGAGGTGACATGGGAACTGGGTTTCTGTCTCAAAAAAGAATGGGTATTGTAGGCATGCATGGCCCACTCTTTAAAAAGCCGGCGCCATTTTGCACAGATCTCTCTTCTTCTTCTCTTCTCTCCTCTCCTCACTCACGTGTGTGCTTCACACAGGCCTGTCACCTCTTTCCCCTATCCTATATTAATAAACAGCTCTTCTGTGAAAAAAAAAAAGAGTGGGTACTAGTGGAAGGAGATACAACAACCAGTGTGAACAAAGGTAAGGAAGAAGCACAGTAACGTGTGTGTGTGTGTGTGTGTGTGTGTGTGTGTGTGTGTGTGTGTGTGTGTGTTTTCACGGTTAAGGAAAGAGTAGCTGCAAGCTGGCCTAGGGAGGTAGACAGGAGAATTTTCTGGAAGGAATGAGGGTGGTGGGAGATCCTGATGGGAAAATGCAGATCAGATTGGATAAGGCATTCCCTGCTCTGTTCTATCCTGCCCTGCTAGGACAGAATTCACCCAAGACTTTTATTTTCTTTTCTTTGCAGTGAAAAGTCAGCAAGACAAGAAAACTCTCACTTTTGACAAGTGAATGTGGTCAGACCTGATCCTAAATAGTATCCCTGCTGTGCTTTACCCTAGAAGCAAAGGAAAGCCAATTACAAGACTATCACAGTGTTGGCATGGCTTATATCCCCAGAAGACGGAGGCAGGAGGCTCATGGATTCAAGGCCACCCTGGGATACATGGTGAGACCCTATCTGAAGGAAAAAAAGCAAGAGTTGAGGGTGTGGTTCAATGGCGGAGCATTTGTCTGACATAAGACTCTGGGTTTGCTCCTCAGCACCACAGACAAACAAATAAACAAACTTAAATTAGGACTTTCACAAAGAATTGGCAGCACAACAGTACTCCGTGGCTGTGTGTGTATGTGTGTACAACGTATACAGACATATATGTGAGTGTGTATGTGGAGGTCAAAGGTTAAGATCAGGTACATTAACAGGGTCTCTCATTGAACCTGAAACTCCTCAGTTGACTAGGCTTGCTGGCCTCCTGTCTCTGACTCCCCAGTGCTGGGATTACAAGCACACCCTAATATGTTTTGAACTTCTTTCTTTCTCTTTTTTTTTTTGAGACTGGCTGGCTTGGAATTCACTATGTAGGCCATGCCTACCTCTGCCTCCTCAGTGCAAGGATTGATGGCATGTACTACTATGCCTGATGTCTGCACCCTACTTTGAAGCAGATGCTGGGGTTTAAACCCAGGTCCTCATGCCTGTATGTGGCAAACATTGTACTCCCTGAGTCATCTTCCCCAGTTCCATGGCTTCATGCTTTAAAAAAACTGTTCATTCGTTTGTTTGTTTTCTCTGTGTAAGTCCTGGCTGTCCTGGATCACACTCTGTAGACCAGGCTGGCCTCGAACTCACTGAGATTCACCTGCCTCTCTCTCCCGAGTGCTGGGATTAATGGTGTGAGCCACCACCACCCAGCTCAATATTTTACTTTTAATTGTGTGTGTGTGTGTGTGTGTGTGTGTGTGTGTGTGTGTGTGCACATGAGTACATTGCCCATGGAAGCCAGAAGAGGATGCCAGAGCCTCTGCACCTGGAATTACAGGCCATTGGGGCCTGCCCAGTGTGAGTGCTGGGAACTGAACTTGGGTCATCTGCAAGGGCAGCAAGTAAAGTGCTCTTAACCATTGAGCTCTTTCTTTAGCCCCACCACGGCTTCATGTTTTGTTTGTCTGAAACAAGGTCTCACCGTGTAGCCCTGGCTGTCCTGGATCTCACTCTGTAGACCAGGCTGGCCTCAAACTCACAGAGAACATCTGCCTGTCTCCCCGAGTGCTGGCATTAAAGCGCTGGCCACTTCATGTTTTAAGGAGACTCTGTGATGTGTGGATGAGGAGAAGATGCAGGAAGACAGGGTACAAAAGAGGCCTTGATGGCCAGTCCAAGGGGAAAGTGTGGCCCAGAAATGGTTAGTTAGTGTTCTTTGCCTTCAGCACCCGGCTAGCTGGGGTTCCAGTTCCACAGCTTGGCCCCTTCTTTCCTAGCTGAGTGATATGGATAAGTTATTTATTCTGTGAGGGCCTGTTTCCTCATCTGTAAAATAGGGACGGCATGGTGCTCACTCCGAGGATGAAGATTAGAGGGGCTAATGTTTAACATAGCACCTGGCATGGAGCTAGCACTCTAATAAGTATTAACCCCCGAGCTACACCTTGTCAGTTAGGACATTCCGGCTACAATAGGGAAGAAAGGGCAGAGGAAAGGGATTTGAGAGAGAGTGGAGGAGAATTCCCAGGCCTCCTGTGTCTCGGGCAAATTGCCTATATTTTTGTGAGAATGAGTTCAGGTTGGAGCTAATTCTCCCAGGTATTTTTGTTGGAGGTGGCAAGGTTCCTGAGGATGAAACAAACCTAGGACCTCGCACAGGCCACTTAGCGCCATGAACTCCCGCCCGCCCGCCCCTGCCCCTTGTAACCTTTATGTTGACACAGAGTCTTAGTTTGCCTAGGCCAGTCTTTCTGAACTAATCAGTCTAGGGATCTGGGAGGAATGAAAGGCTCTGTCTCTTGAAGGGAGGCCAATGAGGACTCAGAAAAAGACAGAGGGAGACTGGAGGCAGAACACTTGATTAGCATGAGTAAGGTTTAGGTCCCTTCCCCAGCATGGGGTGGCTGGGGCAGAAAAGCCAAAGGGATG
Source organism: Onychomys torridus (assembly GCF_903995425.1). NCBI lineage: Eukaryota > Metazoa > Chordata > Mammalia > Rodentia > Cricetidae > Onychomys > Onychomys torridus. Next base: position 90,240,287 of record NC_050466.1, on the reverse strand, counting down.
GAAAAGGTCACCGCTGGGTTGAGGAGAGAAAGGAGGAATTTCAAAAGATTATCTTGAGAGATGCCTCAGGGGTTAAGAGCACTGGCTGGCTGCTCTTTTTTTTTTTTTTTTTTTTTTGAGGACCAGGGCTTCAATTCCCAGCTGACAACCACCTGTTGACTCCAGTTCTAGGGAATCTGGGGCCCTCTTCTGGTCTCTGTGGTTACTAGGCACAGAAGTGGTGCGCCTACATGCAGGCAAAACCCCCATACACATAAAAAAGAAAAGAGAAGAAAAGAAAAAAGAAAAGAAATGTAAACTGCTTACCTTAATTTAGACATTTGGGGGTTGCGATTTTGAATAAAGGCCTCTCCCCACCTTCCCTGAATCCCTGACTACCTCACTTGAGATGGACAATTTCTGCAACCCACTTTGGGCAGAACTTCCCAGCATGGCCTCTTCCCTGCATCCCCCCACTCTCGGGGTGCAGGGTGGTCGTTGTTTTGTTTGTTTGTTTTGATTTTCACCGTTCCTCCCTTGAGCTGGGGAAATAAATGCACATTTCATCTTCCAGCAGGTTAGTGCCTAGGGATATTTAACTATGGTGAGCTCTGCGTGCTACCCCCCACACACTGCAGCGCCTCCTCAAGCACGCCTTTGGGATAGAGGAAATGGTGCAAAAGGGTACTTATTCTTGTCCAGTATGTGTGAGGCCCTGGGGTCCGTCTTCAGCACCACCCCTCTTCCTGAAAAAAAGATTTATAGAAAGGAAATAGTACAAGTTCGGGATTGGGATAGACCTAGGTTTTTTTTTTTTTTTTTTAATCATTATTTTTTTGAAACAGTGTCTCGCTATAGCTCAGGCTGGCCTTAAACACCTCTGTCCTGCTGGCAGTGGTGGCTTGCGCCTTTAATCCCAGCACTCAGGAGGCAGAGGCAGGTGGATCTCTGTGAGTTCCAGGCCAGCCTGGGCTACAGAGAGAGTTCCATGATGGCCAGGGTTACATAGAGAAACCCTGTCTTGAAAAACCAAAAAAGAAACGAGAAAACAAACAAAACCCCCAAAACAAAACCCACCCCTGTCCTTTGCCTCCTGAGTGCTAGGATTATAGACAAGCAACCCCACGCCAGGCTTCCTGGGGTTCAATACTAGTTCTGCAGTCATGAACTGTGCAACCTTTTCATTTTTTTTTCCTAACAAAGTCTCACAAAGCCCTGGCTGGAACTTGGTAGGTAGACCAGGCTGTCTTTGAATTCACAGAGATTTATCTAGCCCTCTCTCCCTAGTACTGGGATTAAAGGGTGCACCACCATGCCCAGCTTAAACTGTGCAACCTTTGGAAATATTTCTTAACCTTCCTGAGCCACCATTTCTTCATGTACAAGTATTGGGATAGTACTATCTAGCTAGTACTGATGCTGATACGAGGAGATTATGTATATTAGTACTTAATTTAATACCAAATATGCTGCAAACTGCATGATCCTATCTTGTTTTATAAGCATTTTGGTTTTGGTTTTGGTTTTGAGACAGGACAGTTCTGGCTGTCCTGGAACTCACTCAGTAGACCAGGCTGGCCTTGAACTCACAGAGATCCACCTGCCTCTGCCTCCCGAGTGCTGGGATCAAAGGTGTGCACCACCACTGCCCAGTTATAAGCAAATTTGCATTTATTTTTCGTGAGTCTACATGTGTCATGCATTTAGGGAAGTTGAGTCTCTGCCACTGGAGGGTTCCAGGGATGGGAGTCAGTTGAAGGCTTGGCAGCAAGCACCTTTACCTGCTGTTGGGCCTTCCTTCCTACCAGCACCCAGACTCCTTTTCTTTAACTCTACCTAAGTAATTTTCTTTTCCTTTTCTTTTAATTTTTATTTATTTGTTTATTTAGTTTTTTTGAGACATGGTTTCTCTGTGTAGCTTTGAAGCCTGTCCTGGATAATGCTCTGTAGCCCAGGCTGGCCTCGAACTCACAGAGAGCCGGGATTAAAGGAGTGTGCCACCACCACCCAGTTCATTTTTTAAAAATTTTTTATTTTTTATTTTTTTTTGTCGGAGCTGGGGACCGAACCCAGGGCCTTGAGCTTGCTAGGCAAGCGCTCTACCACTGAGCTAAATCCCCAGCCCCCCCTTTTTAAAAAATTTTTAAGATGATTTTTTTTAACATTTCTTTGCTTAGTGTGTGTGTGTGTGTGTGTGTGTGTGTGTGTGTGTGTGTGTATTCATATTTGACAAAGAGCACACATGGGAGTCACAGTATAACTTGTGGTGTGGGAGGTATTTTTTGGTGGGAATTGGTTCCTACTTTCCACCATGTGAGTCTTAGAAATTGAGTTCAGGTCATTAGGGTTGGCAGCAAGTACTTTAACTTCTAAGCCATCCCCCTGATCCTCTTTTTCTGTAATGTGACATACTATTTGTTCATATTTATGGCATATAGTGTGTTGTAATTTAATATACATACATAGATACAATGTGGAATCATCAAATCAGGGTAATTAGCATTTCCATCACCTAAAGCATTTATCATTTCTACATGTTGGAAAACTTTAGAATCTTCTAGTCTTTTTAATTGTTTCTTTAGTTTTTATTATTATGGGGTTGCATTTTGTCTGAATGTTTGTTTTTTTGAGACTGGGTCTCATGTACCCAGTCTCAAAAGTCTCTTGAAGTTCACTTCAAGCAGTGTAAGAGGGGATGACCTTGAATGTCTGATCCACCTGTCTATACTTCCCAAGGACTGGGATTGCAGGCAGACACCACAATGTCCTGGTAATGGGTGCTGGTGACTGAACACAGGGCTTTGTGCTCTACCACTTGAATGATATCCTCAGCCCTTTTCGTTTTGTGACAGTTGGGTTTTTTTGTTTGTTTGTTTGTTTTTTGTTTGTTTGTTTGTTTTTTGAGACAGGGTTTCCCTGTGTAGCTTTGCGCCTTTCCTGGAACTCACTTGGTAGCCCAGGCTGGCCTCAAACTCACAAAGTTCCGCCTGCCTCTGCCTCCCCGAGTGCTGGGATTACAGGCCTGTGCCACCACCGCCCGGCTGTGACAGTTGTTTTAATGCTACTTTTATTTAATAGTGTGTGGGAATGGCACATGTGCCACAGCGTTTGTGGAAGTCAGAGGACAACTTGTAGGCGTCAGATCTCTCTTCCTGCCAAGTGGGCAATTGCCTTTATCCTCTGAACCATTCTTATAACATGATCTTATATGACTGAGGCTAGTCTTGAATATCTGATCCACATCCCAAGTGCTCCAAGTATATACTATCTTGTGCAGCCAGACACAGCTTCTTCTTCCTTTTTTTTTTTGAGATAGGGTTTCTCTGTGTAGCCCTGGCTGTCCTGTAGACCACGCTGGTGTAGAACTCAGAGATCCATCTGCCTTGGCCTCCTGAGTGCTGGGATTAAAGGTGTGCGCCACCACCTCTGGGTTCTCCTTCTGTCTCTGTCTCTCTCTCTCTTTAAAGATTTATTTTTTTTTTTATGTATACAGCACGTATCCCTGCAGGCCAGAAGAGGGCGCCAGATCTCATTACAGATGGCTGTGAGCCACCATGTGGTTGCTGGGAATTGAACCTGGGTCCTCTAGAGGAGCAGTCGGTGCTCTTAACCACTGAGCCATCTCTCCAGTGCTTCTCTCTCTCTCAAGATAGGATTTTGTTACATATTCCTGGCTGGCCTGAAACTCACTATATAATCCAGGCTGTCTGTAAACTTTCAACATTTCTATCTCAACTTCTCAAGTGCTGATATAGGGTGTGCCTTACCACACCAGGCTGTTCTAGATATTTTTAAAAATATGTCAGAAATGGTTATAGAATATTGTTATTCTATCCTTCTACAGAGCAGCAGGATCAAAGTCTATTTTGTTACTTGTTATCTAACTTCTCTCCTGTCTCTGCTCTCTCCTGTTCTCTCCTTAGTGGCCATCATTTTACTCTCTTCTATCTAAATCACTTCTTTTTTTAAAGACTTATTTATTTATTTATTTATTGTGTATACAGTGTTCTGTCTGCATGTGTCCTTGCAGGCCAGAAGAGGGCGCCAGATCTCATTACAGATGGTTGTGAGCCACCACATGGTTGCTGGGAATTGAACTCAGGACTTCTGGAAGAGCAGCTGGTGCTCTTAACCTCTGAGCCATCTCTCCAGCCCCCCCTTTCTTTTCTTTTCTTTTCTTTTTTTTGAGATCACATATCACAGAGAAACCCTGTCTCAAAAAACCAAAAAACCAAAAACCAAAAACCAAAACAAAACCAAAACAAAACCAGAAAAAGAATATAGCTAAAGGCTAACGATGTAATTCAGGTGGTAATGTGTTTGAATAGCATACATGTGTTGTGTAGCAGTCTCCTCTGAGATTGAATTTGGAAGCTTTGGAAGCCAGAAGGTAAATAATGCAATACAGCTTCAGGAAGTTCCTGAAACAGACCAGATTCAGTAAGCACCTCCTCACAAAAATAAACAATAATGGATGCTGAAACTCACTCCCGGACAAGCCAAGTACAGAGAAGATTCTGAGAACAGAACAGCTGCCTGGAAGAGACTTTGGCCAACTGAGTCACATGGAATGAACACTGTCTGGTCTGTTAAACTGCCCAAAGGCTGTGTTCCAAATTCCCAGCTTTTGTGATCAGTCATTGGTGCTGGGATAGGCTTTGGTGATATGCAGCTTTGAGTCATTTCTGTGCCCCAAAGTAACCAACCCCTCACTCATATTCCTGTAAGTAATCCCAATAAAATCTACTGGTTTACTAAGATGGACTTTGGTGGTATGTATACTTTGGTCTGTGGTGGGCTCCCTATCAGGGGTGAGTAGATGAGTATGTTGCATCTCCCCATGTCATAGTCACTGTTCTATTTCTGTGAGGAGACACCATGATGAAGACAGTTTATTTTTGTTTGTTTTTCAAGATAGGGTTTCTCTGTAGCTTTGGAGCCTGTCCTGGATCTCGCTCTGTAGACCAGGCTGGCCTCGAACTCACAGAGATCCACCTGCATCTGCCTCCTGAGTGCTGGGATTAAAGGTGTGTGCCACCACTGCCTGGCTGTCAATTCTATAAAAGAACACATTTAATTTGGGGCTTGTTTATAGTTTTTATAGTTTCAGAGGTTTAGGCCATTTTTATCATGTCAGGGAACATGACTGCACACACGGTGCTAGAGCAGTAGCTGAGAGCTGCATCCTGATCTGGAGAGAGAGAGAGAGAGAGAGAGAGAGACAGAGAGACAGAGAGACAGAGAGACAGAGAGACAGAGGGACAGAGACTGACTGACTAGGCCTGGCATGGAATTTTGAGAACTCAAAGCTGGTGCACCCTCAATGACACATTTCCTCCAACAAGTCCCAACCTTGCAATCCTTCTAAACTCAAACAGTTCCACTCCCTGGAATCAAGCATTCAAACATATGGGCCTATGCAACCCCCTTGCACCCCCTTCCTTTTTTGGTTTTCCGAGACAGGGTCTCAAACTCAGAGATCCACCTGCCTCTGCCTCCCAGGTGCTGGGACTGAAGGCATGTGATACCACCACACCATCACCACCACCACCACCACCACCACCACCACCACCACCACCACCACTGCCTGCAGCCCATTCTATTAAAAGCATCACACCCTGGGAAAAGTCTTGTCACTCTGTGGCTGAAAGCCTGGGTTTGATATTCAGTACCACATAAAAGTGTATCAATCTGACAGAAGAGAAGTTGAAGGCCATCTTTGACTACATAGGGAGTCTGAGGACAGCTTGGGGTGCATGAGACCCCTGATTTTCAAAAACAAATCATTTGATATCTGCCTGGTCTACATACAGAGTTCCAGACCAACCAGGGTGGCAACATAGTAAGACCTTGTCTCAAAAAATTAAACTAAGCCCAGCAGTGGTGGCGCACATCTACCTTTAATCCCAGCACTCGGGAGGCAGAGGCGGGCAGATCTCTGTGAGTTCGAGGCCAGCCTGGGCTACAGAGTTAGTCCAGGACAGCCAAGGCTACACAAAGAAACCCTGTCTCAAAAAACCAAAAAAAAAAAAAAAATTAAACTAATACTGGGCAGTGGTAGTACACACCTTTAATCTCAGCTCTCGGGAGGCAGAGGCAGGCAGATCTCTGTGAGTTCAAGGCCAGCCTGGTCTACAGAGTGAGTTCCAGAACAGCAAGGGCTGTTATACAGAGGAAACTTACCTTGAAAAACCTAAAAACAAAACAAAACACTAAACTAAGTTAAAATATAAAACAAGTTAAATAATTAATTAAAAAAAAGAATGATAGCACTCCATTCATCCTTCCACATATGTACTAATGTGATCATATGCACCAGTACATACGCATGCAAATAATCATGGAGACTTGCCCATATACATCGAGCAGTTGATAAGTAAACAGTCAAGAAAGCATGTTTTAAAAAAGAAAAAGGAAAAGAAAAAGCATGGGGCAGAAGAGATGCTACTTACCTGTTGCTCTTGAAGAGAACTGGTTTCAGTGTCGTCCCCCCCCCCCCCCCCCCCCCCCCCCGCACCCAACATGGTGGTGGCCTATTGCCATCCATAATTCCAGTTTCAGGGGATCCAATGGCATTTTCTGAACTCCTTGGACACCAAGCATGCACATGGTATACATATATACATGCAAACAAAGCACTCATACACATACAATAAAGTAAGTTCAAATGAAAGCGGGGTGGGAAGAGCTGGAGAGATCGCAGCAGGTCATGTCTGATGCCTTCTTCTGGCTTCTGGCACCAAGGACAACTGTGGTGTATCTACGTGCAGGTAAAACACTCATACACATAAATTAAAAAGAAAGATTTCTTTTGGATTTTTTTTTTTTTGTGTGTGTTTTGTTTTGTTTTGTTTTGAGACAGGGTTTCTCTGTGTAGCTTTGTGCCTTTCCTGGAACTCACTCTGTAGCCCAGGTTGGCCTCGAATTCACAGAGACCCGCCTGTCTCTGCCTTCCAAGTGCTGGGATTAAACGTGTGTGCCACCACCGCCCTTTTTTGGGGAATTTTTTGAGACAGGGTTTCTCCATGTAGCCATGGCTGTCCTGAAACTTACTCGGTAGATCAGGCTGGTCTCCAACTCTTAGTTTGAGGTTTCACTCCCCCACTACTTATAGATGGTCTTTCTTTCTTTCTCTTTTATTGTATATATATACACAATGTGTGTGTGTGTGTGCATCTATATGTGTGTGCATTTATGTGTGGGTGCACACACGTGACAGTATGATGATGGAGGTCAGAGGAGGACTCTGAGGCCTTGGCTCTCTTCCTTTACCACGTAGGTCCCAGGAATCAAACTCATGCCGTCAGGCTTGGCAGCAGGCACCTTTAGGCACCTTTACCTGCTAAGCCATCTCACCTGGCCTCTTTCTTTTTCTTTTCCTTTCCTTTTTGAGGCAGGGTATCAGAAAGCCTATGCCAGCCTCAAACTTAATTTGTAGATGAGGCATGATAGTACAGACATGTCCTAACATGCCCAGCTCTTGTAGATATTCTTAGTGTTTTTAGAAAAATTTGTTTTATGTGTTTTGCTTGAGTGTATGTCTGTGCACCACCACATGTGTTCCTGATGCCCATGGAAATCAGAAGAGGGTCTTGGATCTCTTTGAACTGGATGGTGTTATGGACACTTCTGAGCTGCCTCATGGGTGCTGGGAATTGAACCCAGGACCTCTGCAAGAACAAGTGCTCTTAACCACTGAGCATCTCTCCTGCTCTCTTTTTTTCCTTTTATTTATTTTTATTTTCTGTGCATTGGTGTTTCACCCACACGTATGTCTGTGTGAGGGTGTCAGGTCCCCTGGAACTGGAGTTACAGACAGTTGTGAGCCGCCATGTGGGTGCTGGGAATTGAGCCTGGGTCTTCTGGAAGAGCAACCAGTGCTCTTAACCACTGAGTCATCTCTCCAGCCCCCTCCTGATCTCTTATAGATATTGTTTTTGTTTTGAGACAGGGTCTCTTTACATAGTCATGACTGTCCTGGAACTCATTAGTAGACCAGGCTGTCCTTGAACTCACAGAGACCACATGCTTCTATCTCCCCAGTGCTAGGATTAAAGGGGTGCACCACCATGCCATCCTCGCTAAAAGATATTCTTAACCTCTTAAAGAGACACACAAGGCCTGTCACAATCTGGCCAGAGTCTGTCTTTCCCATCTCTGTTTCCGCCGTTCCATTTCTTGAATCCTCCAGGACAGATTGTTTATCTAACTCTGAAGACACCACGCCTTTAAGATGTCTGCCTCCCGCTTTATTCTCCCTCACTTCAATGCCCCAATCCTTTCTTTGCTTGCCCTTTTAGGTTCAGCCTAGCCTAGCCTGGGAATCAAAGGAAGTCCAGATCAGTAGAATTGTGTAGCCCCTGTATACTACAGGTCAGATCTGGCATTTAAATATTGTGGAATCGGTAAATTAAGTGAGCATCCCCCTCTAGCCCCCACTGTGAGCGCCCAGGCTATCTGATTGAGCATCTGAGCCAGTTTGCGGTTGCCATGCCAATTCTCTATGGATACTGCAGCTTGCTCTGCAATCTCAACTCAGTTAGCTGCTGCTTTGACTACTCTCTGTAGTTCAGCTAGCCTCCATCCAGGAATTGACTCTGTCTTTTCCCTGCAGCTGCTGGCACCTCTGCACACAGACACCTCTGAAAGATCATAGATCCCTGCCACCCAACAAACAGCAGATAGGGAGTGCATCACAACCATCTGCTCCTTGGCCTTTCCTGTCCCCAAGTTAGAGCCCTTGAATATTGACCCTTCCATGGGTCGTGACCAAGTTTGGAACATCTCTGGACTTTGTTGTTTGGACTGCTGCCTACTCCCTAGAGAAGCCTTATTTTTGCCAAGATTCTGTTTTGGTTTTCAGACAGGGTCCTTGGTAACTAGCCCAGTTTTGAGGCCTCACTCCTCTTTCCTCAGCCTCCAGAGTGCTGGGATTATAGATGTGTGCCAAACCTGGCCTTGTACCGTCCACTTCTTCTTCCTCTTCCTCCTTCTTTGACAGCATCTCTCTGTAGTCCTGGATGTTCTGGAAGTCACTCTGTAGACCAGGCTGGCCTTGAACTCACAGAGATCTGCCCGTCTTTGTCTCCCCAGAGCTGGGATTAAAGGTGTGTGCCACCACCCGGCTAACAGAGTCAAATTCTGTACATAAGATTCAACCCAGCTGAACTGAATTTGCTCCTTCCTGGTGCCTGGGGAGTTCTAATATGCTTTAAACCCTCCACCTGGGTGCCCTTGAAACTATCTTACTTTTATAATTTGACTTCTTTTAACTTTCTTATTGATTTTTTTTTTCTGACAGGGTCTCATATAGCCCAGGCTGGCCTCAAACTCCCTGTTTAGCTAAGGCTTAAACTTCTGTATCCTTCTTCTAAGATCTGAGATTACAGGTGTATGCCTAACCATTCCTAACTCAATACCCTTATAATTTTTAAAAATTTCTTTTAAATTATCTATTTTATTTTTATTTATGAGCATTGAGGTTTTGTCTGCATGGATGTCTGTGTGAGGGCATCCAATCCCCTGGAACTGGAGTTACAGACAGCTGTGAGCTACCATGTGGGTGCTGGGTATTGAACTCATGACCTCTGGAAGAGCAGCCAATGCTCTTAACCTCTGAGTCATCCCTCCAGTGCCCTCATTACCTTTATATCTATAATCAGTTTTTCAACGCAATTTGTTTAATTCTCAAAAAGAAAAGACCTCGTGAAAGACAGAGCAGTTATTACGCACCCTATATTGCAGGTACAAATACTGAGACCTACAGGTGTGGAAGGGGTCAAGCCCACCGGTGCAAAGCCAGGTCTCCTAACTCTAATACCTCTTCATTACCCAGCTCACTCAGCACATCATGCACTATGGTACATACTAAGCCCTCAGTGTGTTTCTCTCAAATGTAAACATCAGTCCTGGGGCGGTCTTTCCCACTACCTCTTTGAGACTTTGCCTCCACGGCGCTCCCTTCAAGATTCCTTCAGCCTGTTTCCCCCTGGTTAGCAGGACACAAGAATCATGTGTCTTAGCCTCTCTCTGGCCCCTAATGCCTGATGGCTTTGCCGTCCCCACCTTTACCCTGCAGAGGCAGCCTTGATCTAGAATTGGAATCTTCTTTTTCTTCCTTTTCTTTTTAGACAGGCGCTTTCTAGCTAGCCCTGGCTGTCCTGAAACTCTCTATATAGACTAGGCTGGCCTCGAACTCACAGAGATCCACCTGTCTCTGCTTCCCAACTGCTGGGTTAAAGGCGTTCACCTCTACACAGGGCTTGGTAGTAAATTTCTGACCTGATGAGCAGTTTATCATTTCTCACTTGGACGAGGGTATGAGGTCCCCTCAAGGACTAGGAATTGTGGTGTTGGGATGGAACCCAGGGCATATTAGGAACTCACTCTACCAACTGAGCCACATCTCCAACGCCCAGGATGGAATTTTGAGAAAGAAAATCTTTCCCTTGATGGTCTTTTGGACAAAGAGGAGATGGTCTATGCTTGTTGTATTGTGGGAAAAGGGGATGAATTTCCATCGGCAAAGGACTTCTGCAGCCCATATGTCAGTCACATAAGGACCTTCTGATAGAGTGTGATGTCGGTTTCAAAGGAGAAAGGAAATTTCTCCCAGGAAAGGAGTGGTTTTGCTTTTGTTATGAGGCAGGGCCTTACACTGTAGCCCAAGCAGACTTGGCACTATGTACCTCAGGCTGGCCTCTAATTTGCTGCAATCCTCCTGCCTCCACATCCTGAGTGCTAGGATTATAGACAAGTACCCCACTTGTTTCCTCTTTTTATATTTTATGCTTTCTCTTAGAAGGGAAAAATTGATTTCCAGAGGGCAGACGATTCTGGTGAGGTCACACCTGATTTTCTTCATTTCTGGTATTATTTCCTCCATGTTACTCTGAGAGGGAGTGGCCAGTGCTCTGTCCAGCTCAGAGATGGGAAGACTGAGGGGGGAACTTGGACCCTGAGGCACCCTTTGTGTGGGCAGTGGCAGTGGGGGAAAGCCCTGTGAGGGTGGGGAGGGGTCCTTGCGAAACGCGGACACATGTGGGAGGGAGCTGGGAGAGGTGTGGGCACCTCGTTTGCACACTTGCACACCAGTTTGCACACCGGGGAACAGGCTTGGGAAAGGGCACGCCTTGCACATAAGTGACACAGCTAGGATTTGAACTCTGCTTTGTCAAGTGTGAAGTCTGGGACTTTTCCTTCAGTGGTTGACAGGGGGCAGGGGTCCTGGCAAGGGAACTCCTGCTGGGCACACCTGACTTCTGATGGAGTGGGGGGGGGCATGGATTCAGAGAGTAACAAGGGAGGGCCACTGGGGAGATGGAGGAAATAAGGGGCTGTATCCAGAGGAGAGAGAGGTCGAGCGTTTGCAGGGGGTCAGATGCTGAACGCTGAAGGGTTTTAGAAGTACAGGGCAAGGCCTGGCTGAAGGAGCCAGGGAAAGTCTCTCTCTCTCTCTCTCTCTCTCTCTCTCTCTCTCTCTCTCTCCCTCCCTCCCCTCCCCTCCCCTCCCTCTCTCTCTCACCTGAGCCATTTCTGTAGCCTTTCCTGTCTCTCTAGAAGAGGCTTCCATTTATTCTTAAGACAAAAGAAAGGAGGTGTGTGAATTAGATAGCAATAGACCCTAACAATGACAAAGAAATAAGCAAACAAACAAGCCAGAAGAAGCAGAAGCAGACGGACAGACAGCTCTGGCTCCGAGGGTGGCTTTGCCAGGCTCCTTCTGCCCTTTCTTCTTCTCTCCATCAGCAAAATGCCAACCAAGGCCAGCTTATCCAGGGGGAGGTCAGAAAGGAGGGTGCGGGAGAAAGCACTTCAACGGAACACTCACAGCATCTCTTCATTTACTGTAAAATCCTGTTTAATGTGTAACATTTGCCGACAGAGAGGCCTTGGGAACTGGGGACTGGGGGCAGCCCTGAGCAAGCCCCCACTCCAATGTGACTGCCTGCTCCTCCCTCCACAGCGCCCTCCCTCTAGACATGTCCTCCTTTTCCTCAGTGGCAGCCAGCGGCAAGGCAAACGCTGCTTTTCCTTTTCCTGTGCTTGCTCCCCTCCCTCCTCCACCCACAATGCAGAGCCCCTCCTCCACTCAGCTTGCCCACATCCCTCCCCACTGGTGGGACTCTCCAAGTGGGGTACCTGACACCATGGGGGTTAAGATTAGCTTCATAATTGGAAACACCGACACAGCATCTCATCTCTCGTCTCAGGGAGAGGGAGAGGAAGGGGTATAGGCAGAAAGAGCTGCCCACATCCTCAGTAACCTTGAGATGGCTCCCCACTCCCCAGCCGGAGAGTTCGTAGGCAGAAGGCTCTCTGAGGAAGGGGAGTAGCGAGGGAAGGAAGGGTTTTGATGGAGTAATCCCTAGCAGGCAGAGGCCTGCTCACCGGCATAGGAGGAGGAAGGGCAGGCCTGGGCTGGGTGAGGGAGGGGTGGGATGGGAGGTTGCCTGGGACATGGCCTCAGCAGGCTGAGCATCGGTCGCTCTTCTCAGCTAGCCCGGCCCCGGTGCCAGGGCTGCGGCGCAGTATGTCTTTCAGAGAGCCATCCTGCTCGCTCAGCAGCTTGTTGATCTCATTCTGCTTGTATTCAGGTGAGAGGCGGTGGCCGAAGCCCGAACCCTTGCGGGAGGGCGGATTGGAGCGGCGCTGAGCACGGCGGGCACAGGCCCGGATGATGAGGTACACCACCTCCGCCACGTTGAGGATAATGCAGATGCCGGAGGCGGCGAGCATAAAGACAGTGAAGACGGTTTTCTCGGTGGGTCGGGACACGAAGCAGTCCACTGTGTTGGGGCAGGGGTAGGCCTCGCACTTGACCAGCCGCACCATGGCGTACCCGGGGTAGAGTAGATAGAAGACGTACATGAAGACTGCCTCAAACAGCAGCCGGAACACCACGCTGATGACATAGGTCCACCACAGTGTCCCTGAGATGTGCACCTTGTGCCTCTTCACTTCTTCCAGGTGGAGGGGGTCCCCGTGGCCCTCAAGCCTTAGCATTTTCTTTTCTATGTGCTGTTGGTGAGCCACGTGCATTGCAACGAGGAGAGCTGGGGTGGAAACCAAGATAAGCTGCAGGGACCACAGGCGCACGTGGGAGATGGGGAAAAACTGGTCATAGCAGACGCTGTTGCAGCCAGGCTGGAGGGTGTTGCAGATGAAAGAAGACTTCTCATCACCCCACACACTTTCTGCAGCCACCACCAGCACCATGATTCTGAAGATGAAGATGACGGACAGCCATACTCGGCCAATGGCGGTGGAATGCCGATTCACGCCACTGAGCAAGGTGTACAAACCTGTCCAGTTCATCCTGCCTCATTCACACCTGTGAAACAAGAGGCAGGAAGCAAGCTGTCAGGTTAGGGCAGGAAGCTGGGAATAGTTCTGCTGCCTCCCCTGCCCCCATCTCTTCCAAGAGCCGGAAAGCAAGGAGAGTCATAGCTTTCCTCATCAATCCCTCTCGGCACCGGCACCGGCCTTTCCTCCTCATTCGCTTGACTTGACCTCTCTGAGTCCTATCCCCTTTCTTCACATACATCCAGCATTCTTTCCTCTCGAGTCCCTCTCTTGACCAGGCCTATCTTGTTCTGCTATTAGCCAGCTCTTCTGGCTCCCCTCCCCCAGCTCCTTTGCACCTGACTTATGGCAAACCCAGAGAGCCCGGTTACCTCGGGGAGCGCCTATCCTTGAGGCCACCCAGACAGCTCCCCTATGGTCTCATGTCTGTGTAGGGGGAGTGGTCCCTGTGGTCGCGCCTGCGTCCCAATTCATCGCCTCCCGGTGCTGGAGAGTCATATGCTGCTTTATACCCAGTGTCTGTACAATGGGACCTTTGTGGGGCGCTGAACAACACCCTTTAGAATTCAGATCAAACGCCCTGACTTCCGCCCACCCTACACACAGAGCACTTGTGTCCCAGCGCCGGACACCCAGCCTGCACCCACCTGTTCTGTGCCCGCCCGGTCCATCGCCGCACCCGCCCCATGGTCCCACCAGAATAATGGCTCTGGGGGAGGGAGATAGAACACAGACAGGTGCATGTAAGCCAGGACCCCAGCGAGCCAGGAGCCTCTGGACTAAGGCCCTCCTACATATTTCTACCAGGAACAGAATCGGCAGGAGTTCTCCTAGGCTTAGGTCCCCTTCCGGGTATGGATGAGCTAGAAGGGAAGAAACTTAGAGCATGGTGTTTATCAATCCAAAAGTGACTAATCATTTCCCCCATGCACTCTTTCTTTTGACCCATTTAACAATCCTGTTATCCACTCAAGGTCTTATAGCCAACAAGATGAAGTACAAAAGACTCTGAGGCAGGTGACTAGGGTCTTAGGGCAGCAGACTCCTTGCCCTTTTGCAGACGGTGTCAGCCAAAGAAAGAGCTAGCCATTAAAAAAAGAAATGATGGCTAATTTGCTGGCACCTTGAAAAACACAAACCCCAAGGAAGCTGTCCACCAAACTGTGATGGTCTCTCCTTAAACTGCAGGAAAAGGACCCTCTCCAGGGGGTGGGCAGGTGAGCACATGGTGAGAACAAGAGAAAAAAATGATAAAGCCCCCAGGCAAGTAGCAGGTTAGACCGTGGATTATGCAAGGGTCGTGTAGCTTCTGTTTGTGTCCTGATTCTTCACCCAAAGTGACCTTGGGCTATTTACTGACTTTGGATGAGCCTGCTTACTCATCTGTTAATGGCACCCATGCCCAGGGTTGCAGTGGGAGTCAATGGAGATACCTGCTCCAGTTTCTCAAGTGGTTAGCAAGGGGTTAAGAGCTGTCTCTGGAAGAGGAAACAATACTGCCTTGGGCAGCCAAATGGTCTGCCAAGCCCACGATCTCTCCTTTTTCTCTCCAGTACTATGTGGTTGACCTAGAGCGTCTGACATAGAACAGACAGCTCAGCTGCTGCCCTGGCCCCAATGTCAAGTGCATATTGTAACCTCCTTCTTATGAGCATGCCAGTGACTCCAGGGAGGAAATTCTCCTCTCTCCCTCAGGCAGACAAAGAAGGCCTCTCCCCACCTCCCACCACTTCTGCCATTGACGTTGAAAGGAGACTGTGCTGGAAGCAGGGAGCTGGACGAGAGCACCTCCGGCCTGCACCTATAGAAATGCAGCAACATGCAGTGCATTTTCTGCCTTACCCAAGGCACCTCCACAACAGGGGTGGCAGGTGCAGGAAGAAGCCTTGTAATCACTCTGGGTGGCTCTCTGAATTAGAGAGGGAAGAGGTGGGGAAATAGTTACTGGTAATGTTAGGAGTGAGAGAAAAGAAACAGGAAACTGAGGCAGGTGGTCCACACCTGTCTTCCGGCTATCTAGGGTGTGGTGGCTTAGGGAGGAGGGCTCACTTGAGCTCAGAAGCTTTTGACCAAGGCCGGGCATGATGATGTACACCTGTAAGCTCAGCACTTTGAAAGTGGAGGATCAAGAAGTCAGGGCCAGCCTGAGCTACGTTGTGAGTCCAAGCGCGCGCGCGCACACACACACACACACACACACACACACACACACACACACACACACATTTATAAAAACAAACAAACAAAAAGAGTTCTAGATCTTTTAAAGTGCAACTTAGTGAGGTCCAGTCACAAACATAAAGCAGGAGTAGAGGAAGATGTCTACGGGACATTTGTTACTTGTCTACATGATGTTTCTTCATTTAGGTTTTTTTATTATTTAAAAAAAATTTTTTTTTAAGGTCCTGTCAGGCATGGTGACACACATCTTTAATCTCAGCACTCGGGGAGGTAAAGATGGGCAAATTGCTCTGAGTTCAAGGCCAATCTGGTCTACATAGTGAGTTTTAGGGGAGCAAGGGCCACAAAGTGAGACCTCCCCTGTCTCAAAAAACAAAAAGAGCTGGGTGGTGTGGTGGTGCACGCACGTAATCCCAGCACTTGGGAGGCAGAGGCAGGTGGATCTCTGTGAGTTCAAGGCCAGCCTGGTCTACAAAGTGAGTTCCAGGACAGCCTCCAAAGCTACAGAGAAACCCTGTCTCGAAAAAACAAAAACAAAAAACAAACAAAAAACAAAAAAGAGTGGGTTGTGGTGGTGCACACCTCTATTCCCAGCACTCAGGAAGCAGAGACAGGCAAGCTCTCTAATGAATTAGAGGTCTGCCTTGTCTACAGTAAGTTCCAGCACAGCTAGGGCTGCATAGAGAGGCCCTGTTTCAACCATCACCCTACCCCCCAAAAAAATAAAGAAAAGAAGGAGGGAGGGAGGAAAACGTTTTGCCAATAAGATGTTTAACACTTTACATACTAGACAGGGGGCATTTGGGTCAATAGTAAAGGGCTTGCTTTGCAGCCCTGGACATGAGGAGTAACATGGGCTAGCAAGATGGCTCAGTGGGTAAGGGTGCTTGCTGCCAAGCCTGATGACTTGAGTCTGATGCCAGAATCCACATGGTGAAAGGACAGAAGTGGCTTCTGCAAGTTGTCCTGTGACTTGTGCACACACAGGTAATAAAAAAAAAACAAACCAACTCCTGCAAGAATAAGCATTTGCCAAGGATATATTAAATATGTGCCAAGCCCTTGAACATGTACTCTTTCCTGTGAGCCGCAGAACAATCTTGGGGGGCCTTTGCGATGACTAAGCAGACCAAAGCATTTGTCATGCAATCCTGATGACCTGAGGAAAGTACCAACTCCTGAAAGTTGTCCTGTGACTTCCACATGTGCCATGACACTAACGCACCCACACTGACACCCATACACATGGAAATAGGCTAACAACATATAAAAGAAAAAAGTAAGGAACAGCTTTGGGAGGTAGGGTGTTAGACTTTGAGAGAGGGAAGGCTGACATGAGAACTCACATTCTGTTGATAAATTCTTTTTTTCTAACTTTTCAAGTTTTACCTTTCTTCCTCTCCATAAATTCTATGGCATCTTACAGAGTTACCACTTTTGTTCAGGGCTGAGGAGGTTCGAGGCTCCCTTCCCCTCTTTCCTTCCCAGGGTTTCTCTGGCCTCCTGATTTGGCCCATTTTCCTTTTCTCAGGCTGTTCCCATGAACTCCAAAGCAAACTTAGGTGTTCTCTCTCTCTCTCTCTCTCTCTCTCTCTCTCTCTCTCTCTTTTCCCCTCAGAGGTGCCCCATACACCTCCTGACCAACATCAAGTTTCTAGGTCCTTCTAAGAAATTCTCTGCCTCTTACTTTCTTGAATTTTCTGGGACCCTGCCAGTAGCCCCCTTTAGGACCTCTAAGAACCCTTGTGTGGGCACTGGGCTTTCCACTTTTGCTTTGTCAATGTCGACCTCAGTACCTCAAGGGTGCATTCTAAAAACATCCAGGGCAGTGACCTGATTTTGAAATCCAAATTGTTTTCCTGACTTTAGGTTAAAGTCCAGATATTGATATGGTTGGAGTTGCACCAGGCGTGTTCTGCTCTGTGTTTAATTAGACGGGGTTTCTGAGGCCTTGTCAGGCTTTGGATTCAGGTTTGCCCAGTACTTGAGCGTAGTACAAAAGCAGGAGCTCACGGACCATTTTTCAGACCAGGAAGTTGAGGCTCAGAGAGAGAGGTTCACTGGCAATTGCTCTACTGCCAACTAATGGAATCAAATTCCAAATTGATTTTCCTCTGACCCCAAAGCTTTTGAGCAGGGTACTGCTCCTGAGGGTCCCTCTTTGTAAGGAATGTTTGTTATGAGACAGGGCACACAACCCCAAAAGCTGTACTCCTGTGCATGCTGGCATGTGTGCGCATACATGGTACATTTGTTAAATACCTCAGTCTCCCTTCGTGTTCTGTCATCCCTTCCAACTCAGGCCCAGACACCGGGGTTGAGGCTGTGGCTCAATAGGTAGAATGCTTGCCTAGACAGCATGAAGCCCCGGGTTCAATCCCCAGAAGTGGTAGTACATGTAATTTGTTCCCAGCTCTCTGGAGGTGGAAGTAAGGAGGATCAGACGTTCAAAGTCATCCTCAGCTACATAGTAAGTCTAAGGCCAGCCTGGGCTGCCCAAGACTTTGTTTCAAAAACAAACAAACAATAAAAAGAAAAAAAATAACCCAAACTCTATGCTCCATTCCTATCTCACAGGCCACCCATGGTCAGGAAGGGACATGGGCTTTCTGGGAGACTTCCTTCTGAATTTTGGGTTGCTTTCGTCAGGTTGGTGTGGTCGAAGCCAATCTCACCTGGCTCCTTCCCTTTCCCTGCTATCTTCATGCCTCCACCCTGTGGTTCTATAGAATCTCAGGTACTGACTTGGGCTCCACCCTGTCATCCATCTGTTGTGGCTAGGCTTGCTCACCATGACCAGTCTAGTAACTCATTTCTCTCTCTTCCCTCCCTGCTGCAGCCTTTTCAGAAAGCCTCTGCTGACATTCCTTCTCTTGTCGCTGATCAGGTTATTGCTCCTTGCTCCTCCACCATCCACTTCACTTGCTGGTGTTATTTGGGCTCATTGTGGCAGCCATCATTTACAGAATTCGTCCTGTGTATCAGGAATTGCGTGTTCATGAACTCTCTCATCCTCCAAACAACCCCAATTCACACATGTAGCCAGATTAGTCTGGAACTCCCAGTCCTGATGCCTCAAACCTTCAGAGTACTGGGATTGTAGACATATGTCACTCTGCCTGGCAAAGGCTGTGACGTCGTACACAGGTGGTAGACAAGTATTAAAAGTCAGATTGCAAAGCATATTGACCCCTCTTCCCAGCCTGGATCCCTTACCAATGGCTTCTGCCTATTAAAACTTCTCTTGTGGCTGGGCTAGTTGGTACACTCTTTACATCCTAGTACTCACTCAGGAGACAGAGGCAGGAAGATCTGTGAGTTGAGCCCAGACTGGTTTATATAGCAAGTTCAAGGCCAGCTAAGGCTACATAGTGAGACCCTGTCTCAAAAAACAAAACAAAACTTTTGCATATATTCTATTTCCCCACATCTCACTTTCTAAGTCCTCCGGTTCTGACAGCTGGAATGATTTTTGAACAGCTGGGAGCCACCTTTCTAGTCTAATGTCCAACCATCAGTTACCATCAAGTTCAGCTTGAGCTTGCCTGCCCCCTCAAGCAAATGGAAAAGCATACTCCCACATCCTAGGCTCTGTTGGCAGGCCCGTGGCAGATACATGCCTGCTTTACCTTGTAGTCAAGAAAAGAAAGCAGCATGTGGCATTGTCTGACAGTCCTGGGGAACCCTGCATGCCAGAAAATGTCTCAGAAAGGCAAACTTGGCCACCTTATGTTTCCAGTTCTTCAGGTCTGTCTTCCCGGGAATCTAACCTTGTGGGCATGAGCAGAATCTTTGGCTGAGGAAAGCCAGTGAGAAAAGAAGGGACGTGGAGCCTGGAAAGAAGGTAAGAGTTTAAGCAGGCTGGGCACCTAGTGGGAGGACGTCACCCCAGCTCAGAGGAGAGCGCAGAAAGGCCCCGAGTGGCTGAAGTTAGGAGAAGTCAAGACCCAGGCCTCTTCCCAGCCAGCATTTCTACCCCAGCACCATATCAGCACACTGCGGTCCCCCTCCCTCAGTCCCCATACTCCTCACCTCCCTGGCACTACCACACTTGGTTGCAGCTGCCTTTTCCCAGGGAATGTATGCAGGCGTGTCTGCTCAGTGCCACTAGGTACTGTTAAAGCCCAGCCCAGGGGAGGGACAAGCCAGGGACCGGAGCTTGACATGGCCCATAGCCCAAGAGGAAGCAGAGAAACATTAACCAGCCCCACCCCTGTCCCACACACAATCATTAAACAAGATTGATCCCTGAGATCTCAATGGATTTAGACCTAGATATCATGTCCTGTTCCAGAGGAAGAGAAGCATCATTGTCACCAAAATGCCATGTTGGGCTCTATTTGAGGTACTGAACTGCGCTTCGCTGCTTTATACCCTTCAGCTGTGCCCAACTCTTGGCCTTCAGTAGATGCACTGTGTGGGCAAGCAGCAGAGAGAACTTGGTGCTGGATGCTATCTCTTCTAGATCCCAGCCTCTAAAACTATGGATAATTGAGAAGACAAAAACACCTGAGGTCAGAATGGAGGCTGACCTCACTCTCTCCCTATATAGCAAGACCAGGGCACCACTTGCTTACTGTCCATGTATTTAATAGCTGGAGACAGACTGCAGTATTTCCAGTTACATCCCCAAACCATAAAACCTATCTAGAAATTATCTTCTACTCTTGGGGCCAAGGCAGTTGATCCTCAAAGTGTGTCATTTGCAAGGAGGGACTCTTGGCAATCATTTAGGTAAACAGAGAGTGCCAACCATTAACCAAAGGATCCATTTTGTTTTGAGGTCTCTACACTTGAAGGCTCACCTGAGGATCCTGTTTATTCTGCAACCTGGGCCACTGAGGAAACAAGTGAAGAGACAATTTCCTGCCTTCTGGTTTCTGCTAGAAATCAAGCCAGGGCCCCAGCTTCCCTCAGCCAAATCTGAGTTATGCCAGAAATGTCAGCAGCTAAGTCTTTACTAGATACCCACAGGGAAGCCAGCAAAGGCAACATGCTGGGGTCAGGGGACAGAGGAAGAGAGAACATGCTGACTCTTAGAGCATTTATTGGGCTGGAGGTGTGGCCCAGTGTACAGTACTTAGCCTTGGGTTGAATGTCCAACACTGGGTACATCAATGAATAAGCTAACGGAATTTAATAATCTCTTGAGGCTACATGGCCAAGACCAAAATGATTGCTTTGTGTATTCTGGCAACATGGTTCTGAGTCTGACAGTGAGAGAATTCAAAAAGGAAAAGAAGAAGAAAGTAATATAGGGCTGGATGTGATGGCACACACCTTTAGTCCCAGCATTTTGGAGGCAGAGGCAGGCAGCTTGGTCTACAGAGTGAGTTCCATCCAGGACAGCCAAAGCTACACAGAGAAACACACCTGTCAGAATGGCTAAGATAAAAACACAAGTGACAGCTCATGGTGGAGAGGATGTGGAATAAGGGGAACTCTCCTCCACTGCTGGTGGGAGTGCAAACTTGTATAGTCACTATGGAAATCAATATGGAGGGGTCCTCAGAAAATTGGGAATCAGTTTACCTCAAGACCCAGCTATACCACTCTTGGGCATATACCTAAAAGACACTCTATCCTGCTATAAGGACACTTGCTCAACTATGTTCATAGAAGCTTATTCATAATATCCAGAACCTGGAAACAACCTAGATGTCCCTCAACCAAAGAATGGATAAAGGAAATGTGGTACATATACACAATGGAGTATTACTCAGTGGTAAAAAAAATTACAACATGAAATTCTTGGGCAAATGGATGGAACTAGAAAAAAATTATCCTGAGTGAGGTAACCCAGACCCATAAAGACAACATGTTATGTATTAACTCATAAGTGGATATTAGCTGTAAAGTAAAGGATAACTGTGCTACAGTCTACAGACCCAGAGAGGCTAAGTAATAAGGATTCAAGGAGGAAATGCATAGTTCTTCCTGGGAAGAGGAACTAGAAGAGATTTAGTGGGTAGAGTGGGGGTGGGTGGGGATGGGAACAGGAGGGATCAGGTGACAGTGGTGGGAGGTGGAGGGAGAGAATAGGAGGAGAGATGAGTGAATGGGGGGTTTGGGGGACTATGTGGAAACAGTGCAAGGGGAACTCCCTGGAATCTATAAGGTTGACCTTAGTGTGGACTTCTAGTAATGGAGGATACAGAGCCTGAACCAGCCACCTCCTGTAATTAGGCAAGGCTTCTAGTGATGGGACCGGGGCACCAAACCAGCCCCCAAATCTCTGACCTATAATTTGTCCTGCCTGTAAAATGTGCTGGGGTTAAAGGTGGTGCAGAACTTATGGGAGTGGCCAACCAATGACTAGTCTAACTTGAGACTCACCATTCCAGAGGGATCCCATGCCTGACACTGCCTGGATGGCCAGGAACCAAGGCTGGACAGCCCAGAGACCCAGGATAGAACCAAACATGACTGGAGAAAAAAAAGTCAATGAGTTGATTCCTAATAATAATGTTGTATACTCAAGCCGGGCGGTGGTGGCATATGCCTTTAATCCCAGCACTCAGGAGGCAGAGCCAGGTAGAGCTCTGTGAGTTCGAGGCCAGCCTGGGCTACCAAGTGAGTTCCAGAAAAGACACAAAGCTACACAGAGAAACCCTGTCTCAAAAAACCCAATCAATCAATCAATCAATCAATCAATAATAATAATAATAACAAAAATAATAATAATGTTGTATACTCACAGGTCAATTTCTAGCCTAATCGTCATCAGAGGGGCTTCCTCTGGGAGCTGATGGGAAGAACAGATGTACAGGCCCAAAGCCAAACATTATGCAGAGTTGGGGAACCCAAGGAAGAGGGGGGGGGGAGGATTGTAGGAGCCTAAGGGGTTGAGGACACCAGAAAAACATGGCCCACTAAATCAACTAAGCAGGACTCATAGGGGCTCACAGAGGCGGAAGCAACAATCATAAAGCCTGCATGGGTCTGAGCTAGGTCCTCTGTACATACGTTATAGTTGCATACTTGTGGGACTCCTGACAGTGGAAGCAGGGGCTGTATCTGACTCTTTTGCCTGATTTTGAGACCCTTTTCCCCTAACCAGCCTTGATATGAGGGTTTGTGCCTAGTCTTTTTTAAAAAAATTAATTAATTTATTATGTATAGAGTTCTGCCTGCATGTATGCCTGCAGGCCAGAAGAGGGCGCCAGATCTCATTACAGATGGTTGTGAGCCACCATGTGGTTGCTAGGAATTGAACTCAGGACTCTGGAAGAGCAGTCAGTGCTCTTAGCCTCTGAGCCATCTCTCCAGCCTGTGCCTAGTCTTACTGTAACTTGTTATGCCAACTTCAGTTGACGTCCCTGGGAGGCCCGCTCTTTTCTGAAGGCAAACGGAGGAGTGGATCTGGGGGTGAGGGGAGGTGTGTGTGGTGGACTGGGAGGATTGAAGGGGGGGAATCTGTGGTTGGGATGTAAACTATGAGAGAAGAACAAAAAAAGAAAACGAGTAAAAACTGATGTAGTCAGGGAAGGTTTCTTAGATGAGGCAAGGTTTGAGTAGAGACAGGAAAGATAGGAGGGGAAAGAAATGAGAAGATAGAGCTAGAATTCCAAGGAGGAGGAACTGTGTGAGAAAGGCAAAGAACAGAAAGGTGAGCTTTATGCTCACCTGTGGACAGGAAGGAGCTGTCAACCAGTCAGCCAGGGGATTCAGAGCACTGGCAGCATTTAAAGTCAGATAGGAAATTCTTTTAGTGAGTCTTTGCAGAAGCTGGTATATGACGTCTGACGCCAAGCCAGAGTCCTTGGGGCACGATGCCATTTTGATTCTTAGTGATTCTTGCTCAGTTTAGGCTGGAGTGGATGGAAAAAGGACTAAGCGTTTCTTGAGTACTTAGTGGCTGAATGGTAGTGTCCAAAGTGTTTTGCAAGTACTTTTTTTTTTAAGCTGAGGACCGAACCCAGGGCCTTGCACTTGCTAGGCAAGCGCTCTACCACTGAGCTAAATCCCCAACCCGCAAATACTATTTTGAGCCTTAAATTTATTCTATGAAGTAATATACCTATGTTATTGAGGAATTAAGGCTCAGAGAGGTTGAGTAACATATGTAAGCTCTCTTGGCTAGTAAGTAAGAAAGCTGGATTTGAACTCAGGTACTATACCAGAGTTGATGAGCTCTGCAGTTTCAGTTAAGAACTTGGCATTAAGCCGGGTGTCGGCGGCGGCGGCGGCGGCGGCTGCAGCTGTGCATGCCTTTAATCCCAGCACTCGGGAGGCAGAGGCAGGCGGATCTCTGTCAGTTCGAGGCCAGCATGGTCTACAGAGCTAGATCCAGGAAAGGCGCAAAGCTGCACAGAGAAACCCTGTCTCGAAAAATCAAAACAAAGAAACAAACAGAAAACAAAAACAAAAACAAAAAGAACTGGCATTAAGAGGCTAGGAAGATGGCTCAGAGTTTAAGATCACTGGATGGTCTTCTTGAGAACCTGGGTTTGATTCCAGCACCCACATTTTAGCTAACAACCACCTATAACTCTAGTTCCAGAGGATCCAATGTCTTCTTCTGACCTCCATGGGCATCTGGAACTCACATGCTGCACAGAGACATCCAGGCAAAATGCTTATCAATGTAAACTAGTTAACAACAACAACAACAACAACAACAACAACAACAACAACAACATAGATGCCCGTCAACTGAAGAATGGATTAAGAAAATGTGGTACATATACACAGTGGAGTACTACTCAGCAGAGAAAAACAATGATATCAGGAAATTTGCAGGCAAATGGATAGAACTAGAAAATATCATCCTGAGTGAGGTAACCCAAACCCAGAAGGACAAACATGGTATGTACTCACTCATAAGTAGATACTAGATATAAATCAAAGAACAATCCGACTGCAACCCACAGAACCAGGGAGGCTACATAGCAGGGGGGACCCTAGGATGACTGTGGCTTATAATAAGTTTTGGTTTTACTCAATTACTGGGCAAGCCTCAATGAAACATTTCACGATTAGGATAAGAATTTATACTGTATCAATCTGGTAATAGAAAAATAAATTAATAAAAAATAATAACAACAACAATATAATTGATGTAAGGGACTGGAGAGATGGCTCAATTGCTACTCTTCAGAGGACATAAGTTTGGTGCCCATCACCCACATTGGGTGGCTCACAACTCTCTGACACCTAGGCACACATGGCACACACTTCATAGACACACACTCATTAGTAAAATGTAATAACAAATTGAGGCCAGAGAGATGACTCTAAGGTTTAATTTCCAGCACCCACATGCATGCTTGTAGATCTCTGTACTTGGGGTTGGAAGCAGAAGAATCAGGAATCTCATCTCTGTAGTGATGTCCAGGCCTATTAGGGCTATATAGTGAGACTCTGTCTCAACACACACACACACACACACACACACACACACACACACACACACACCCCAAACATACAAAAAAGTGTGAGTAAGAAGCAGTCCCCGATAAGCTAGCAGGAGGGTGAGATAGGCAGAGCAATTCCTAGCCAGGGAATAGCTCCTAAGGGTAGGGTAGGTCTCACAAAAGAAGCAGACCTACTCGTGTTACAGGACACACAGGGGCTGGACATTTCAGGTGACAGGAAGCTCCTGTTAGAGGAGCAGGCAGAATCCCTGGGAAGGACACTCCAGGTCAATTATCAGCACACTCAAGGCTCCTGGGCGATCTGGTAGGGCTTCTTTGAGAGGTTGGTAGTTCTGGGCCACAGGAAGCCTGTTTGAGTAGTTTGTAGCTGTAGAAAAGATATTACTAAAAAACAAATGAGTGGGCCGTTGGTGGCGCACACCTTTAATCCCAGCACTGGGGAGGCAGAGGCAGGCGGATCTCTGTGAGTTCGAGGCCAGCCTGGTCTACAAAGCGAGTTCCAGGAAAGGTGCAAAGCTACACAGAGAAACCCTCTCTCAAAAAACCAAAACAAACAAAAGTACTTTTTTTTTTCCAATACAGGGTCTCTCTGTGTAGCCCTGGCTGTCCTGGAACTCACTCTTTAAACCAGGCTGGCCTGGAACTCAGAGATTCATCTGCCTCTGCTGGGATTAAAGGCATGCACCACCACCCAGTGTAAATAAATATTTTAAAAGATACTGCTATTAGAACAACTTGTCCAAGGCCTGTTAGCCCACGGCTCATTTCCTTACTGAAATGCTGTGCAAGAAAGGAAGGGAGGTGGGAGAAACGAGATGGGAGGAGAAGAACAGCTATGCAGTCTGTCTGTCAGCTCCCTATAAGCAGCTGAATGCAGCTGCTCCCTTGACTCCCCAGCAGAGTTCCTTCTCATAATGAATGTCAGCCTGGTGGTTTCCTGGAGTCCGCTCAAGGTGCTCCTCATTAGATCCTGACACATACAAGGTAAGAGGCCCTTAAGACGACACGCCTGCTGTCTCCAGCACAGCTCCATTGTCGGCCCAAACAAGGGCCCTCATTCCTGTTCCACCCAAGACTTAGACAAAGGATGGAGAAAACTGATCATAGTATATAGGGCATGTCTGACCAGCAACACTGTCATAGTTCAGAGTTCTGAGCTTCATGAACAGTATCAGCAGCCTGGTGAGAGAGATCTGCTCATGGTATCACAGGAGTGTGACCCACTGCCTCAGCAACAGCAATCTCAGATGGCAGGCAGCCACACTGCCTCACATATGGAGTCCATCATCTGGATGTCCCTGGGCTTCATTACCAAACAAAATGAGCCATTTGGGGTGGCTTTGATCAGTGAGATGGTGTTGTACTACAACTCAGGAGTCAAAGGGACAGTTTTCAGTACAAATGACAGTTTTCAATACGCATTGGCAAAAACTTCCTAAGTGGGTCCTATGAGATGAGGGAGATGGTTAACCCAGAAAAATCTACATACCATTTCAATAGTTCCCACCTCAACCCGGCTACTGGGGAAATTGGAAATGGTTGTGTAGTCCTAATTGCTATTGTTATTTATTTATTTATTTACTTGCTTATTTATTTACAAATCCTTTCAAAAGGCTACACAATCACATGGATGAATCTGTGCACCAGAAATTCATATTCTTAGGAGAGAGGCCAGCTGGAGGTAATTGTCAATATTTTTCCAAGGGTTTTTCTAGAGAACTGTGTTAGTCAGTTTCCCATGACTGTGACTAAATACATGAGGTAATCACCTGATAAGAAGGAAAGGTGTATTTTGGCTCTGAGCTGAGGGTCGCTGGGCACACACATGCACACACATACACACATGCAGTAGCACATATGCACACACTAAATCATCAAATAAAATGTACTAAGGAGGAAAGAAAAGACGGGAAATTTGGAACTTCTGAGCTCTTATCATATTATTGCTTAACATGGGCCCTACCAATTATTATCCATATCCTCTTCTTTACACCCATGGGGGAGGGGTGCGTAGAACATGGTAGAACCTGCGGGATGACCCAGCAGGTAGGAACACCGCCCAGATGAAATTCCATGCTAGATTTTCATCCAAGAGAATCAGAAGATAGAATTAGGTAATCAGAGAGAAGAACAAGTCTCAGACCTGGAAAAATGAGGCCAAGTGTCAAACCTGAAGGGTGAGGCCCAAATGACACAGAAGAATTAAGCTTGTTCTATGTTGGTCAACCAACTGATAAGCTGATGTCCTGCCCATGGAGTTGTTAGTAGTTAAAGTCCATTCCCTTCCATTTCCTGTCTTTATGTGACATTCGTTTAAACCTATCTACCTATCTATAAGAGGGGTCACCCCATAGGTTTCTCCCCCCAAAAAAATGTTCTAAGTAGGAATGTACTCATCCACCACCTGCACCTCAAACTAATGATGTAATAGAACATATGGGGCTGTAGAGATGACTTAGCGGTTAAGAGCACGTGTTGCTCTTGCAGAGGACCTGGGTTCGATTCCCAGCACCCATATCCAGCTCATAACCATTTGTAACACTAGTTCCATGGGTTCCAGCGGATCCAAAGCTCCCTTCTGGCCTCCATGGGCACCAGGAATGCATGTAGTAAATAGACTTACATGCAGACAAAACATTCATACGCATAAAAGTAATAAAATGATAATAAAGCATGTTTACTGTTGAAAGAAACTTTGGACTACCCTACTCCCCTCTCAATTAGCCAAGTATGCCAACAGTAACCCACAAATGCCTCATCCAGACTCCCCTAGCCTGAGGAAGAACAAGCCCCATCCCTGCTACTTCCGTGAATCACTCAGTACTTCCAGATCAATAGCCTGCGCAGTACCAACAGCGGCCGTTAGGCCCAGGCCTCCGCTGGCAAACACTGTTTGTGGGAGGGATGGTGTTATGTCCAGACAGAAAACGAGGACAGCCTTCTTCCTGTTCTACCTGCCACAGTCAAGACTGCTGCAAATCTAAGGACTGATTCATAGGGCCTTTCGAGCAACAGAATCTAGGAACTCCATTCCCCTCTGTGCGAAGCTCCCACCCCCTTTCCATACATGTCCATCAGTTATGTCAGGTACAGGGAGCTAGAGTACACTGATGCTGAGGCTTCAGGACAACTCCACCATGGAGGATTCCACCATCTGGTCCAGAGAAGCACCCATGATAGACTTCATCCAACCTCAACTTCCCTCTGTAACACCTTAGTGCCTTCCATAAAGCCAATTCAGCTCTGCCTGGCCTATACAGTGCATGATCACCTCAAAGGGAAATGGAGTATAGCTGTGTATGTCCTCTTTTAACATTCTATATTGGCTTTTTGAGACAGGATCTCACACAGCCCTAGCTGACATTGAACTCGCTGTTTAGTGGAGAGTGATCTAAAGCTCCTGGCCCACCCGCCTTCACCTCCCTAATGCTGGGATACAGGGGAATATTCATCACACCCATCTTCTGCATGCCTTCTTGGTGACGGCCTTGAATTCAGGATCCTTCTGCCTCAGCTTCCCAGGTGCTGGGTTACAGGCATATTCCATCATACCGCCTAGTTACACCTTTTTAGCCTATAGTCCTTATTCTGCTCAGTGCCCCTGACTGGGATAGTACTTCTCTCAGGCCTCCAGGCCATAGACTGTCTCCATCCTTCTACCCCAATCCTGGCCTCACTCTGTGACTAAAGACTGCTTCTCCTCAACGCCCCCTCAACTCTCCCCAGGTGAAAAGCTCTTCTGGTCAGATCCCTAAGGCTCCTGCCCCCTCTGCTCACCCTAGAAGCAGGCTTATCCAGCAGTCTGGTGGGGGGGCCATTTCAGGTATAAAGGGTTTCAGACTCTCTAAAGATACCTCCATTTGTGTAGCTTTTCTTCCACAAAAGACGAAGAAGACTGAGCTGCTCTATTGTCTCCTAAGAAAATGGGTGCTCAGTGGCACTTGGCCTGCCAGTGTGGGGGCGTTCTGCAGAATGTCAAGCAGTTATTGATTTCTGAAGCTTTGCAATAAACATTAACTGCTCTTTGTTGACATTTCACCCCACAGTGGCAGGGCAGGGCTGGGCTGAGCCACACAATGCACTGAGCTTTGGTTCATTCCTAGAGAAACAATATCACCTATGGGACTGGGCTTCGCATATTGACAAGGAAGCCCTCACTGATACCATATGAGTCACAAGCATTTCCGTAGCTACTTCACACCCATCACCAGCTTTTGGGCCTCTTTCTCCGAAGATTAGCTGACACTCTAAATTATGTGATTGTATATGCAGCGCAGAAGTGGGTTTTATGCTTTTTGTTTTGTTTTGTTTTTGTTTTACGAGACAAGGTTTCTCTGTGTAACAGCCTTGGCTGTCCTGGAACTCACTTTGTAGACCAAGGCTGGCCTCGAACTCACAGAGATCTGCCTGCCTCTGCCTCCCAAGTGCTGGCATTAAAGGTGTGCGCCACCACTCCCCCCCCCCCCCCCTCCCCCCCGCCTGTTTTTTTTTTTTTTTTCCCCCAAGGGAACTTCGTTCAGAAGCAAAGTGATGGTACCAATCAGATACAGGACAAGTGAGCAGGTAGCTGCTTGACTTCAAGTACTCGAGGGCAAGCATTGGACTATTTTCTGCAGTTTTTAACAATGACAGGTTTGTCTCTGAGTGTAGCAGAGCCGTTGCTGATGCTGGTGCCCTGAGCTGACACGGACAATCCACCATCAGAAAACCTTTATCACTTGTCTCTCTTCAGCGTCTCAAGGACACCATATGCCATTCCCAGTCTGGGTGGTAACTGAGGCTGGACATCTACCCTTTTTCTTTCCTTTTTGTGGTTCTCAGGCCCCAACTTGGTGTTGAAAAGGGATCCTGAGTCCTTGAGTGTGTTGGGCAAGCCTTCTACCATGGAGTTATTCCCAAGCCTTCTCAGTCACATATTTGAAAGACACTTCTATGCTTGATGTCTCTATTTCTTTTTTTATTATTAAATTTTTTTATTACATTTAGTGTGTGTGTGTGTGTGTGTGTGTGTGTGTGTGTGTGTGTGTGTACCACAGTGCACATGTGGAGGTCAGTGGACAATTTATGGGAGTCAGCTCTCTCTTTCCATTGTGTGGGTCCTGGGAATGAAACCGGCCACAAGGCTCTTTGGAAAGTGCCTTGGTCCACCGCACCATCTCACTGGCCTGAGATGTCTCTGTTTTTTCACCTCCCAGTCATTCTTCAGTTCTGCTCCCACGTGCCGTCTGCTCCCACTTCCGCACTCTACTGAAATCATTTTCGGCAGTCTCCTGCTCACGAGGTCCGATAGTATCTTGAGCATAGGAAACCTCCCAAAGGCCCCCAACCCCCATCCAGAGACACACTTTCTCTAACAAGGCCATAGGGACTCCAACAAAGCCACACCTAATAGTGGCACTCCTTATGAAATTATGGGGGCCAATTAAATTCAAACCACCACAAGGATGAAAATAAAAATAGTCTGTGATAATTCTCCTCCCCAGAGATACTAGGTGTGAAACCTTAAAGGCATTTTGTTTTTGTTTTTGTTTTTTGAGACAGGGTTTCTCTGTGTAGCTTTGCGCCTTTCCTGGAACTCACTTGGTAGCCCAGGCTGGCCTTGAACTCACAGAGATCCTCCTAACTCTGCCTCCCAAGTGCTGGGATTAAAGGCATGAGCCACCACCTCCCGGACCATTTTTTTTTTTCAATAAGAAATATACACACTTAAACTTTAGGGATAGGGATACAGCCCAGTGGTAGGGTACTTGCCTAGGCTCCACATAAGCACCAGTGTCAAAAAAGGAAGTTGTCGTCACATACTGTAAGTTACTCTGCATCTTACTTTTCTCACTTACCATTATATCTTAACCATATTAGAATGTTGTGCTGGCTCGTTTTGTGTCAATTTGACACAAACTAGAGTCATCTGAGAAGAGGGAACTTCAATTAAGAAAATGTCTCCATAAGATCAGCCTGTAGGCAAGCCTGTAGGGCTTTTTCTTAGTTACTTATTGATGGGGGAGGGCCCAGCCCATTGTGGGTGGTGCTATACCTGGGCAGATAGGTGGTCCTGGGTTCTATAAGAAAGCAGGCTGAGCAAGCCAGGGAAGCAATCCAGTAAGCAGCTCCCCTCCATGGCCTCTGCATCAGTTCCTGCCTTCAGGTTCCTGCTCTTTTTAAGTTCCTGTTCTGACTTCCCTAGAAGGCTATGTGGAAGTATAAGCTGAATAAACCCTTTCCACTCCAACTTATTTTTGGTCATGGTGTTTCACCACAGATGTCATTAAATATTTCTCTTAAGCAGGAATTTTAGTGGTTTCTTTTTTTTTTTGTTTTTATTTTTTTTTTTATTTTTGAGGCAGGGTTTCTCAGTATAACATCCCTATCTGTCATAGAACTTGCTTTGTAGACCAGGTTGGTCTTGAACTTGCAGAGATCTGCCTGCCTCTGTCTCCTGAGTATTGCAATTAAAGGTGTGCACAACCATGCCCAGCAATTGCATAGTTTGTTTGTTTCTTTCTTGCTTTTAAAGAGAGTCTTGTTATGTAGCAAAGGCTGGAACTTGTGTCCAGTCTTCCTGTCTCTGAGTGATGAGATTTCAGGTTTGCTGCATGACCAGCTAGTTCCCTATCTTTTTGTCTGGCTACATCTTTCTGATATCATGCTTTCCTTTCACTGTGACACATTGTGTGTGTGTGTGTGTGTGTGTGTGTGTGTGTGTGTGTGTGTGTGTTCGAGCGCGCGCATATGGTTTTTCGAGACAGAGTTTTTCTGTGTAACAGTCCTGGCTGTCCTGGGGGATGCTCACCAATCTAAGACAGAACGCCTGTGTGGCCTGGACAGGTGTCTTCATGATGGGTAATGTGACCTGCTAACGTCCCATGCAACCTAAGTCAGAAGCTCATTTTTTTAGTAAAAGGGGGGAACCTGTAGGGCCTTGAGTGGGCGGGCGGCGTTTTGGATAACTGTTGCGTTGCTTGCAGACCTTGACCTTGATATCCTCCCTATGTTAATTCCCTGCAAGATTCCACCCTCCTGAATGCTTAAGGGAAGCTCCTTGTTTGTGTATTTTGAATTTAGTGCATTAACAGCTTAGATGCAAGATTGTAAAACATCAGAAGCGGGGTTGGGGATTTAGCTCAGTGGTAGAGCGCTGGCCTAGCAAGCACAAGGCCCGGGGTTTGATCCTCAGCTTAAAAAAAAAACAAAAAAAACATCAGAAGCGAACTTCTGCCCTCCGGGGTTCTCCCATTGTGCTGTAAGCCTGTATTTAAGACCTCCCTCCTTCAATAAATGGCATTCGGCATTCAGAAGAAGAAGAAGGAGAAGGAGAAGGAGAAGGAGAAGGAGAAGGAGAAGGAGAAGGAGAAGGAGAAGGAGAAGGAGAAGGAGAAGGAGAAGTCAAGAACATGATGGGGAAACTCACAGAGACAGCTGACCCGTGCTAGTTGGAGGCCACTGACTCTGACAGACAGCTCCGGAACCTGCATGGGACCGACCTAGGCTCGCTGAATGTGGGTGACAGTTGTGTGGCTTGATCTGTTTGTGGGGTCCCTGGCAGCAGGACCAGGACTTATCCCAGGTGCATGAACTGACTTTTTGGAGCCCATTCCCTGTGGTGGGATACCTTGCTCAGCCTTGATACAATGGGGAGGGGCTAGGATCTCCTTCAACTTGGTATGCCAGACTTTGTTGACTACCATGGGAGGCCTTACCCACTCTGAGGAGTGGATGGGGGTAGAGTGGGAGGGAGGTGAGGAGGTGGGAGAAGGGGAGGGAGGGGAAACTGGGGTTGGTATGTAAAATGAAAAAAAATTAATAAATAAATATATTTTAAAAAAAAAACAGTCCTGGCTATCCTGGAACTCACTTTGTAGACCAGGCTGGTCTTGAACTCACTGAGATCCACCTGCCTCTGCCTTCCAAGTGCTGGGATTAAAGGTGTGCATCACCACCACCCGGCTTATGTGACACTTAAATGACAACATTCTGTAGAGTTCCAGTCTTTGTTCTTCCTTTTATACATTTAGGTGGTAGAGAGGATGTGCCAAGGGTTCCTTATTATATCACAGGCTGGAACTCTAATCCTCCTGCCTCAGTTTCCTGAGTGGTAGGATTGCAAGTATATACCACCATATCTAGGTCCTTTTCAACTCTTCCTGAGAGGTCCCATCCACTCTCAGGATTTCAGCTTTTTAAAATTTACTTTCTTTTTTTTATTACTTTTGGAGTGAGTTTTGCTATGTAACCTAGACTGACCTCAAGCCCTTGACCTTCCCCCAGCCTCTTGAATAGTTAGTATTCCAGGCAGACACCACTATTCCAGGTTCAACAAATTTGTGGGAGGGCAGGGAATGGGGCTGCCCATATGCTAGACAAACACTCTGCTATATCAACATCTCTTTTATTTATTATTTGGAGACAAGGGCTGCTTAATTAGCCCAGGCTGGCCTTGAACTCACTCTATAACCCAGGCAAGCCCTGCACATGCCATCTCTCTGCTTCTGCCTCTCAAGCAGCTAGGATTACAAGTCTGTGCCATCAGGTCCAGTTCTCAGATTTTTGTTTGAGACAGGGTCTCATACATCCCAGACTGACTTCCGGTTTGCTGTGTAGGGAAGGGTGGCCTTGAACCACTGATCCTTCTACCTCCACCTCCCAAGTGCTGGAAATATAGGCTTACACACCACCACACCTGGTCAATTCAGTGCTGGGGGTCAAACTCAGGGATGCCTGTATGCTAGGCAAGCCTACCAACTGAGACACATACATTTCCATCCTTTCAGGTCATTTTGAAAGAGAAAATGTCTTGTCATTTTACTTATTGATTTTTTTTCTCTGCTCATTTTTTCTTTACCCTTTAATTTTTTTCGTTTTAAGATTTATTTGTGTTATCTTTATTTATGTGTGTGTGTGTGCGTGTGTGAATACCTCACATGTGTGGGTGCCCTTGGTGGGCAGAGAGTGTTGGACCCCTTGGAGGTGGAGTTAGCAGGTTGCGATGAGATGCTCAATGCGGTGGTGGGAACCGTACTCATGTCCGCTAGAACAGCAGTACACACTCTCAACTGCTGAGCCTTTTCTCCAGCTCCTAAACATGACTGATTGTTTTTGAGACAGGATCTCACATAACTGAGGCCTCGAGCTCAGTATGTAGCTGATGATGGCCTTAGATTCCCGATCTTTCTACCTCTCCAACTCAATGTTAGGATTACAGGCGTGTTCCACTGAGCCTGCCTTGAATTTCACTTTGTTTTTACTAGATGCTGTGCTAGTTTTTCTTTTCTTTTCTTTCTTTCTTTCTTTCTTTCTTTCTTTCTTTCTTTCTTTCTTTCTTTCTTTCTTTCTTTCTTTTTCTTTTTTTTTAGCTGAGGACCAGGGTCTTGGCTTGCTAGGTAAATGCTCTACCACCGAGCTAAATCCCCAACTCCCCTACTTAGTTTTTCAACTCTTACTCTAACAAACACTTGAGGTAAATCAACTCTTTTTTTTTTGTTCTTTTCTTTGGGGGGGGTTGTTTTTGTTTGTTTTAGAAAGTCTCATACAGTTCAGGCTATCCTCAAACTTGTCATGTAGTCAAGGCTGGTTTTGAACTCCCGATCATCAGGTGAATTAGCTCTTAAAGAGGAAAGGTTGGTTTTGGTCTGCAGTTTTAGAAGGTTCAGTGTCACTCTCAGTCTCCAGGGGGCCCTTCACTGTTGTAGCTGGAAATAAGACAGAGAAAGGAGGAGAGGGAGGGAGGGAGGGAGGGAGAGAGAGAGAGAGAATAGGAGCCATCCCATTTCCCCTTTCAGGGCACACTCTCAACAACCGGAAGCCAGGCCTTCCCATGGATAAAGATCATACTACCTTTCAAGGGCACCAAGATGAGGGTCGAGCCTTTAACATACAGGCCTTTGGGAGTACTAAAGACCCAAACTGAAAGAAATATCCAAAAAGTATAGGAGACAAAGCAAAATTGTTCATGTTGATGGGATACAGCATGATGTTTTATTACATTACCCACTGTATGATAATTAAACAGGATATTGAACACATTCATCACTTCATACATTTATCATTTCTTTGCAGTAAAATTATTAATATTCCTGTCTTCTGGAAGTTTTGTTCTGGTTTTGAAATGGGTCTCACTGTGTTACCTAGGCTGGTCTGGAACACATGAACTCAAATATTGTTCCTGGTTCAGCCTCCTTAATAGCCAGGATTACCAGCACCAAGCAATTTTGAAATTTAAAATTTTTTTAAGACAAGGCATGGGGGCTCATGTCTTTAGTCCCAGCATGCAGAAGGCAGAGGCAGGTGGGCAGGTGGATTTCTGTTGAATTCGAGGCAAGCCTGGTCTACACAGAGAGTGTGAGGCCAGCCGAGTCTGAAGAGTAAGACCCTGTCTCACAAAACCAGTCTTTTGAAATGACAAACAAATGGTTGTCCGGAGGCCGGCTTAGCAGGAAGAGGCACTTGCTGAGGAGCCGAATTTGATTCTCAGAGCCACATGGTGGAAAGGGGGAACCCGTTTCCATAAGTTTCCTTCTGACTTCCACACATACAGCACAGCAGACAAATATTCACACACACACACACACACACACACACACACACACACACACACATTGTAAATGAATGTAAAACAAATAAGGGAAAAGAGAAGAAATAAAAACCACCATAACCACAATACTTCAAAGTCATATAAAATAAAAAATCTAATTATACTGTGCCCATTTTATCTTGAGGCAGGATAGGAGAATAGGAGAAAGGAGCCCTCACCCAGGAGTCCTGTGTGTGTGTGTGTGTGTGTGTGTGTGTGTGTGTGTGTGTGTGTGTGTGTATACACACATGCTTGCATATTCTTCTCTCTAACTGACAAACAAGAATTCCAACACAATTAGTGACATTTGCTTAAGGCCTTTCTCCCTTCCCAGTTCTAAACCGGATCTTACCAGAAACCCCACTACAGTAACAAATGTGTCCTAAACCCCTTGTGCAACCCTAGTGGCTTCTGTAATCCCATCCAAATCACCTCTGGAGCCACCCTGTAATATTACAGAAGAGAAAGAATAGAAGGGGAAAGTTTCCCAGCAATCATTTGAGATGTAACATGAGAGCAACCGAATGGTACATATGGCTACTGGTGAGACAATTCACTGACACTCTCCCAAAGAACATTATACCCATACCTGAGTGTCTCTCGGCTCTCCCCTGAGCATTTTGATTTCTTTCTTTTATATATATTTTTCATTTTATGTATGTTTTGCCTGCATGTGCACCATGTGTGTGCAGTACCCGTGGTGGCCAGAAGAGGGCATCAGATTCCCAGAACTGGAGTTCCTGATGGTTGTAAACTGTTAGGTGAGTACCAGAAACCATGTCCTCAAAAGCAGTCACTACTCTTAGCTATTGAACCATCTCTCTAGCATCCCACATCTCTCTTCCTTAATCCCTGTGTTCCAGCCAGTTTATCTGAAATGGGAGCTCCAGGTTCAGTGAGAGACCTTGTCTATGTGTGTGTGTGTGTGTGTGTGTGTGTGTGTGTGTGTGTGTGTGGTGTGTGTATGTATGTATGTATGTATGATGGAAAGTGATTGAAGAAGACAGCCAGTGTTATCCTCTGGCCTCCAATCCATGTATACATATGTGAAAGTGTACACACACACACACACACACACACCACATACTCGAGAACATACAAAGTCTTAGTAAAACTGTGACTCTCCTGTAAGACTTATTCTTTCCCCAAGTGCCTTTCTTTCCACTTTTAATACACCCCAACTTTGCTTCATACTGACTCATCCTGAAATTCCTGTTTGTGTTGAAGACAAGGATCCCTAATTCTAGGTCTCTAAAAGATTAAGGAAGTCCTCAGGCTGCTTCAGGTAACAGAGTATAGCTGTACTTCAGTCCCTGCTGCTGCTGACAATCCCCCCCCCATATGGTTTGCTTTTCATTGGTTTAAAATTTTAATTGTAGAGAGGTGAGGCTAAGGATGTAGTTCACTTGATAGAATATTTGACAGAATGTATGAGGCCCTGGTTTTGATCCCCAGCATTGCGTAAATCTGATGTAATGGTGCAATTTAAAACACTGGAGAGAAGTGGAGACAGGAGGATCAGAATTTCAAGGTCATCCTCAGTTACACAGGGAATTGTTATATAGCAAGTTCAAGGCCCGTCTGGTCTACATGAAACACTGACTCAAAACATCAATTTGGATTTAGGGAGGCTGTGAGGTGGCTCAGCAGGTGAAGGTGCCTGCCACCAAGCCAGACCTGAGTTCAATTTCCCAGACCCACGTGGTGGAAGGAGAAGTCCAGACCCCACAAGCTGTCCTCCAGCCTCAACATGTGCACTGTGACATACACACAAATAAAAATTTATAAAGAATTTTTTTAATTGTGTGTGTACATGTGTGATGGGGTGAATACGTGCTAAGCATTAACTATACAATGATTTTGTTATGTTCTTTTGAGACTGGGTCATATGTAGTCCAGGTTGGTCTCAAAACTAGCTGCATAGTGGATAGACCCTCATCCAGCATGTGCAAAGCCCTCCAGTACTGACAAACAACTCCCTTAAAACATCAAACCAAAGAGTAGATGTGGTGTCTTGTGCCTTTAGTCCTAATACTCAGGAGGCTAAGACAGGATGATCATAATAATTTTGATCTAGGGGCTGGAGAGATGGCTCAGCAGTTAAGGGCACTGGCTGCTCTTCCAGAGGTCCTGAGTTCAATTCCCAGCAACCACATGGTGGCTCACAACCATCAGTAATGAGATCTGGTGCCCTCTTCTGGCATGTAGGCAAAAATGCAGACAGAACACTGTATATACAATAAATAAATAAATCTTTTAAAAAAGTTTGATCTAGCTATCCCAGGCCAGCCAGGGCTACAGAATAAATACTGTCTGAAAAAGAAATAAGTGCTCAAAAAAAAAAAGTGGTCATGTCGCACGCATTTAATCCCAGCACTTAGGAGGCAGAGGCAGCCAAATCTCTGAGTTCCAGGCTAGCCTGGGCTACAGAGTTCCAGGACAGCCAGGGCTACACAGAGAAACCCTGTCTCAAAAAACTAAAACAACAACAACAAAACAAATAAGCAAACAATAGTGTATTTTCTCAAACATTAGCTTCTAAAACTTTGCTTGTCAAGTATATATACTCAAATTTCAATAAACCTACATCTGAGTCCCATTTCAGCAATATGTAAATATGTGATTTTTAAAATTACTTTATCTTTATTCCTCCCTCTATGGAGTGTGGTTTGTGATAGCAGAATATTCACGGTATTATTGAATTCTTTTTGAGACAGTCTCATGTAGCCCAGG
The DNA here is from genome assembly GCF_903995425.1 of Onychomys torridus. Taxonomy (NCBI): domain Eukaryota; kingdom Metazoa; phylum Chordata; class Mammalia; order Rodentia; family Cricetidae; genus Onychomys; species Onychomys torridus. Next base: position 90,202,145 of record NC_050466.1, on the reverse strand, counting down.
AAGTCCTTGAGCTTGCTAAGTAAACGGGGATTATCTTGAATTTAAGTGTGAGGATTATAGGCATGAGATACCTGGTGTAGTCGAATTATTGCGAATTTTTAAAAAAAAATTATTGATGTATGAGTGCAGGCTTGTGTATGCTGTGGTCCATGTGTAGACATCAGAGGACAACTTTGGGGAGGTAGTTCCTGTCTCCCTTCCATGGGCTCTTGAACTCAGGTTATAGGGCAGGTGGGCATCACTGATACCTGCTGTGAACTGTAATGGCATAGTATCTGTAACGGTGAATCTCAGTTGTCAAGTTAAAGAGATGAGCCTCGGGGAATGTCTATATGAAATCAGGTTAAGTGAAGTAGGAAGATTGTGGGTGGCTCCATCCCCTGGGCCGGGACCCTGCACTGCATGAAAAAGGAGAAAGTGAGCTCAGCACATACATTGGTTGCTCTCTTCTTCTTTTCTTCCCCCAAACATTATTAGTTTTTTCATTTAGTTATGCTTTTAATATTCCATGTCTTTTTTTACATTAAAGACTCTTAAAGTTTTTTAGAGTTGCTTATCTAAAGTTCTTTTTTATGTTGCAATTATTTTATTTGTGTGTGTGCGCTCTAGTGTGCCCAAATGTAAAGGTCACTAATCGTGTTGGAATTCTTGCTTGTCAATTAGAGAGAGGAATATGAAAGCAGGTGTACACACACACACACACACACACACACACACACACAGGATTACTAGTTTTAAATATTTTACATTGGATTAGATTTTTGTATATTGTATACAAATTTTGTATACTGATAAAAATTTGAGATTATTTTTGATTATTTTTGTTAGAACATACTGTACATATATTTCTAATCTTGTTCAAGGTATTGTACCTATATAGTTCATTTAACAATGTAATGCAAATTTCTAGTTATTGAAAGTTATTATTACCAACTAATTAGGATATAAAGGAACGCAGGTTAGTTGATAGTCACCTATTACAATGGAACTTGTCAGGTTAGGTATGTTTTCGAGGTCAAACATATGTATTTTAGATAGGTCATCTTCAAACACTTCAGAGATCTACAGAATATGACATTTAAGATGTTTTAATAACAGATTTTTTATTATTTTTATGACAATGAGACATGTCTGTTCCTGGCAGTACCAATCTACTTCAGAGAAGAAGATGGACATCAAAGAAACTCCATATGGAATTTACTTTCTTTGTGGCAAAATTAGCCACCGGGCAAGAAATTGCCCTTACCTCAACTGCTGACAGAATGCTGTCCAAAAAGGACAAGCAGGACACAAAAGAAAGGACTGACCAAACCTTGCCAAGACAAGGTAGGAAGGCTCTTTAGAAAATCCTGCTTCACAGATGAGTCTGTCAGTTCTGCTAAGCCTGTAGGCCAAATATGGATGCCCCAATGTTGCAGAGGAACCTTAAGTGACTGTCCAGGCAGCCAGCTGTGTCTGTCATTTGTCACACTTTTTGGAAGTCACTTGCTTGCACTTCCTGCTTACTCAGGCAATATTATTTCCTTCTTGAGTCTCTGAGGGAGTTGAAGATTATAGTTATAGTTTTCCTTGTTAACAAATTCAGAAAAGAAACTCACTAAAGAAGTGTAAAGTGTGAAGTTTGAAAGACATCTAAAGATAGTTTTCAGTTGGTAGTACAAATTAGGATAGAAAGTGAATTAGGTACAACATTTTGGACTCTCCAAAATAGGATAGATAATGGAGTATTTTCTCTGAATTGGTCAAATGTTTATGGACTAGACATTGTTTTTTTTTTTTTCCAAAGCTGAGAACCGAACCCAGGGCTTTGTGCTTGCTAGGCAAGTGCTCTACCACTGAGCTAAATCCCCAACCCCTGAACTAGACATTGTTAATGTAATTCTTAACTGTATAAATTGTATATAGTTTTTCTTATATTAGTTATAACCTTTTATTGTTTTAGACAAAAAGGGGAAATGTGATATATTGTGTATCCTAATAAAATTTACCTGAAGATCAGAGAACAGAACAAGCCACTAGATTAAACATAGATGCCAGACAATGACGGCATACACCTTTAATCCTAGAATTCAGGAAGCAGAAATCCGTCTGCATCAAAGCCACCCTGGACTACCTGAGATTCACTCAGTCTAGGAGAGAAACAGAGCCAGGCAGTGGTGGCACACGCCTTTAATCCCAGCATTTGAGATCTCACACCTATAATCCCAGTATTTGGGAAGCACACACGACATTAATCCCAGCACTAGGAATGATGCCTGGGTGGAGAAAGGTATATAAAGTGTGAGGAGATAGGAACTAAAGGCTTTTCAGGCCGAGGAGTCGTAGAGGTAAGACATGGCAGTGGCTTATTCCTGTCTTTCTGATCTTTCAGCATTTACCCCAATATCTGGCTCTGGGATTTTTTTTAATTAGAAGACCATTTTAGGTTTTGTCTTACAGGGGTCTCCTAACTACCTTTGTATGATTGATGTTCACAGGGCCAGTCTTGTGCAGGCCTACTGCCTGCCATCTTGACTGTGGATACAGGTGACTAGGTACCATAAGCTCTTGCTGCTGTAACCTTTCCACTGTCATGGACCATAACTTTAAAATGGGGGCCAAAATAAACCCTTTGACCATAAATTGCTTCCCCCCCCCCACAGGGTTTCTCTGTGTAGCTTTGAACCTTTCTTGGAACTCACTCTGTAGACCAGGCTGGCCTCAAACTCACAGTGATCTGCCTGCCTCTGCCTCCCGAGTGCTGGGATTAAAGGTGTGCGCCATCACACCCGGCCATAAATTGCTTTTGTAGGAGCATTTTATCACAGTGAAATTGAAAAGTAACTGAGACAATGTCTGTGGCATGTAATGAGAGTATTCCACAACACTATAAGAAATATGTGCATTTATGCAACTTGAGTTTTGTTGCTGAGGATTGAGTCAGGACCTTATGCATGCTACATATGCCTTCCACCACTAGGCTGCATTTTCAGCCAGTCTCACAAATGTAGTCATTCATTCCTAAGCATTTTGGTAAGCAATTTTGCTTTATTACTTAATGGTATGATCAGGCTTCCAAGATATTATATGTAAACCAGGTCCAATATTTTATCTTTATTGATAAATTAGTACATTTGGACTGAGCTATAATATTTGTACTCTTATGGGATATAGTATGATGGTTTCAATTCTTTTTTTGTTACTCTTTTAAGTTTGTATACAAAATAATGGGTTTCTCAGTGGCACCTTCATACGTGTCTTAGGGTTACTGTTGCTGTGATGAAACCTGTGACCAAAGCCACTTAGGGAGGAAAAAGTTTATCTGGTGTATATATCCAAGTCACAGTCCACTGAAGGAAGTCAGGACAGGAACCCGAGCAGGCCAGGAACCTGGAGACAGGAGCTGATGCAGAGGCTATGGGAGAGTGCTGCTTACTGGCTTGCTCCCCTGGCTTGCTCAGCCTGCTTAATTATAGATCCTAGGACCACCATGGTGAGTGTGGATGGGGCCATCCCTGCCCTGCTTTTTCACAATTAGTGACTGATGTGGACAAAAGGACCACTCATATATGGATAAGTATTTCTATATTTGGCACATATTGGTGTTTAGAATAAGTTTGATGAGTGATAGTGAATCAAAGTGACCAAGGGAGAAAGCACTCATGGCCTTCAAGATGTCCTTAAGCTGTTACCATGAGATTAGAGACATCTTAATTTTTTTTGCTTAAGATTTACTTAATTTATTTTAATGTATAGGAGTATTTTGCCTATATGAATGTGCATCATGTGTGTGCCTGATGCCTGATAAAGTCAGAAGAAGGTGCCAGATTCCCTGGAACTAGAGTTATGGATGGTTGTGAGCCACCCTGTGGGTGTTGGGCAGGAACCCAGAGGCAGGAGCTGATGCAGAGGCCATGGAGGAGTGCTGCTTACTGGCTTGCTCCTCATGGCTCGCTCAGCAACAAGTGCTCTTAGCCAGAGTCATCTCTCCAGCTATTCATAGTCATCCTTTTATCTTGGTGTTATACCAAACAGTATTTCTAGAACTAGAATGGTCCACACTGCAGCTTGAGTGCAAAGCTGTGTCCGGAATGGCCTGAAACAGACCCTGCTACGCAGAGACCAGGAAGCTGCGCCACACACACGCCAAGCACTTGCCATCACCCATCACCATTAATCTTCTGAGGGAAATGATCCAGGCTCTCAGTCAGTATCCCCTTCCCAGGGGAGGATTCTTTTCTGGGTTCTGATAGACTTCTTTAAAGCTCCGGGGAGCTCTATTTCTATCTCCTTTCATGCTTAGTGCCAGTCCCCGCTCTCTCCAGCTACCCATGGTCCCCTGGATGAGGATGGTGGACATGACCACAGTATATGTGAACAAACATGTGGACAGGAATCTTATCTGAATGAAGCATCATAATGAAATGAAGCCCATAGTTTTGTTCAATCATTATACCCTAATGAAAGTTCTGACAGCAAACATTAGAAATTTGATCATAATTGGACCAGTAGATCAAATCGGCTCTAACATCATTCCAGTTTTGAGCTTTTCCATGCATGGAAAAAAAAAGGCCTTATCTGAGCTGTCACCCCTCCTACCTCATCACCCTCTAGCAAATTGTCAGGTTGGAAGTGATTGTGGCTGCTCGGAGGCACATTGTTGGAGATTTGCCAACAAGACTTCTTTCCTCGCAACATGTCGCTGGGTGATCAGCAACAGGAGTCGGTTTTCCTGCATTGCTAATGAGGTGATATTTCAAGATGTGGCTGCAGAGGGCTCATTCCAATAAATACTTGTTAAGTACCCTTTGTGTGCCGGGATCTCAGGGGCTGTGGAGGGTGCAAACACAAGTGAGACAAATCTCATTGGCAAGCAGTTACCCATGTGTGCTTGGGAACATGTGTGCAAAGGGGAGGGGAGAGGAAACACTGACTCACGGTGACTGGACCCCTAATTAGGATGGCGGGTCCTGTCACAAGTGTTATCACCAAAGCTAGTTTCTTTTTCTTTTCTCTTTTGGTGTGTATGGGTATGTGTGGATATTTGTGTTAGAGGACAGTGGTCACCCTTGGGTGCCATTCTTCAGGAGCCACCCCACTTACTTATTAATGTATTTGTGTATGTATTTTTATTTACAGCTTTTTTGAGACAGGGTATCACTATGTAGCTCCTCTGGCTGGCCTGGAACTCACAGAGATCCTCCTGCCTCTGCCTCCTAAGTGAATGCTGGGGTTAAAGGTGTGTGTACACCACTACACTCAGCTCTTGTTTTCATTGTTGTTTGGTTGGTTGGTTTTGGTTTTTTGAAACAGGGTTTTTCTATATAGCCCTGGCTGTCCTGGAACTCGCTCTGCAGGCCAGGCTGGCCTCGAACTCACAAAGATCTGCCTGCCTCTGCCTCCCGAGTGCTAAGATTAAAGTCATGCACCACCATTGCCCAGCTCTTTTTAAAAACATATCTTGGGTTGGGGATTTAGCTCAGTGGTAGAGCGCTTGCCTAGCAAGCGCAAGGCCCTGGGTTCGGTCCTCAGCTCAAAAAAAAAAAAAAAAAAAAAAAAACCAAACAAACAAAAACATATCTTTAAAGATTATTTATTTTAAATTTGTATGTGTGTGTGTGTGTGTGTGTGTGTGTGTGTGTGTGTGTGTGTGTACAGGTGTACATGGCATTAAATCTGCTGCAGCTGGATTATAGGCAGCCATAAGCCACCCTAAAAATGTGCTGGGAACTGAACTCAAGTCCTCTGGAAGAGTAGCAAATATGCCTAGCCACTGAGCTATCCCTCCAGCCCCTTACCTTATTTTTGAGACAAAAATCTCCTGCCTGAACCTGAGTCTCAAAAGTTACACTAAACTAGCCGGCCAGTGAATCAGTATTCCTGTCTCTACTAACCCAGACCTGGGATTACAAGTGAGCCATTACAGTCAGCTTGTTGTTGTCTTGTTTTGTTTGTTTGTTTGTTTTTTGAGACAGAGTTTCTCTGTGTGATAGCTCTGACTGTTCTGGAACTCAATTTGTAGACCAGGCTGGCCTGGAACTCACAGAGATCCATTTGCCTCTGTATCCATAGTACTGGGATTAAAGATGGTGTGCACCACCAGCTGGCTCTTGTTTGTTTTTTTTAAGAACATTTTTACATTTATTCTGTGATAATTTCATTCATATATGCAATCTCCTTGATCATACTGAACCCTAGTTTCCCTCTCAACACGCTCCTCCCACATTTATGTTCTCTTTTAAAAAAAACCTTTTACCTTTCAGGTGGTGACGATCTCCCTACGAGAACATGCCTCTCGCAAAGGATCTCCTTCATCCCTCTCCAGAAGAGGAAAAGAGGAAATACAAGAAAAAAGCACCTGGTGCAGAGCCCCAATTCCTACTTTATGGATGTGAAATGCCCAGGATGCTGTAAGATCACCATGGTCTTTAGCCATGCACAGACGGTAGTCTGATGTGTTGGCTACTCCACTGTCCTCTGTCAGCCCACAGGCGGAAAAGCAAGGCTGACAGAAGGAGGAAGCAGCATTGGAAAGCACCTGATTCAAGATGAGTGGGAACCAGCCCAATAAACACATTTTGGATATATATATATATATATATATTAAAGATGTATTTATTTATTTTATATATGTGTGTGTTCTGTCTTCATACACACCAGAAGAGGGATTCAGATCCCATTACAGATGGTTATGAGCCACCATATGTTTGCTGGGAATTGAACTTAGGACCTCTGGAAGAGCAGCCAGTGCTCTTAACAGCTGAGTCATCTCTCCAGCCCATATATGCTCTTTTTAAAATGACCCACTGAGTCTAATATGCATAGATGTAGGACCATCCACCAGAGCATGGGCAACCTATTAGTAGTCACCTAGCCAATGAAAACCTGCTCTGTCTTCTCCAGCAGACATCCACTGTCAATAGCTCCCCAGCTGGGCGTGAGCCTCATGAGCCCCTTTTTCATCTTGCTGGAAGGTGGACTCATGCCTGCCTCTTTGACTTAGGTTCTGGAGATCTAACATACGTCCTCATTCTTGTTTTGTTTTTGTTTTTGTTTTTTTTTTTAAGCTGAGGATCGAACCCAGGGCCTTGCGCTTGCTAGGCAAATGCTCTACCACTGAGCTAAATCCCTAACCCGGTCTTACACAACAAACACTTTACTGTCCCGGATTTGTTGTTTTGTCTTCATTTCTAAAGTTTCATTTTATCATTTTTACGTGTGTGTGTGTGTGTGTGTGTGTGTGTGTGTGTGTGTGTGTGTGTACTGTGTGCCTGTGGAGGCCAGAAGAGGTTGTCATATCCCTTGGAGCTGGAGTTATAGGCAGTTGTGAGCTGTGTGATGTAGGTGCTGGCAATTGGATTGCATTACTACTGGAAGAGCATCAAGTGTTCTGAACTGCACTGAGCCATCTCTCCAGTCCCTTGGGTTTGCTTTGTTTGTTCTAAAATATTTATTTATTATATGTGTGCCCGAGTGTATGTCTGGGCACCATGTGTGTGTAGAAACCCTTGGAGGTCAGAAGACTTGTTGGGTCCCCTGGAACTGGAGTTATACACAGTTATTAGCCACCATGTGAGTACTTGGAACTGAACCTGGGCCCTCTAGAAAAGCAGTAAATGCTTTCAAGTGCTGAGCCATCTCTCCAGCTCCTCGCCCAGTGTGGTCTCTTTGTTTTTTAAGTATTTGTGTATCTTTCTTTGATTTGCATGTGTGTGTGAGTGCATGTGTGTGAGTGCCTGTGTGGGTAGGACGGGTGCTCAGGAGCCTGTGGAAATCAGAAGAAGGCATTGGCTTTCCTGGAACTGGAATTACAGGGGAGCAGTAACAGGTGTACAGGTGAACCACCGCGTGGGTACTGGGAACTGAACCTTATGGTTCAGCCATCTCTCCTGCCCCCTGTTTTGATTTTGAGATGGAGTCTTACTGTATTGGAACTTAATATGTAGATCAGGCTGGCCTTGAATTTACAGCGATCTGCCTCCTAAGTGCTGGGCTTAAAAGCACACATTACCATGCCCATCTTGGTTTTTTTTTTTTTTTTTTTTTTTTTTTGTTGTTGTTGGTTGGTTGGTTGGTTGGTTTATTTTGTTTTGTTTTTAATATTTTTTTTTTCTTTTCTGAGACAGGGTCCCATGTATTCCAGGGTAACTTCAAATTAGCTGTGTAGCCAAGGATGATCTTGAATTCTTAATCCCGATGCCTCTATCTCCCAAGTGTTAGGATTACAGCCATGTGCCACAGCCATGACTCATTAATGCTGAGGACTGAGTCCAGGGTTTCATTCGTACTAGGCAAGCATTCTACCAACTGAGCTACATCCCAGACTCACACAGAAATTAATGTTGAGGAGCAGAATTAACTGAAGTCTATACCCTAGTTGTTTTTAGTTGGGCCTTGGGAGATAAGAACTTTGTAGAAGGAAAAAAAAAATCAAAGGAACATCACTCTGAGTTGAGAGAACAGTATGTGAAAAAGCAGTAGAGCATGAAAGTCCACGAGCTATTCAAGGAATACAGAGTGCTGGGCAAGGCTGCCCATAGGGTTTAGGAACATAAAAGGCAGTGGGGCTAATAAGGCATGAAAGGGTGGGTGGGCACCAGACTTTGGAGGAGTTGGAAAGCTTGGCTTGAAATTTGGAAAGTTTATTTAGTAGGCAGGAAGGAAGAGCTACAGTTTCTTATTGGGTAAATGATGCTCTAGGGAGAGTACCTTAGCAGGACAAGCTGGGCTTGGAGGAGGTGAGAGGAAGTCTAGGTAGGTAGGAGGTGGTGTCAGCAATCCAAGCACGAGGTTAGAAAGACCCCATCTAGGGGAGTGGCAACCAGATGGGAAAGAAGTGACAGGGCCAGGAGGATGGCAAGGGGCAATATGAAGCAGTCTGAGGGCAAAGGACACTAGGCTTACCAACACTTGGGAAGTGGACGCAGGAGGATCAGGAGTTTGGGGTCATCCTTGGCTATGTAGTGAGTTTGAGGCCAGCCTGGGTTATAAGAGACCTAGTCTCACCACCACCAGAAACCCCAAATACACCAGTTCTAATGACCCCAAATACACCAGTTCTAATGACCCCAAATACACCAGTTCTAATGACCCCAAATACACTAGTTCCAATGGTCCTAGATTCTAGTAGAGACTTCCAGTTGACAGGCTGTGTGCCTTTATCATCTGAAAAAAAAAAGTGAAGCTTGGGAGAATCCTTATCATTGAGGTCTCTTACAGCTTTCTCTGGATCTTGCTCTGTGTCTGTCTCTCTGTAGCTCAGACAGGTCTTGAACTCATGATCCTCTTGCCTCAACTTTACTAGTACTGAAATTACAGGCAAATTCCACGGCATGTGGCTTGCCATGGGCATTGCTTTTTTGTGGTGCTAGCATTGTGTATGCTAGGCAAGCACTCTATTACTGAGCCACATGCCCAGTCCTCATGTGTGGACACTCTTGTAGGATTAACCGACAAGATTTGACAAAGAATTAGCCAACTAGAAGAATAGAGTGGCAATAATAAGATAGTGGAGCAGCCGTGAGGAAAGCTTCACCCTGTGCCCTATGGGAAAAGATGCTTTCCAGCCATCCCGGTGTGAGGTGTTCAGGGACCACTTAGCTGGCTACAGCAAGGGTGACATAGCAGCTCTGAAGAGAGGTGGGTGGGAAACTTCCATTCGGCAATCAGAAGCTTAACAGCATGCAAACAGATGAGTTCCTAAGAGGCCAGGAGTGTGGAAAAACAAAGAGCAAAGGGTCACAGGCAATGAGAGGCGGTGGGAAGGACAAAGGAGGACGGGCTGCCTGTAAACCTCGGTACAGCTACTTCCATTTTCTGACTCTTCAGTCTCCACGTCTGTAAAATGAGGGGGTTGAAGGATGGAAGTGTTGGGAAGCTTTCAGCTGTGACATCTATGCATAATCAGTTAAGATCGAAGAGTGCTGAATACCATGGAAACCGTAGAAGGGTTTCTAAAAGCAGGCATGAAGAGGTCGCTTACATCCACCGCTGCAGAAGCGGCAGGGACCGAGCAATTAGAGGAAGCCACTGCACCGAACAGTCCTGTTCCCTCCTCATGACCCTGCGGTGGTGAACACTCGACGAAGTCCAGTCCTCCATCCTCCACAGAGGCTCAGCCACAATCTGTCATATCACTGTTATTTCTATAAGGTGATTCACAAATTCCTGGCCCATACTTTCCTCTTATAATTCAATACACATTTCCAACCATTCATTGGATGTGTGTAACAGCCACTGAAGTTTAGCTTACAGCAAAAAGAATGATTTTTTTTTTTTTGAGACAGCGTCTCACTGTACAATCCTGACCACCCTGGAATTCTCTATGTAGATGAGATCTGCCTGCCTCTGCCTCCTGAGTGCTGAGAATAAAGGCATGCACCACAATGCTTGGCAGACTTTTCCCCTCAGTGTGTGTGTGCGCACGCGCAAAAATAAGTACAGGTGCCTATGGAGGCATCAGATCTCTTGGAGCTGGAGTTATGGGTCTTTGTGAGCTGCCTGATACAGGCCCTGGGAACAAAACTCGGCTCCTTTGCCAGAGAAGTATCCATTCTTAACTGCTGCAGCATCTCTTCAGCCCAGATGTTGTTTTCATTTTTGTCATTTTTTTCTATGCCTGCATGCTGACCACTCTCACCTACCACTCCTGTCCACCCTACCCCTCCCTTTTCTTCATTTGGATTTTGTTTTTTAGACAAGGTTTTCCTGTGTGGCCGTGGCTGGCCTTGAACTTACTGAAATCCTCCTTCCTCAGCCTCTCAAGTGTTGGGGTTACAAATGTGTATCATCACTGTGCCCATCTTGTTTTCTTTATTGGTTTTCAGAAACAGTCTTGCTTTGTAGCTCACGCTGCTCTGGAACTTGTCACCTTCCCTTGTCACCATGCCCAGCTGTTTTTTGTTCACTAGGAGCAGCTGAACATGTGTTAAGACTGGTCGCAGGGTATATTTGCTAGACAGGGCGAGCCAGCAGGATTTCAAAAAGAGAGGTTTATTTTTTAAAACGATTTTATTTATTTTTAAAAAAATGTTTTTTGAGACAGGGTTTCTTTGTGTAGCCCTGACTGTCCTGGAACTCATTACACAGACCAGGCTGACCTCAAACTCACAGATCCACCTGCCTCTGCCTCCTGAGTGCTGGGATTAAAGGTGTGTGCTACCACCGCCTGGCTTTATTTTTATTTTATGTGTATGTGTGCTTTGCCTGCATATATGTCTGTGTACCATGTTCATGCCTGGTGCCCAGGGAGGCTAAAAGAAGGCATTAGATTCCCTGACACTAGAATTACAGATTCTTATGAGTCACCATATGGGTGCTGGGAACTGAACCTGTATCCTCTTCAAGACTTCAAGAGCAGCAAATGCTCGTAACTACTGAGCCCATTTCTCTACTACTTCCTTTCCCCCTCCTCCTCTTCCTTTTTTTTTTTTTTTTCTTTTTCGAGACAGGGTTTCTCTGTGTAGCTTTGCGCCTTTCCTGGAACTTGCTTTAGAGACCAGACTGGCCTTGAACTCACAGAGATCCGCCTGGCTCTGCCTCCTGAGTGCCGGGATTAAAGGCGTGCACCACGGCCCGGCTAAAAGTGAGATTTCTATGAACATAAAAGAAAAATAAGATTAATGATTTGGCCAAGGTGAGCCTAGTGGTGCAGACCTTTAATCTTAGTTGCTGAGGAGGCCAAAGAAGGAAGATGGACAGTTTAAAGTCAGACTGGACTATGGAGTTCAAGGTCAGTCATTGCAGCATAGTGTGGTGAGACCCTGTCTCAAAATTAAAGAGGGTGGTTAATATAGTTCAGAGGTAGAGAATTTGCCCAATGTGAGTGAGGCCCTGTATTCATATCCTGATAATATTTTAAAAAATGGTTGAGGGGTTGGGGATTTAGCTCAGTAGTAGAGTGCTTGCGCCCTGGGTTCGGTCCTCAGCTGGGGTGGGGGGGGAGGTTGAAAGCCAGGCATGCATATCTTTATTCCCAACATTGGGGAGGCAGAGGTAGGCAGATCTCTGGGTTTGAGGCCAGCCTGGCCTACAGAGTGAGTTCCAGGACAGCCAGGGCTACACAGGGAAACCCTGTCTTGAAAAAATAAAGAAAAAAAGATTAGTGCAGACAGACTACAAAACCAATTTGGGGCCAGCAGGTAACCTGTTGACATTTCTTTTTCTTTGTGGGACTGGTGATGAAATCCAGAGTCTCCCACAAGATAGGCAAATGTTTACTTACCCCTGAGCTACAACTGGAGCCTAATGTTTTCTTCCTTCCTTCCTTCCTTCCTTCCTTCCTTCCTTCCTTCCTTCCTTCCTTCCTCCCTCCCTCCCTCCCTCCCTCCCTCCCTCCCTCCCTCTCTCTCTCTCTCTTTTGTTTCTTGTTTTTTTTTTTTTCAATACAGGGTTTCTCTGTGTAGCCCTGACTGTCCTGGAACTCACTCTGTACACCAGACTGGCCTCGAACTCATAGAGATCCACCTACCTCTGCCTCCTCACTGCTGGGATTAAAGGTGTGTGCTACCACTGGGCATGAGATTTCTATACACTGGTCTTAAAGGATTGTGTGTGTGTGGGGGGGGGCAATTCTAACTGCTTTCTGCTTTGCAGTTTGCATGGCTGTTTGTCCCAGAGCAGCTTGGGAGATCTGGATGTGCTGGTAAAAGTGTGTGGCTGGGGCCTTCTCTGATGTTCACAGAGCAGCAGGCACTAGAGGTACCCAAATTTGATCTGCTGTGGCCACCAGCCCTTTGAAAACGTAGAGCAAGTCACCCTGCTTCTGCACATAGGACCTTCTTTAGATCCTGCTTTGGAAAAGCAAGGCAACCCAGAGACCCAGTCAGGGTCTGGGCAGTCAGGTTTTAGATCTCAGCGGTACCAAGTCAGGCGGGTGGTAACAATACAGGGAATATCAATTTGGAGAGTGGTAGCTAGATACTGAAGGAAGCAAACAAATGAAGAATTTGGTTAAGACCGACAAAGCGTACAGGACAGCAGGCCCTGGTCCAGCACAGGATGACAAGACTGAGGTAATAAAGTTTGCCAAGAGGCGAGAAAGCAAGCAAAGACTAGACTAGACTCCGGGACCCACAAGAGTGTGCTATAGTTTCCTAGAGAGACACAAGACTTCTCTCTACCGAGCCTGCCAGGCTTGGTGGTTCATACCTATTATCCCAGAATTTAGTAAGCTAAGACATGACCTCAAGTTCACAGCTAGCCTCAGCTACATACATATATCAACACCCTATTTCAAAAGCATCAGTAGGCTAGGGAGGTAGCTCAGTGGTTTTTTGTTGTTGTTTTTTTGTTTTGTTTTGTTTTGAAGACAGGGTCTCTCTATGTAGTTCTGGCTGTCCTGGAACTCACTATGAGACCAGGCTGGCCTTGAACTCATAGCTGAGATTAAAGGCATGCACCACCACACCCAGCGTTCTTTTATTTTTTGATACTATAATTATATTATTTCCCCTTCTCTTTCCTCCCTCCAAACCCTCCTATAAGCTTCCTTGCTCTCTTTTAAATTCGTGGCCTCTTCACATTAATTGTTGTTAGATACATATATGTATATACATATATATTCCTAAATAAATAAGTACAACCTGCTCAATCTAGATAATGTTACTTGTATGTTTTCAGGGATGACCATTTGGTATTGGATAACCAATTGGTGTGCTCTTCCTCAGGGAAGACTTCTTCTCCCACACGGAACATCCCTTAGTTGTCTGTAGTTTTTCGTATAGGATTGAGGCCTCATGGGATTTCTCCTGCCCACATTAGTGTGTCTATAGGTGTCATCCTTGTTCAGTTCACATTTGGGCAGTCATGTTTGTGAGACTTTAGGAGACACAGTTTCACATCAAATTCTTTGTTCCTCTGGCTCCTCTACAGTGATCCCTGAGCTTTAGGTGTGGGAGTTGTCTTGTAGATATATCTGTTAGTATTTGGGCTCAGTGGTTACAAGCACTTGCTGTTCTTCCAGAGAACCTGAGTTCAGTTCCCAGCACTCAGGACCACCTGTAACTCCAGCTCCAGGAGATCTGATGACACGCTCTTCTAGACTCCTGCACACCACCACCACCACCACCCCCCCCCCCCCCCCGTGTGCACATATCCATATAATTCAAAATAAAATAAATCAGCTAGGCAGTGGTGGCGCATGCCTTTAATCCCAGCACTCAGACAGGTGGATCTCTGTGAATTCAAGGCCAGCCTGGTCTACAGAGCGAGTTCCAGGACAGCCAGGACTACACAGAGAAATTCTGTCTTGAAAAACCAAAAAGAATATAATGTAGTAGCTGCGAGTACATGTGAGTAACTGAGTTCCTTAAACAGGAGTTCCTTAAACTCAGCAGCAGTAGTCCAATCAAAATCCCAATAATCCTTCACTGTTCATTCAGTCCCACATAGTTTTTGGTCCTATAGTGTTGGTGACTGAACCCAAGGTCTTGTGTATGCTAGACAAGCCTTCTGCAACTGAGCTACATTCCCAACTCCTCATGTAATTCTCCTTCTGCTTGATCTTCCTTAGTAATGTTGTGAACCCATCAGCTTCTCCATTGGTGTCCAGGAGTGTGGCTCCAAAGTTATTTAAGCAACATTATTAAAAGTTTGCATTATAAAGTACCTAAATCAGCCAGGCGGTAGTGGCGCACACTTTTAATCCCAGCACTCAGGAGGCAGAGGCAGGCGGATCTCTGTGAGTTCGAGGCCAGCCTGGGCTACAAAGCAAGTTCCAGAACAGCCTCCACAGCTACATTGAAACCTGTCTTGAAAAACCAAAAAAAAAAAAAAAAAAAAAAAAGTACTTAAATCAGTTCTATGTATAGGTCTCTGAGATTGTTAAAATTTTAAGAATTTTGTGTGTGGGTTCATGTCATATTAGTGGCATGAAACTGGTTATAGTGGAAGTCTTTAAATCACAGGAATATGTAAACGAAGGTTCCCCTCAGCACTTAGAGATAATAGTGGACCACTCACTGTGGTGGTTTGAAAGAAAATGGCCCCCATAGGGAGTGGCCCTATTAGGAGGTGTGGCTTGTTGGTGTGGGTGTGGCCTTGTCGAAGGAAGTGTGTCACTGTAGGAGTAGGCTTTGAGGTTTCTTTGGCTCAAGCTCCACCCAGTGTGGAACACAGTTCAATTCCTGTTGTCTTCAGGTCAAGATACAGGACGCTCAGCTCTTTCCTAAGCACTATGTCTGCCTGCATGCTGCCATACCCCAGCCATGCTGATAATGGATTAAACCTCTGAAACTGTAAACCAGCCCCAATTAAGTGTTTTCCTTTATAAGAGTCGCCATAGCCATGGTGTCTTTTCACAGTACTAGAAACCCTAACTAACACAACCACCTTTCAGCACACTCTGAGCATTTCCAGCTCCACACAGCACAAACTGCCTCCTCACCTCCCCATATAAAACCTGCTCCACATTCTAGAGTCCTGATCTTTGTGAAAGATGTCACTATATTAGCAGTTTCTCAAGGGGGAAAAATCTTTCAAATTGTTAATAACCCCTTTCTTGATCACTGATCACAGACATCAAGTTATACCCATACTCACTCAGAAATAGTTCCCTAAATGAATCTTCTCTTGTCAGGATCTTATTCTATTTTTGTATTTAGGAATGTGTGTGTATGTGCATGTGCTTGGGGACAACTTGCAAGAGTCTGTTTTCTCTTTCCAGTATGTGGGGTCTAGAGAGTGAACTTAGGTTGTCAGCTTGACAAGTGCTTGGCAGCACAGGCTGCGCCAGCTCACTAGACCTTTACAAAATGATTTCTTGGGTTGGGGATTTAGCTCAGTGGTAGAGCACTTGCCTAGCAAGTGCAAGGCCCTGGGTTCGATCCTCAGCTCAAAAGAAAAATGATTTCTTTATCTTCTTTGTATGGGTCACACCTGCATTGTGCCTGGACACCATGTGCATCCAGTGCCTATGGATGTCAAAGAAAGGAGTCAGAGTCCCTGGAACTAGGGTTACAGACAAGTGTGAATCACCACCTGTGAGCTGCCATGTGGATGTTGGGAATCAAACCTGGGTCTTCTGGAAAAGCAGCCAGCACTCTTAACCACTGAGCCGTCTCGCCTATCCCCACCCCGCTTGCCCCTGACTTTCACAGTTGCAGTAACAGCCTGAGAGACGTGCTTGGGGAGAGTGTTTCCTATATGGTCTTCCTGAAATGCTCAGATGGAATTCAATCACTTGCCAATATAAAGACCACACCTGGCTCTACTTCATGTTTGAGAGAAACCCAAGATCTTCAGCAGTACCCACAAAAGCCTTTCATAGGCTGGCCTCAGGTCTGTTTCAGATGCATGTGTCCCCACTCTTCCTCTCAAATACCGATTTCCCAGGATGAACTGTTCACTGCTCACCAAATAATTAACAGGCACTACTCTTTCACATTGCTGTGCCTTGGACCTTATTATTGCACACTTTGGGCCTAGAAAAAATGTTTCTTATTTAAAGTCCCAGAACAGCACACACACACACACACACACACACACACACACACACACACACACACACATGTGCACATACATTTGTCTATATTTTCTTTTTCAGTTTATTTTTATGAATGTGTGTGTATCTGTGAATGCTGTGTATGTGCCCAAGGAGGCCAGAAAAGGGTGTCAGATCTCCTGAAGTTGGAATTATAGAAGGTTGTGAACTGATTAACATGAGTGCTGGGAACCAAATTTAAGTCCTCTGGAAGAACAGTAAGTACTCTTTTTTTTTAAAGATTTATTTATTTATTATGTATACAATGTTCTGTCTGCATATATGGCTGCAGGCCAGAAGAGGCCACTAGAGCTCATTACAGATGGTTATGAGCCACCATGTGGTTGACTGGGTATTGAACTTAGGACCTTTGGAAGAGCAGTCAGTGCTCTTAACCACTGAGCCATCTCTCCAGCCCAACAGTAAGTACTCTTAAGAAACCCATATCTCAGACTGGAGAGATGGTTCAGCAGTTAAGAGCACTGGCTGCTCTTCCAAAAGTTCTGAGTTCAATTCCCAGTCAACTATATGGTGGCTCACAACCATCTGGAATTAGGTCTGGTTCCCTCTTCTGGCCTGCAGACATACATGTCAGGCAGAACACTGTTATAAACAAATAAAAGTAAACCCATATCTCCAGCCTGTTTTTTTCTTTTCTTACATATATGTATGTATGTAATTCTATTGAATCTTTGGCAATTTCACATCATGCACCCCAGTCCCACTCACCTCCCAGTCCTTCCACATCCTCCCCTCACCCCTGCAGCATTCCCTCAAAAGAAACCCCCCAAAATTAATCAAAAACTAAACAAAACAAAAAGAACACCTCGATCTTCCATCTTTCCAACACCTCTTCATTCATCCTAGTGGCATTGGGAACTGTGGTGTGTCATGAAGTATATACTCTTTTGTCCAATCAGCCCCACCCACACATGTTCATTTCAATGACATTGGTCAAGGCCTCTGGCCTCTGGCACATCATCATCACTAGACCCTCATGGAAACTCCTCTAGGATATCCTGATGTTGCCCTGAGTCAGAGATCCCGTGGTTATCGTTCAGCAGGACCAGTTCCTTCATGCGCTTCAGCAGGCCATAGGTGGGGTAGATGTTAGAGTGGGCCAATGTCTGGGTGGTAGCTGAGCTGGTCAGTCTGGGCCAATAGGACTGCCCCCCTCAGGTGAGGGGCAGAACCAGTTCTAGGTGCATGTCATCTGGGCCAGCTCTCTCACAACCATAGTGAGGGGTGGGGCCATCTCTCCCGAGTGTGGGAGGGGACAGCTCTCCCATCAGGGGTGGGGACAGCTCTCCTGCTGTAGTGTCCAGCAAGGGTCAAGGCCATCTCTCCCAGGGCCATTGAAGGTCAGGGATGGCTCAGCAAAGCTCTCAGATTTCAACACCAGTTATTCCTTTGATCCTCTGTGATAACATGGGCCAAGGACATCATCACAGACCCTAGTTCCAGCAGGAACATGGACCCAGACATGACTGACCTGAACCCCAGCAGAAGCTCGGCACGGACATCACTGTGACCCCAGTGGCAGCACAGGCCAGATCAGTATGGCCTTGGCAGCAGCTAAGCCTTTGGACAACAACATGGTCTCAGATGGCTGTCCAGACTCTGGGCATCCGCACAGTCCCAGGTAGCAACAGGAGCCATGGATGTCAACCTAGCCCCTGGTTGCTGGGCCCCGGACCCAGACATGTTTGTTCGTTCGTTTGTTCGTTTGTTTGTTTATTTGTGTGTGTGTGTGTGTGTGTGTGTGTGTGTGTGTGTGTGTGTCACAGAGCATGAGTGGAAGTCAGAGCACAACATGTAGAGTTGGTTTTCTTCTTCTGGGGATAGGAATCAAGTCTTCAGGGTTGGTGGCAAGTGTCTTTACCTGCCAAGCCATCTTACCACCTCTAGGCTCTCATCATGTAACCTAGGCTGGCCTCCAATTTGTGATCAATATAGTCTTTTTAAATTCTCTCAATACATGAATCTCCCTACCCTGTCCACGTCCCCCCGCCCCCCCCCCCCCCCCCCAGAACGTATCACACAGCATTGTACATGCCTGTTTTACAGGTTTTACTCCTTTACTGGAGTGTACCTTGGCCTGGCACCTGGCATCGAATTTGGAACCTCAGTGCCAAAAAACAGTGTTGAAAAAACAGCTGGAAAGGAGAAATAATGGAGCTGGTCCTTAACTCTAATAACGGGGCTATTTCTGGTCTATTGGATAAAATCCCCTACCTTAGGCACCTATTCTGATGTTCTCAACTCGAGTCCTACCTTGGTGTCTTGCAGAGTACCTCTGTCTTTACAGGAATAATGTATCATCTAGTTCTTGCTAGACTTGTTGACATCTGGCATCTTTTTCTGGAAGCCCAAACCCCATGGCTGGGCCTCTGTCACTGGCTGCCAGATACTGTGATTGCCAACCACCTGCCTGTCTGGGCTCCCTCTGGGCATTCTGCATACCTGAGTGCTTGTTCTACCTGTCAAAACAGCTAACTAGGGTCGCTGCTGCTACTTCTGGAATCTTCTGCTTTACTCTGGCCCAATCCATCTATGTGCTCTTAAATTTCTTTTTTCTTTTCTTTCTTTTTTTTTTTCCCGAGACAGGGTTTCTCTGTGTAGTTTTGGAGCCTGTCCTGGATCTCACTCTGTAGCCCAGGCTGGCCTCGAAACTCACAGAGATCCGCCTGCCTCTGCCTCCCGAGTGCTGGGATTACAGGCGTGAGCCACCACCACCGCCGCTGCCACCACCACCCCCCGGCTAAATTTCTAACTCTTGCTGAGTGATAGTGGTGCATGCCTTTAATCCCAGCATTTGGGAGACAGACGGGCAGATCTCTGTGAGTTTGAGGCCAGCCTGGGCTACAGAGTGAGTTCCAGGACAACCAAGGCTACACAGGGAGGCCCTGTCTTGAAAAAAAAAAAAAAATCTAACTCTGCCTGCTTTCTCTTGTCACAAAATGAGTTCTATTTCTATAACTGTCCAACTAGGAGACTGAGATGAGCATACTGGTTACATCCGTGGGCTCTACATTGTGAATGCCAGTGTTTGAATCTTAACTCTTCTGATTACAACCACTTGTGCGATCTTGGGACAAATCACTTCATCTCTTTGAATCAGAGCCTGGTTATCTGCAAAATGGGCAGGATAGGGCTGGAGAGATGGCTCAGCACCCACTGCAGGTGGCTCTCAACCACTCTACTAGCTCCAGGGCATCTAGTGCCCTCTTCTGGCCTCTACACACACACACACACACACACACACACACACACACACACACACACACACACGTGCATAGGCAGCATACACATACAATCTGACACATTAAAAATAATAAAATAAGTATTTTAAAAATAGGAAGGATAAGCTGGGCTTAGTGGTGCATGCCTTTAATTCCAACACTCAGGAGGCAGAGACAGGCCTGGTCATCTATAGAGTGAATTCCAGGACAGCCAGGGCTACACAGAGAAACTCTGTGTGGAAAAAAAAAGGGCAGGATATAAGCCGGGCAGTGGTGGTGCACACCTTTGATCCCAGTACTCGAGAAGCAGAGCTAGACCGATCTCTGTGAGTTTGAGGCCAGCCTGGGCTGCAGAATGAGTTCCAGGAAAGGCTCCAAAGCCACACAGAGAAACCCTGTCTCAGGAAAAAAAAGGGGGGAGGGACAGGATAATAATACCTATGCCATAAGATCACTGTGAGATTTTATTATTTTATTGTGGTGCTGAGAATTGAACCCAGGGCCTCACACATGCTAGAGCTAGGCAACTGCTATCCACCCAACTACATCCCTAGCTCCACCACGAGAATTGAGTGACACATAGCTAGGCATGGTGGCACAGCTCTGTAATCCCAACATTCAGAGCAGAAGCAGAAGGGTCACAAGGTCCAGGCCAGCCTTCTAAGTTGGCAATATCCTAGGTTGGAAATACTGAACCTACCAAATATCATGGTTCAATATACTATGGAATCCACTATACTGAGGAATGCTGTTCCCCCTGGAAATCACGATCATTCAGTTGATTGGGAGCTGGGCTTCTTCTGCTCACTTCTTCTGCTAACAGTCGTGTTTAGATAAAAGCCACAGCTCTGTCAGTCTCAACAGCTAGACTTAGCCGCTTGTCTCCCATACATCCAACTAGAGACAAGTCAACTGTGGCCACATTGAGAAGTGAAACAAATAAAGGATCCAATGACCCCCAAGTCCATTTTCTGGGGTGCTGACATGAAACTCAAATTTCAATGGAGGGCCTAAGTGGCCCTGTCAAGGTGTGCTCTGGGCTCAGTTTAGCCAACAAAGTGGTCTGATAAATTGCCAGAACTGTATGAAATCTCTTCCAGGTAAACAAGTTCCTCCTCTGGAGGCTATCAGGACTTGACTTTCCCCCTTCTCCCAGCATGGGATTCCCGGGAAATTCCTGTTCTTTCGTGTCCAATGTTTAAATAGTCTGACAACAGAAGAGAGGAGCACAAACATCTTAGTAGAATATTCCAGCTGCCAGGTGATTACACCACAGCCCAGCACCCTGAGAGGGTCACACAGCCTATCATTAGACTGGGAAAAGACAAATTTTATACCATATGTGGAGTGGTTTCTTCCCATTGGATTGTCCAAAAAGGTGTAAATTGAGTCAGCATAAGCTAAGGCTTTGTCCTTAAGGCATACAATACAGTCCCTAGCACGCAGAATAAATATCTCCAGTAACCATCTACTAGCATTGCTGTTTATACATTTCCGGTAGCGAGGACAGGATTAGCACTCAATAAGCATGTGTTGAGAAAGGTGAAGGAATAACAATTCCTGCTAATCCCATGCCCACCATAGGTTGCAAACACCGTAAGGCCTTTGGGTCTGTCATTGTCCTAGTTATTCTTTTCTTTTTTTTCTTTAAATTGCTTTTAGATTTATTTATGTTATGTTATGACTATTTTGCTTACATGCATGTCCGAGCACCACATACATGTCAGATGCCCTCGTAATTCAGAAGAAGGGAAGGTGTTGAATCCCCTGGAACTGGAGTTACAGACACCTGTGAGTGCTATGTGGGTGTTGGGAACTGAACCCTGATCCTCTGCAAAAACAAGTGTTCTTAATCGATGGTCTCTTCGCCACTAGCCCCTTTAAAATTTTTGTGTGAATTGGTGTTTTGCTTGCATGTGCATACAGATCCTGCAGAGGGCATCAGATTCCTTGGAACTGGAGTACCGGGTGACTGGAAGCTGCTATGTAGGTGCTGGGAATTGAACCCAGCTTTTAACCAATGAGTCATCTCTCTGGCCTCTGTTGGGCTATGTCTTCAATCCCACATCTTGAAAAGATGGCTCAGTGTCTAAAGGCACCTTCAACCAGGCCAGACAACCTGAGTTTTATCCTTGCACCCCACATGGTAAAAGGAAAGTACTCCCAAGTTGTCCTCTGACCTCCACACCTGTGCAATGGAACACACACACACACACACACACACACACACACACACACACACACACACAATTAGTAAATATGTAAAATGCATCCAACTCCCTCTAGGAGTTTGCTTGCAGTTGAAAGCTAACGGCTCTGCCGTTCCAATCTGCCTAGAAACATCTAAGAGCGACAACTGCCACACTCATTGTACTTACTGTGATTACCTGCCTCCCAAGGCAGGGCAGTGTTTGGAGAAATGCTTTCAGACCAAGATGAGAAACTGGAAGCAGAAGCTGAGGAGGGCTAGGATTTGTGTCTCCATTTCCTCTTCACCCCAGCAGGGGCAAAAAGCATGCTGCCTCTTTCCTGTTCATTGGCTACATTCCATTCAGAGGTCAGAGGCACAAGCCTGGACAATGCAAATGAGCTGTGGATGGGATTTAACCAAGGGGCTTCTGCAAGGAGAGCAGGGGAAGCTGGTTAAAAAGGAAGGTGCTGGTGCTAATATCTCTTACCACCTTCTCCATGTCCTGGAGCTGCAAAATAGTCTCCTCTCTGGGAGATACCAAAGTGCAAACTCACACACCCCCCCCCCCCACCACCACCACCACTGTATGCTCAAGGTCAGAGCACTTTGCCCACCTTGTGCTTCCAAAGTCTCCAGTCTTTGAGGTGATACTCAGGCTTAGGGGTGTTTACTGCACACCTACTGTGCACAGAGCCTATTGAAATGTAGCTTAAGACTGGTACATTCAGTGAGCTTTACCTGTGGGATATGAAACTTGGCAAAGTGATGAATGCATAAAGAGCAAATGAGACCACAGGAAGCAGCCCAAAGGAGACAAGTGTAGCCAGTCCTTTTACAGAGCTGGCTTCGTTTAACCCAGTCCTGGAAAACCTGCTGTGAGGGTGTGCAGGAACACAGCATGGCTAGGACTCCTGGCTCAGGTGACCATCCATTCTTTCACCTGGGTCCAGGATAGCTTCTTAGCTTGGCCTGGGTTCCCTATTTTCCCATTATTAACTGAAGGCTGCATTCCTCTTTAGGACTGCAATCTCTGTTACGTGCCTGTCACGCATGTCCCCAGAGATCTGCAGGATGCCAGATCAGTAAGCCTCCACCTAACTGCATCTTCCCAGGCTCCTCCCTCAGAGGCTAGCTGCTGGAGCAGGAAGCTGACCTGTCCTGGCAACTCAGTATCTCCCATGACCTGGGGCTGAACTGGAAGCTGAGGCAACCCCCCCCACCAATCTTTTCTCCCTCCCAGCCTCCAACATGTGCAAGAGAAACCTCAAAGGACAATAAGGGGTTAAGTTCCTTGTAAGGAAATGAGCCTCCTTCCGGTGCAGAAAAAGTGTTCTACACACACACACACACACACACACACACACACACACACACACACGTTTGCAATTGCCGAAGCTTCTCTTCAGCGGGGAGGTGGGGGTGAAGGAGGAGGGGGGTGGCGGATGGCGGATGGCGGATGGCGGATGGCGGATGGCGGACAGCAGGGGCGGGGCCGGGAAAGGCCACGGTGCGAAGACAGAGGGATGAGTCATCAAAATGACTGTGGGAAAGAGAGCGGAACTAGTCATCAGAGCTGGGAAAGAGCCGTTTAGTCATTAGACGCAGATCGTGTCAATCACACTTTCTCCACCAATAATCTGGGAGTCTCTTGGGCCTCGGAGACCGGAAAGGGGGTCTTGGGAGGCGGTCTAAAGCCGCTGAGATCCGAAAAGCTCGGGCGCCGGCGCTGGCTGAAGCTCCAGACGCGCGCAGGCCCCTTGGCAGGAAAATGGCGTTTGCCGTCAAGGTCACATGGCCACTTTAAGGCACTAAAACGACTAGCCGAGAACAGTAGGAACTGTTATCATGGGGTCAGATTTTCAGAAGCCGTCTGGATTCCAAGTGTTCTGTTTTTTTTTTTTTCCAGTTCGCAAGCACATTTGTCTTAGTTCCCACACATATTCTATAAACACATCATTCAGCTAGGTGAAGGGGCGGGGTTTTCTCTGCGTTCTTTTTCCTCAGCAAGCTTGAAAAGGGGTGGAGCGAAGCCCAGGCTAGGGTAGTTGCAGAAACTGCAGAAGGACCGCATGTGCCAGACAGAGACATCCACCCAGGTCTTGACAGTTGGGAGAACAGGAAGGGAAGCCAATTCTACCTAGTCCTCTGAATCCCAAAAGGCCCATGTAAGGCTTAATTCCAGGTAGTGAGGTCTAATGTCCGAGCCCTCTCCAGTTTGGAAAAGTTGCTATGATTTGGTGCCCATTTCATTGTATTAGGTAACTTCCTTGAATGGGCACAGTGCAGTTAATTCAAGGTCAGAAATCTTAAAACTTTTCAACTTACAAGATAAAATATGTCAATTTATATAATTTTTGTTGTTGGTCATCTGTTACTGTTTTATGTAATTGCTCGCAAATATTACTTTGGAAAAGTTTCCTCCCTACCCCCACTCCAGGCTGTGGTATTGCACACTTTTAATCCCAGCACCCAGAGGCTGAGGCTGATGGATCTCTGAGTTCGAGGCCAGCCTGATCTACAGAGTACCGGGACAGCCAGGGCTATATTGAGAAACCCCGTCTCAAAAAACAACAACAACAACAAAAATTAAGACGGAGTCTCTCTATTATGCAGCACTGGCTGTCCTGGAACTTTCTTTGTAATCCTTGCTGGCCTTGAACTCACAGAGATCCGCTTGTCTCTGCTAACTGAGTGTTGGGATTAAAGGTATGCACCACCACACAGGGCTCAAAAAGTATCTTAATTAAAGGATAAAAAGAGATTTGTTTACCTCTCGGCTAGTATGGTTAAGGGGCCATTACTCATGGACCCCCGTATTGTGGGGACCAGAAAAGAGTTGGAGCCTATACAAACAAACAAAAACAAAAAGCAGTTATCTAGGAATCAAAACAGTCTAAAGTAAAGATGATTGTTTTTCCTTTTTCTTTCTGCTGCTTTTCAGCACCCTCTGCAATTACATGCCCTCTCTCCATCAGTACTCTAAACTGAGAGCTGTCCCAGAATTCATAAGCAAACAGAAGAATCTGAAAAGCCTAAGCCTGGGATGGCTTATGCCAGAAACCAATTTCAAGAGTAACCGGGAACGGAGAGTGGGAGAGAGTAACGTCTTGCCTAACTTAATCTTGTCGTGCTCAACTCTAGCCATCCCAGTTCAAGCTATTACTCCTGTATGCTATCTAATACCACATTATGAGGCATCACCAAAACAATATGAGTAGTTGTTTTTTTTTTCTTTTTTAAACTGAGACAGGAGCTTTCTTTCTTGTCCAAGCTGGTCTTGAACTTGTGACCTTCCTGCTTCAGTCTCTTAAGTATCTGAGATTGCAGTTGAGCCCTAACGTTTCCGGGTTTCATTTCATTGCTCATTAGGAATCCATTCCGAAATGGGTTTGGAGAGAAAGCAGGGCTGCCATTTCTGTGAAGCTTCCTGAGGCGCTGCTTCTCTTCTCAACCTTTGGTGGGGCTGTAGGAAGTCTAAGTGTAAGTCTAACCCAATTAGGAGGCAACATCCCTTCAGCCTGAGTTCATGGAGAACCAGACCCTTTTGATCACTGTAAAGGCTCAGGGCAGTTTCTCTGGTCTGGCTGAGAGATTTACAGATACTCTTCATCATATGAGAGAGTGTATGTATGGCAAACTCAATCCTGTAGTGCTCCAGAAAAATACACATTCCCAGGGGCATTCTGAGGAAATGGAAACCCTGACAACATAGAAAAGAGCATGCTCGAGGCTCCAAGCAGCACTTGCCCTCTCTCCTTCTTCTGTTCCATTCCCACAGACCCCAAAGAGCATCATTAGGGAAGGAAGCAAGTCTTGTCCCCAGTGCTGGAAAAGCCAGAAAGGTGGCGGCGATATCCCATCTTGGACACCAGGTGGCACTAAATCACAGTAGTTCTGAAAAAAACCCGTCTGGAAAATGGACCTTGAGAGCCCTTGAACTATTTTTTCTACTCCTTGCTCCCCACATGGAACTGGAAAATGAGAAGCCTTTCAGGTGTGATGGATAACCATCCTTCAGGGAGCCACTTCCAGCTGAAGCTTCTTAAGCTCCTTCACCGGGAGTGCTGTATTTTCTCAGCCACCTCTGTCAGAGCTATCCAATTGTTGGAGCACTGATTGCCTGAAATACAGCCATAGTGCCTGCTCTTCCCGCAGACCTGTTTCTCAGCTGCAGGTAAAGACGGGCTGGAGAGATGGCTCAGTGGTTAAGAGCACTGACTGCTCTTCCAGAGGTCCTGAGTTCCATTCCCGGCGACCACATGGCAGCTCAGAATAGCCTGTTCTACCCCACATGAAAGTGAGGCACATACATGGAGACAAAATACTCATACAAATAAAATAATATTCACAATGTTTTTAAATAGAAGAAATGTGATCTTCTAGGAGTGTTTCTCGATGCCTTTGCCCCCTGGAAGGGTGCCAGAAAGTCAGTTGAAGAAACGCAACCATGAGAGCTAATTATTTCTGCTCAAATCCTGCCATTCTCTCCTGTGAAGGAAAGGCAGAATGCTCGTATCTTGGGCATGTTGAGAGTGGTCTAAAACACTGTGATGAGACTGACCGGCCCCACTGCCTCTTCCCATCAAACATGACTACTCCCAGTGCCTCAGTCCCAATTCAGAAACTATCACTTCCGTACTCTTCTACCTGGGATGCTGTCTTCCTCAACCATTCCCTTCCTTAGATCTGTCCTGGAAGCCTTTTTTTTTTTTTTTCCTGTCCCTGAGTCTGATGGACTCCCTACATATTTCTTCTTGTTTTTCTTTTTGAGACTTGCAACCCAGGCTGGGCTTCAACTCATGATCCTCCTGCCTTCTCCTCCAGAGCTTTGGGATTCCAGGTATGTGTCACCACACCCAGGTGGACCTTCCCTCTTCTTAGTGACTAGAACAATGTGTGCCGTGTGCCCTGTTCTTGTACTTTATCTGCTCCACAGAATTCTGAGTTCCCCCGGGGAGGGCAAGGAGCAGGTCTTGTTTATCTTTTTGTACCCTATTCTGATGAAAACAGTGGGGCCCGCTGCACCATCAGAACAGTATGTTATATTTGCGTAGTGCTTACACTTCACAGAGCGAGCACATCCACATACAGTTTCACGTTTAAACCTCCTGACAGTCCTGTGAGGTAGGTGTTATCTTGTTTCGTTTACAGATGAGCAAACAGACAAGTTAAGCAACTTGCCCAGGGTTACCCCTCTGGGAGGAGGCAGAGGCAGCTCTGCATGCATGGTTTCTAAGTTCTGTCTAGTTCTTCCAACTGCCTGTGCCTGAGTTCTTGGCTGGAATTCCTTCTTGGAGTCTGAAACCGTGAGAGCTCATCCTGAGACCTGGGGAGGAGGAGGACATCTAAAGGCCACACGCTGATTTCCTTTCCTTCCTGCTCCCCTGTCCTTCCTCTGCCTATATCCAAAGGTGTTTCAGTGAAATCCTATTTTGATTAAGAATGATTGGCATGAGATGTCCTTGTGGATAAGAAGGGGAAATGTGGGGGTAGAGCAGGCAAGAATGTGAATTCACAGCTGGTGACTAGAGAATTTCCCTCAGCTTGGACAGTAGCAGCTCACCCTATTTTGGTGGTGGTGGTGGTAGTGGGTGGGATAGCATCTCATCTCACTGTGTCACCCAGGCTGACCTTAAACTCAAGATTTTCCTGTCCCAGTCCCCCAAGTCCTGGGTTTGGAAGCATGATCTACCACGCTGGTTCTGCTTGATAATTTTATTTTTTGTAAGATGTATGTGCATGGGTGTGTGCATGTATGTCTGTGCGCTTCTGTTAGGGCATCAGATCCCCTGGAACTGGAGTTACAGATGGTCATGAACCATCATGTGAGTGCTGGGAACCAAACCAGGGAAACTAGTGGGTTGTTTTTATTTTATTTTATTTTGAGCCGAGGACCGAACCCAGGGCCTTGTGCTTGCTAGGCAAGCGCTCTACCACCGAGCTAAATCCCCAACCCGAAACTAGTGCTCTTAATCAGCCCTCACCCCTTTTTAAAGATTTATTTTTATTTGTGTGTGAGAATCTGTTCAGCGGTTGCGAGCCATCTGATGTGGGTGCTGGGAACTGAACTTGGCTTCTCTGTAAGAGCAGTACTCACTTATAACCGCTAGGCCAGCTCTCCACCTCTGCTCAGTAATTTAGTGACTTGAATGAGGTATTGATGGCATACTGTTCAAATTTTAAAAATGAGGGATGTGCCTCAGAGGTAGGGCCCTTGCCTAGCAGTTGCAAAACCCATGGCTCAATCCCCAGCAACTGTAAATGCCATGAAGCTCCTTTCAGAAAACTCCCCAAAGGCCATCATGAAACGAAATGTAAATGTTTAGAACCAAGTTCTAGCTCCAACACTTGGTAGGAGGGCAGTGACTTCTCATCCATCTACGTGCATGCTTTCAAGTGTTGGAGGTGACTGTGTCTCCTCAGTTTTGGGCATTAGCTCCCCAGAGGCTGATCAATTCAGCTCTCCAAGGGGGGAGGGTGCAGCTCTGCTTTCTGTTGTGCACAGTAGGCCATCGAGGATCATTTCTGAGTTTGATCTGGACACTACAGAGAGACATTAGCAACCTGGAGCAAAGTACAGAAAAGAGAGCACAGGGGTGTGAGAGGACTGTGTACCAACTGCTAAAACTGTTTATCCTAAAGAAGAGACGGACAGACTGACAGTGTATTGGTTCCAGGACCAGTTTGCAAATATGCACAGCAGAAGGATTGACCTTGTTTTGCTTGAGAAGAAGGCATCATCCTTAAGAGCGGAGAGTGGGTAATATGGGAAATGGACTTGGACTCATTCCAGTAAAGGACTCCAGAATAGTTTGGGAAGATCCAGTCTGCAATGGTCTGACTTGAGAGAATGAGACTTTCCCTTCCCTGGAATTACTTAAGCAGGGGCAAGATCAGTACTTGGTGAAGAGTTTGGCTCAACTCACAGCATGAACTTGAAATTCAAATAGAGAGACTAAAGGTGAAGGCTACTGTAGCCCTCAGAGAAGGTACCTCTGAACCAGCTGCTTCTTCTGCTTCCAATCTCTCTGCCTCTGGCCCACACAGCCCCTCTGCTCCAGAAATATTTTCCTAAATACTCTCTCATGAGACCTTCCAGATCACATATCACAAGATCTCAGTGAGCCTAGAGGTTATGGGTCAGCTGTTTAATCAGATATTTCACCAGGCTTGCATCAGCCCCATGCAGTGCTAGCTCACTCATGGCCTGACTATCTCTACTGATAGGGACTATTGCCCTTTGAGCAATCCGCTCTAATTGCTCATATTAATATCTTAGGGCACTTGTTTTTCCCCCCATTTTCCCCCCCGAAACCATTGACAATAAATTTCAAAAGACTCTGAGGGGTTGCAATCATGAACTGAAACTTTTATCACAGTTTTTCTTTATTGAAAAAAGGAAAGAGCAGGGCTGCCAATGGAGCTCCCTGGGTATAGAGCTCAGTGAGCATGTATAAGGCCTTGGGTTCCATTCCCAGTGCTGCAGAATCTGGGCACGATGGCGCACACCTGCGTCCCAGGACTCAGGAGGCGGAAGCTGGAGGATCAGAAACTGGAGTCAAATTCCCTACACAGTGAATTTGAAGCCAGCCTGGGCTACATGAAATCCTGTCTCAAAAAGCAAAGAAAAAAAAAAGAAAGAAAGAAAAGGAAAAGAAAGAAAGAAAATGAAAAAAAAACAACCCACAAAACAATACACAGGTAAATAAATATTTTTTAAAAGGCAAAAAGAGCAGCTTTTTAATGCTGAATCCAAATCTGCTAAATCTGCCTTCCTAGAATTCCCACCCATCAGCTCTTGGAGCAGTTGGAGTTGGATCCACAAAACAAATCTACGGTTTCAAGCCAGCACTCAGGAAGCAGAGGCAGGTGGATCTCTGTGAGTTTAAAGCCAGCCTGATCTACATAGAAAATTCCAGGCTACATAGTAAGATCCTGTCTCAAACAAAACAAACCTCCGAGCTGAGCCACCCCCCCCCCCCCCTCCCCCCCCCCCCCCCGCCACCGCTCTCCCATAATGATTTGCCCACATTAGACACATTTTTCCAGGCACTCTCCAGGCTTCTTGCTGTCTGCTCCCCCCCCCCAACTCTTCTCTAAGCACATTTTGTGAGCATCTCTGTTGAAGTCTGGTGCCTCACACTGATAAGGACAAGACAGCACGTGCAAGATGGTCCTCTCATTTTGACAGATATACTCTTATTAATACCGCTGGCATGCTGCCCTTGTGCTGTTATACCTTGGACTTCAGAAAAGGGAATTCACCTCTAAGAAACTTGGTTTGGTAAAACTGACCTAGTGACCGAAGCAGAATCTTTTTGTATACGATCACTTGAGCAGTTAAGAGCCCTCTACATCTACCTTTGCCCACTCCAAAATTTTCTGTCTTGTCCTGAGAATGCTTTGTCTAATTTCAGGCAACCGTGGCCATGACCTTCTCTTCATGGACTTTTCCAGCCTCCCCATTTAAAGGGGATGAGCTGGATGGGGGAATGATCTGTTTTTCCTGACTCTGTACAGGGATGAGCCATCTTTAGCTTTGTGAGTGGTCCCCAAGGAGCCTTGCATTCATTTGCCCTCCACTGGCTCCACATTTGTTGATCTGTAGCTGTGGGGTTCATCTTTCCTCATCCATAACAGGTCGTCCTGAGGCTGAAGAATACATCCATTCCATTTTCTGTGGGGCTTAAAAAAAACACTGCCAGGTGCTCTGCAAATATGCTGTGTGGGCTGTTACTAAGCAGACATGGAGCCCTTCTGAGCGGCCAGAGGCTCCCTGGGGCTAGACTGCTTGCCTGACACTATGTGCTCGCTCAGGTAAGTGTCTTCACCCCTGCTATAGTTATAGAAGATAGCACAGGGACAGCCCTCCAGTCATGGTTACCATTCTTGCATGGGGATTGCAAACCTCTGACCCTTCTCACAAATACAGATCCTAAGACAGTTCTGACCAGCACCCTATACTCAGACACTAATAATTTGTGAGATGTGGGCTCAGGGCTGCTGCTCAGCCATGAGGCCCAGACCATGAAAAAACATGGGTCTAGGATGGCTGTCAGTCATCTTGAAATCCTGTCTGTCTTGGAGATCACCTTGTCCCTTCAGGCCTTTGAAAGGTGTGAGGAGCAACTGAAGCTTCTCACCGGTTGGTCCCTGACTTTGTTCTGGCATCTTGAGTGTGTGAGAAGAAATACCTCTGAATCACCTCCATGAGACAGTCTTCTAATTTAGAGTCTTTCTACTACCAGAGGTCCCAGTGGGAATATCTGAAATGGAGCAACTAAAGGTTAAAGATGAAATACAGACAAAGTGGCCCCAAAAGGTGACGTTATCCATGTTCTCAGAGTGTGAAAGCCACAGCACAGTCCTTCTATTTGGCAGCTGCTGTTTATGGTTTTCGGGGTACCTAGAGCACCCCCTGACTGTACCTCTATCACTTTTTGGTTTTCCCTTCATCTTGTTTCCACTCAGGAGTGCAGCACACAGGCCATGAGAGAACACAGCTCACTCTTTATTCAGAAGTGACATTTTAAAGATGGTCATAGCACACTTGTTACATAGTAGGCATGGCAAACCATCGAATGTTCCTTATCAGCTTCCTTCTTTCTATATTAAAAACACAAAAAAGCAACCTACATTTGGGCATAATGGTACACACCTTCAATGCCAGCACTCGGGAAGCAGAGGCAGGCAGATCTCTGTGAGTTCAAGACCAGCCTAGTCTACGTAGCAAGTTCCAGGATAACCAGGACTACATAGAGAGACCTTGTCTCAAACAAAACAAAACAAACATAAAAAAACAACCTGGGGTTGGAGAGATAGCTCAGTGGTTAAGAGCATGTACTATGATTGCAGAGGACTTGAGTTCAGTTCCTAGCACACTTGACCTATGATTGATAGCTTATAACTACTGCTCCAGGGGATCTGATCTGCACACACACATACACATAAAAATAAAATCTGGGGCTGCAGAGATGGCTCAATAGTTAAGAGCACCTGTTACTCTTGCAGAGGACCTGGGTTCAGTTCTTAGTACCCACATGGTGGCTCACAACCATCCATAACTCCAGTTCCAAGGGATCTGACCCCTTCTTCTGACCTCCATGGGCATCAATCAGGCACACACACGGTGCACATACATACCTATATATATATAGGCAAAACATTCAAACATATAAAATAAAATAAATAAATCTAAAAAATTAAATCTTTAAAAAGAGAACAATTTGCTGGATGTGGTAGTACACACCTTTAATGCCAGCTCTCCAGAGACAAAGACAGGTGGATGGATATCTGTGAGTTCCAGGCCAGCCTGGTCTATACACAGCAAGTTTCAGGCCAGCCAGGGCTACTTAGTAAGATCCTGTCTCAAAAAAAAAAAAAAAAAAAGAAACAAACAAATAAATCAAAATCAAACCAAACAAAGTAAGCCATTCTCAGAGCCTTTGCACTAAAGATCCCACTTTTCTTCAGAGCCTCCCTGCTTTCCCACCAACTTGAAGTATGCCCACCAAAGCTAGGGCTGCTGCTGCTTTGGGATGCTGAACCAGTGCAGGATTAGAGTCCAAGAGGGGATGGCAGGGTCATAAACTATTGGGTCACATTCTAGCTCTCTTTTCTGTTCATTTTTTGTTTTTTTTCTTGACAGTCTTAGGGCTGGAAGGATGGCTTAATGGTTAGCACCTCCCACTCTTGTAGAGAACCTGAGTTAGGTTTCTAGCATCCGTGTCTGGCAGCTTGTAAACACTTGTAACTCCAGCTCTCAGGAATTGGATACCCTCTTCTGGTCTCCAGGGCACCTGCATATGTATGCCATGTGAGCATGCACACACACACACACACACACACACAAAGACAGAGCCTCAAGCATTCCAGGATTGCCTCAAGCTCACTATGTAGCTGAGGATAACCTTGAACTCCTGGTCTTCCCTTTCCTGTTCCTCCTCCTAGGTGGAGGTGGATTGGACTATACGCCACTGGGGTGACTTCTGTTTTAACAGTCACTCTGTGATTACTTCCCAGGTCCTCCCTGATGTTTGTGTTACTATGTGCTAGTGTCTTTGTTTCAGAAAGAATAAAAGAAAGAAGGAAGAGAGGGCCTGAAGCCATCTCCAGTCATGAAATGATTCAAAATGCACCCCCCTCTCATGGCCCTCTGTCCTGTTCCCGTGTGTTGAAGCAGCCATCACCCCGCTCTTGTCCCAGGCAGCACATCAGTGTATTAGTTCTGGGTGTGGATCTTTGTGTACACTACCTTGCACTTGTTCCCTCTGCACACCATCCTGCCTTGTGATGGCTCATCTCCCTATTCTGTCAGGGTCACTTGGAACAATTCTATTCCTGGCTTCTGAGGTATCAGCAACCCTGCCCAGCTGTCACACTTGATGGACAGATTTCAAGTTCAGCCCTTCAAGACACAGAGGACAATAGGAAACCCCACAACGCTAGCTCTACAGGGCCCCTTCTTGAATCCATCCCCTAGAGTTGTCAGGGAGTCACTAGTGACAGTCCCCAAGAGAAATTGATCTCTAATGACTTCTGCTATACCGATTCACATAAAAGAAAACCTGCACCCCTTGAGGGAAGGAGATTGGCCCTTCAGTAAATCAATGGAGGCAGAGGAGGTCACAGGCTGATGCCATGTGTACTGCATTTCCAAAGGAGAAAGAATTTTAGCAGGTCAGAGGTCAAGCCTCCCCCTAGCCACCAGTCCAAGTTGGGGGCAGGTGATGAGCATGGTAGTGATGGCATTGGAGGAGGTGGTGGCAGCAGTGGTGGTGGCCTGGTGGCAGAGGAGGAAGGAAGGATTATTTTTGCTGTTTCATTACAAGGCCCGAGGCGATGACAGGTTTCAGAGCACTGGAGCAGGAGGATGGTACAGCAACATGATTAAGATCAGAGAGGCTTTATGCAGGGGGGCCCAGGGCAAGCAGAGCACAGCCCAGACTTGTAGGAGCTACAAGGCAGGAGGCCCCAGGCTGCTGGAGAATTGTGCTCCTGGGGCTGTTGGGGCAGGCCTGTGCACGGAGGCAGGTTGGGAGTGCTAACTGGATTTTTTTTATTTTTATATCAAGACACTGTGTTTAAAATTTTTACAAAGGACAAACTCCATGGGTTTCCGTTAGTGTTTTAAGAACTTTTCTTAAAAAAAAAAATAGAAGAAAGAAAAGAAAAGAAAAAGCCAACAACAACCAAAAACCAAACCAAAACAAAACCAAAACAAAAACCCAAAACACCGCTGTTTTGAAAGAGAAATGACAGACACCAAGAGACTGTAAATAAAATGGGGCAAACTTCTGATATCATTTCCCCAAGGGCAGAGGCAGAACCCAGATTATATACCCAGAGGCCCAATAAGGTCCTGGCCTCCACAGTACTTAGTTTACCAAACCTAGGCTCCCCTGGTCTAGCCAGGGTGATGCTGCAGTCGTCTATGGGGACACAGAGCCAGTTGGTGCTCTGTCCTTGATGGCCCTCCAACCCCATCCATTGCTAGCCTCTTCCTCCCCATAGTCTTGTTCCCATCTGTTACTGTCTTGGAGGGTCCTTTTCCTTGGTCTGGTTGTATGAACACTGGGAGTCCCCAAACCAGAGAATCCTGATCTTAGAACCCTCCCTTCCAGAGCTGCTTAGCATTCAATGGGCTGGAAAAACATTGGTTCCATTAAAAAAAAAATCAACAAAACAAGACCCAGAGAAAAGACCAAGTCTGGGGGAGGAAGAGCTATCTTGCTCTTTAAAGCTCCCGAGTCTGCAGCTGGTAGAAGGTGCAGTTCCGAGAAGGCAAGCACCAAGGGGGTGTCCGGCTGTGGCTTCCAGGGCCCCAGGAGTGTCTGTCTGGTCACGGTCAGGGAGCTGGCTCCAAGCTGCTGTTCCATAGGCCCTTGGTACCAAGGACTCATATGTGTCCCCCATTTGAAGGGCCTGTTCAGGTTTACTTCTGGATTTGTGTTTTTGTACATGCGGGTGCATGTCCACATCTGTCTGTGTTTGTGCAGATGGGTCTGCTGTAGGGTGTGGGTGCGTGCGTGTACATATATGTGTATGTGTGCATGTGTGTTTGTAGGTCTGGGAGGGAGGGAGGGAGCTGGGAGATGGGTTGTGCTCTGGGCTAGAGCTATACGCGGGTAGTGGAGTGTGAGTGGGGCAGCCCAGTACTGTTGAACCCTGCGGCAAAGGTGTTATAGGGGTGCAAGGTCTGCAGCCCAACCAGGGAGTTGGGAATCATAGTGATGGTGTTGGGGGTCATGAGTGGGATGTCATCAGGGGAGCGCCGCAGGGTCAAGGTGTAGTCGGGCAATGCTGTGAGGCGCAACGTGTCATGGGGTGGGCCAGCCTCACATTCATGGTGAGTGGGACCCAACTGTAATGCTGCCAGCTCCTCTTCTGGAGCAGTTCCCAATTCAGGGGCACCAGTTCCCCTCTGGGGACTAGGCTGCCGCAGGGGCTCCTGGCGCCGTTTGTCCTTACGGTAATAAAGGGCAGCAAAGGCCAACACATTGAGAAACAGGAGGGAGGCCCCCACAGCAATGGTGACACTTAGTTCCGTGGAGTAGTCTCGAGGGTTCTCGACCAGGAGTGGCCCTGCATCCTGGTCCCCGTTCCAGGACCCAGGGGCATTCTCATTGCTGTAGGCAGGTGAGATGGCTGGCCTCTTGGTGCTCCAGGTCTTGCCATTGGGTCTGCGAGTGATATGAGAGCTGTGGGTGGTGTCCGGGGGCGGCACTTTGGTGGTCGTGGATGTATAGTGGAACATGTCATGCAGGTTGTACAGGTGGGGCACCAGGTGTTTCCAAAATGCTACCTTGGTGGCTCGGTAATGATCACGAACCCTTGGTTTCAGCCCGATGTGAAGGTAGAGCTGGTCCCGGGGATTGTATTTGGACCAGGCCACTTCCTCAAAGCGGTTGGCCTTGGTGTGAATGAACTTGGTATCCTGGGGTACCGGCTTGTTGGGATCCCTGAAATACCACATTGAAACCTGGGGTCACCATGCTACCTAGAGAAAGAAAAAGCCTAGCCTCCTTCCTCTCACTCCCACTAGTCTAAAATTTCCCACCGCTTCCATGTTTTTCAGGGTCCCGTCACCTCCCCCACCCCTTTCTTCCCCAGGGCTTGAACTAGTTCCCATGGCAGGCAGCATGAAAACATCCCATTCTTCGCTGAGCTCATCCGCTGCCATCAGGCTATGCTAATGCTTTGTCTTCCCACATGCGATTGAGTATCTATCAGTCCTTTCAGCCCTGTGGAGACTCTTTCCAAACACACGCTCTTCCTCTTTCATATTGCTTTTGACCAGCTAACCTTGAATCCCACAATTCTACCAGTAACGCCTTCCTGCTCAGTCCTGATGCTAACAGAGTTCTGAGCCTCAACACAATTACTGTTTGGTGGTGCTGGGTACCAGAGCCTGGGGTCTGTTAAGCAAGAGTTCTACTATCTCCTTCAACAAAAAAAAAAATTGAAGGAAAATAGCATAGAACCATAACAAGAAGGGGAATAAAGGGGTTAACATGCAAGATTTAGGGAACTGCACAGGAAGGAAGATAATGGAAGAGGTTAGGTAGGAGGAGCAAAGGGGAGAGCATGCTGGGGTCCCAAAGAAGAAGACACCCCATTTTCTCCTTACCCGGTCTTGGCAAAGTTGGTCCAATAGGTCATAACAACAGCGCTGAGCATAACATCATTCTTGGAGAAGTTGCAGGGGAAAAGGTCAGTGGGACCTACCATAGGGACACCAAAAACATAGGGCACTTCATCCCCATGAGCTGCATCTGACCACGCGGGCTTCATGAGGCTCTGGCAGTGATGGTAGAAGGCGTAGAAGTAGGTAGGCGAGCCATATCGGGCGTGCAGATCAGCTGTCACCACTGAAGGTTCCACCCACTGGTGGTCAGTGAAGAGTGCCACCAGTGTTTTACGGCGGGTCTCAGGGTTGTCACGATCTGCCCAGTCTGTGTACATAAACTTGATGGTCTCCCGCAAGGTGTCCTTACCCTCAGGATAGCCATACAGATTGTCCACAAAATTGGAGACAGAGTAGTCAAAGTCAGTGCCAGAGACACCATCCTCAGGGTCCACCACCCCTTCTACAAACTTGAGACCCTCACCC
The DNA here is from genome assembly GCF_903995425.1 of Onychomys torridus. Taxonomy (NCBI): domain Eukaryota; kingdom Metazoa; phylum Chordata; class Mammalia; order Rodentia; family Cricetidae; genus Onychomys; species Onychomys torridus. The sequence goes on along the minus strand of NC_050466.1, from coordinate 90,165,141 downwards.
TGGTTGACACCTAGCATGATATCATAATTGAGGAACTCTCCCTGTTCCATAAGGATCTCAGGGTCATCAGGAATGACATCACCATCAATCACAGGGCCAAAGGCCACATGGTAGCGGGCTGGCTGAATGTCCTGTTCTACCAGCTCCTTGGCGCTCTTTTGTCGAAGACAATCCACCATATCCACGGTGTCCAGCACGTTACAGCCCACTTTGTCTGCCAGCAAACTGGTGTACTTCACTGGTTGGTAGTTCACAGCCCAGCTAGATAGAGCAGAGCCACTTTGGATGATGGCCCTCTGGAAAAGCCCTACAGAATATAGGTGGCACCGGGTCAGAGTTGTCATGTCACATATGATCAGAAAACACCCATTATCCTTTGTCACTGAGGTCACCCTGTGCTGTGGATTGGCTAAGAATGAGGAGCTAATCTTTTAGCAAGAAATGACAGGGCAGGGCCATAGTGGGACTGCTGAGCTTTCTTTGATCGCTGAGCCCCATGGAGCCCCCTCCCCACTGTTTCCCAGTCTTGGTACAGGGGCTGGTAACTTGGGGGTTAAGGGAAATGCCAGGGAGAATTAACCCCTTGGGTCCCAGAAATGGGCTTCCTTATGCTCCTTCCTCTCTTTATCACTCGTTGTCTCTCCCTCTTGCTTCCTGCCCAGCTGGGCCCAGTTCTGTGCCAACGTACCACCAGAGAGCTGGCGCTTACACCACAAAGGGGTCTTTTTCATGAGAGATGAGAAATGCAGGCAGGAGAGAGCCCCACATTCTGGGAGTTTAGGGATGAATCCCAAAAGCAAAGGCCCTGGGGTCTGAGAGTCTCCTGGCACGTGCCCTGGCAGTGTGGACCCTGCACAGATCCTCTTTTGCTGAAGCTATGGACATATCACATCCAGATTCCCCATGGCTAGAGGGATTCCCATCCTCCCCCCAATTCAAAAAGAAGACGATTCTTCCAGCTCTCAGAAGAAAGAACTATCTTTCTCTGGCCCCAATGCTCCCAAGGGAGAATTTAGTTCTCAGGTGCGCAGAGCCAATGGAAGGATGCTTTTGCATGAGCAGAGAGAGGGGAAGAAGTATAGATTACTGCTTAAGGGAGAGCCATTTTCCCAGATACTCTCCATGATACATGTATTAGTGCTGGGAATGGAACCCAGAGCATCCCACAGGGTAGGCAAATGCTTTGTCACTGAGCCATACCTCTACCCAGGGGAGCAAATCTTTAAAGAAGCCAGGTCTCTAGAGTCACAGTCCCCCTTAAGATACACAGCACAGTCATTCCAGGAAAGAGTTCCAGTCAGAAGAGGTGCCAGGCCTCTCTTCAGACACAGGCACCCTTACAGCCAGTCATCTCGCCCTCCTCTAGAGGGAAAAAGAGGATTCTTGTTCTCTCTACTGTCACCTAGAAACAGATATTCTTTCTGGTGGTGCTGGAGATGTTACTCAGACCTCCTTCCCTTCATTCATTCACTCATTTGCCCATTCATACTCTCTCTCTCCCTCCCTCTGTGTATGTGTGTGTGTGTGTGTGTGTGTGTGTGTGTGTGTGTGTGTGTGCGTGCGCGCGCGCACACCTCCTTTTTCTAATAAAGTCTTGCTGGAAGCCCTAGCTGGCTTCAAACTCATGGCAATTCTCCTGCCTTAGCCTCCTAGGCCCTGGGCTTGCAGGTATGCACCACCATGCCTGGCTCCTATTCCCTCTCTTTACAGATTCAAGCGGCACATTTTAGTCTTCCTCCAGTGCTGTTTCTGGAGGGGCACAGGGACAGAGCTTCTGACAAAGTGAAGAAGCTTCCTGGTGTTCAGAGACAAGCCTTTTTCATAAGGTCAATCTCAACTATAAAAATGTCTTCTCGCTCACATTTCTCCTCACTTTAGAGAAGGGCACTTATTTCAAGGACAATTTTTCTCCATAGGAAGCTCAGCTTTGCCTTTCAGAGATATACTGTTCTCTATAGTCTAGATAGAAAGAATATTCTCCTGCCTAGCAAAATAGGGTCTATGCAAGCCCTTCAGAAACTCACTGGCAGAGGAACCCACACCAGAAACAGGGGGAAAATGAGGGTTTTTTTCAGTGAGGTGTATAGCCCAGGAGGGAGTCTGTGGTCCAACAACAGTCTGCCTCCCTCAGAGCAGCCCATGTCCCAGGCCAGAGAGTCTCACTTCAGACCCACGTCTCATGCTAGATCACTTCTCCTCCTGTACAGACTTTTTTGCCCCAAGAAAGATAGACAATGAGTGTTTCTTACACCTAGAAACCAATTTTCACCTCAGATTTTGAATCTGAAGTAACAGGCCCTTCATACTGAAAGATTTCCTCACCTACAAGGAACTATTGTCCCTTCAGAGAGAGGCATTCTATTTCCACTCTCTCAAATAAGACTCCTATGTGAGCCGAGCATCATTCTCAGGGTGTGAATGGGGATTCTTTCACATGAGGAGAAGCAGTTCTTCCTGCACAGAATGATTTCCTCTCCACCCCCTCACCCCCTAGGGACACAGAACTGGTGGGAGAGGGTGGGCTGATTCCTCTGGGCATGTCTGGGATATGGAGCCAGGCATTCTGGAGCCTGGGCTACCTGGAGCTCAAGGTGTACCAGCATTAAACTGTTCTATATTGGTCCTCAAGAGCTACTCACCCTCAGAATGATGAGACAGTGTGAGGAGGCTAACACAGGATGCACCAATGCCCGAGCCAAAGACAGTGATTCGACGGGGGTCTCCTCCAAAGAAGGCAATATTCTCACTCACCCAGCGCAGGGCCTGGATTTGGTCAAGGAGCCCATAGTTGCCCTTAGCAGCCTGATCCCCAGTGCTCAGGAAACCTAGATTTAACAAAAGGCATGAGGATAATGAAGGTGAAGGGATGCAGGATTTGGGTTAGGATGGCAGAAATGAATTTGGGAAGATATCACACAAAGAATAAGCATGCAGCCATGTAGTACTTCCCACTTCACTAATGCTAACATAAACCACTGCTTCTTTTTGCAAGGCCCAGCATCACCACTATAGGCAGGGTTAAACCCCCTGCTGCCTGCCCAAGATCCTGTTTGGAAGGAGGGGGCAGAACAGTTGAAGTGGTTGTTTCCTCTAGGCAGAAGAGTTAAACTGCAGGGCTTGCAAATGGCTAGAACTCAGCATTCTCTGCCCTGATGTAGTATCTGGGGATGTGACCCTAACGTCAGGCAAGATACAGTGGAGAAAGGAAGGACCCTGGAGCCAAACAGCCCTTGGTTAAATCCAGCATCTTAGACATGTGGCCTTCGGCAAGTTATTTAAAATCTCTGGGCTGTAGTTTCCTCTTCTGTAAAATGGGGATAAAAATACCTCAAAGGGTTGTAACGAGGATAAAATGAGCATAAGCCAAGCACATGGTAGATCTACAGTTACATTTCTCCATTCGTTCTCTCTCTGGAATGAAGAACCCACAGGCAGCAGTCCCTATGCTCGCCTTGCCCTTCCTGCGCGAATCTGTCCACCTCCAGTTTTTTCCAGGGCTTTGGTATGGCCCCTTCTCCTCACTCTCAGGGCTGCTCTCTCTCATTTCCCTTCCTCCAACACCTAGGCAATCAAAAACTCTAGGGGATGCAGCCCAGCAATCTGTGTTGTTAACAAGCTCTCCAGGTGATGCTGATGCCTGCTAAAGTTGAGAAGCCACTGGGTCAGATCATCTTTTTCATCTGGTGGAGAAATGAGGAAGTCAGTGCGCTGCGTTACCACAGAAACAGGTCTTCCCGCCCACCCACTGGGATTTGCTGCTGAGGAGACTACATGTCACCATGGAGACTACCTTCCCACCCACCTGCTGGGATTTGCTGCTGTGGAGACTTGTTACCATGGAGACTACCTTCCCGCCCACCCGCTGGCTATCCCACAGAGATGTCCTATATCACCCCCTTCCATTTTAGACTGATCCTGCTGTCTCGTCCCTCTATCTCCTCCTTGATCCCTGGGTTCCTTGGAAGGCTTCATCTATCTTCTGCCCTACACTTCTGGAAGGGTCCTTTCCAGGTGGGTGTAATTGCTGTGCTCCTACACCCTGGAAACCCACACTTGGAGCAGTCTTCTTTGAGTGCACAGTTTAAAAGCCTGTTCGCAGCACCTGGAATCAGCTTGGTTCAGGGCCATGCTGGAGGAGCCCACAGCTCACAGAGAGCTGGCTGGCAGTCCTGGCAGTCTGCAGGCAGAAGCTTAATTCAAATAGAGCCAAGCAGGCAGAAACCACATCACTATCTTTCTCAGGTCTTTCTGTACCTAGCTTCTGCAAAAGAAGTCATCTAACCATCTTCAAGGCTGTTATTAATTTCCTTTGGTAAAATTAAGTATGTAGGTAGTTCTTTATTTCCCCCCAGAACCTTGGCGCATGTCTTCCATAACCCCAGGTTCCAGGTGAGGAAAGGAGAGAGGATGAGAGTAAGCTTGAGAACCATGAATGGAAGAACTCTATTCCTTCACATGTGTGTGTGTGTGTGCGGGGTGGGGGGTGGGGGGGGGGGGTGGGAGGATGCAGTGTTTCTGTAGGGGAAGGTCTCATTCAGAAATGCAAGTGACTCCTGTGACTCTTAAAACCTATACTGGGCTGGGGGTGGTGGCAAAAAAAAAAACAAAAACAAAAAACAAACAACCTATGCCAGCCAACGCCCAACTCAGCTTCCTAAGCCTTGAGATCTGTAGCAAAACCTCGCATGTGTCTGTCTTCTCTCCTCCCCCTCCCCTTTATTCTTTCTTCCCTTCCTCTCACTTAGACAATAGCTGATTTGCCTTCAATCTTTGTCAAGGCATTGTTCAGTGAGATATGTTCAAGTTGTCTGCCCTAGTTCTTTCGACATGGTTGGCACACTTCCACGGCACTCAGAAGGCAGAGGCAGGAGACCTTTGAGTTCAAGGCCACATAGAGTGAGTTCAAGGCCAGCCTGGACTACAGGACAAGGCCCTAGGGAGAAAGGGGTGTGGGGGAGACAGAGAGAGAGAGAGACAGAGAGAGAGAGAGAGAGAGAGAGAGAGAGAGAGAGAGAGAGAGAGAGACAGAGAGACAGAGAGACAGAGAGAGACAGAGAGAGACAGAGAGAGATCTGCCTGAAAAAACTGAGTAGAGAGAGGGTTTGGCCATACCTCTGCTCCCTCAAACCTCATGAGCTTCCAGATAAGGAACAGTGAAGTATGTGGCTGGGGCCATGCCATTGATCCTCACTACACAGAGAGTTCTTCTTCAAGTACTATAGCCATGGGCTCAGAAGGTGATGAGTTAAGCATGACTGACCAGGAGTGCACAAAGCCTTTGCAGCCTAGGAGAGAAGCCACTCATTGATAGCTTCCTAGGAATGTGGCCATTCACGGAAACTACGTGAAAATGAAGACTCAAATACCCGACTCCACATGTTGTCAAAATAAATGTGAGTCAGCCTCCTTGAACCCAAGTTTATACTGCAGTATACAGAAGCGGCTTGTCAACAGAAGATGGAGGGATCTGGCAGATGGCATCAAAACTAGGTATTTGTGTCGCTTCAGGACTGTCACTCACCATGTTTTCAGCTTGCCTGGAAGATCCCTGAGCAGTGGTGTGGAATTAACTTCATTCTGAAACCCAGAGCAAAACCTGGCAAGCCATTACATTCTCGGTATATCTATTACTTCTAGGTATATCGGCATCCTCTGTCCTGCTGGGCCCCTTTTTGTTGTGTTGGCTCCAAGCCCAGTGGGAGTGTCTCAAGTATTAGCTACCCCTCTGCTTTGGTGGGTCGGGGGTTGGGGGAGATCTCTATGAATTAACTTGCCCACATTCTCAAGATTCTTAGAGAAGCTTCTTACACGGGCTGGCTGCACTCCGTGCTCAGGAGATGCTGGTGGTGAGAAGGCACGCGGATGTAATAACTGGAGTCCTAAACTGGCCACCTGTTTTTTTTTTTTTTAAACATACTTTGAAAAACAAAACAACAGAGCCTCAGCTACACAGCAAACTCCCCAAGCGGCAGGAACAAACTCATGTTCTACATCTAGTGCCAAGAGACAAAAACATCTTGTATGTACCCAGAAGGCAATCAGTGGCTTATTGATTATAGTTGTGTTCCAGAATAGGCATTGAAGAGTATGTAGGGAGGGGTCAGAAACTCCTGACCAAATCTCAGCTTATAACTCTTTCTAAGTGTAGAGTAATGTTATTTGTATCATTAATTGCTTAAGCTCAAAGATATACTTTTCTGATTATCCAAATGAGATGAGGCTGTAAAGTCAATGATCTTAGTCTGAGTTTCATGGCTGAGCTTCAGGGGGGCGTTGTGAAGTTCTCCTTTTAACTATTTGTGGGCTGAGTGTGGTGATGTATGCCTATAATCCCAGTACTTGGATGCATAGACAGGAGGATCTCAAGTTGAAAGCTGCCTGGGCTACATGTTGGGAGTCTTTTGTTTGTTTGGTTGTTGCTTTTTGTTTTTGAGACAGGGTTTCTCTGTGTAGCCTTGGCTGTCCTGGAACTCTCTCTGTAGATCAGGATGGACTCCAACTCACAGATATCTGCCTGCCTCTTAAAGGTGTGTGCCACCACCATGTGGCAAGACTAGTCTTTAAAAACAAAAAATTATGTGTGTGTGTGTCTGTATTGTTTTGATGAAGAATCCATGGCGCTCATCATAATCTCAGAAGAGTGCAAGGCCTCCTCAAAAGATTACAAATTTCTCACAGAGAAGCCGAAAACAGAGTGACTGAAGAGATGAGGGGTAACCATTAAGAGCAGGACATGACACAGAGTGCTCCCAACCAGCTGCCTTTTATGCAGCCCACAGCTCCTGACTGATACCATGGAGCCCTTGAATCCTGCTGAAATCTAGTGTTTCCTCTCTGCCTCATGTCCCAGTGGTCCCCCAGCCTCTGTTCCTGCATCAGCCACTGTATTCTTTTCCTTCCTTCCACCTGGCTTGCTTTCTTCTCCAGGCTTTCCTTTCTTCCATTCCTCGCTGCTCTGATCATATAGTATTGGCTCATAGTCTTAGTATTCTCTGCACATTCAGGCAGTACAGGAAGACAGGGGAACAGGGAAGAATCACGAAGTCTAAAGCCCATCAGACCATGAAGAGACCAGGGAGGTGCCCTACATGTTCCATAACTAGGGTCCCAGGGAGCCACTGAAGGAGACACAGTCTAAAACATTTTTTCAGGCGTATCATTTTTCCAGAGGTTTGGTATTTTTGTTTTTGTTTTGTTTTGTTTTTGAGACAGAGTATCACTATGTAGCCCTGGCTACACTAGAACTCGATATGTAGACCAGGCTGACTTTGAACTCACAGATCTACCTATCTCTGCCTTCTAAGTGCTGGAATTAAAGGCACACATCACCACACCTAGCCTCATTTCTCCAGATTGACCCCAAACAGGTGTATATCCCATACAGAATTGTGGGTAAGTCAAGAGGAGACTGCCATTGTGTGCATATAACCCTGCCCAGAAGCAAAATGCAGCACCAGGGCTGCTGGGACTGGGACTGGCAAACAATGACGTAGCCAGGAGCAAATTCAAACAAGCTCCTGCCCAGCAACCAGATGCATTACTGATTCAACATCTGGGCCCACAGACCCCCACAGAAACCCTGAGGACATAATCATCCTCCAGGGAAGAAGGTGGCTTCTTCATGCCACTACCAGAATGTGGAACCTGGATGAGCATCTAAAAGACTCACAAACAGGTTGGGGATTTAGCTCAGTGGTAGAGCAGCTTGCCTAGCAAGTGCAAGGCCCTGGGTTCGATCCTCAGCTCTGGCAAGGGGGGGGAGATCTACAAACAGCCTACATCACCCAAACAGCCAGAGTATGTGATGGGTAGGATACATGGTGGTACATGGGGGGATGCTTTGGGAAATACATGTGTATGAGTATGAATAGGTACACATCATGAGGAATAGTGAAGGGATGAATATGAATGTATACATGAGGGAACATGAATGTGGATAGGACAGATATAGGTGTGTGTGTGTGTGTGTGTGTGTGTGTGTGTGTGTGTGTGTGTGTGTGCAGCTCTAGGTACAAGGATGTATGTGTATTTGAGAGGGAAGAGGATGAGCACATGCATATGTATTGGGAATATATTATATGTGGGAAAACTGTGTACATGTGTATCCATCTAGGTAAATGGAGGGAGTTTATTTGGTGTGCATGGGTGAGGGGATATATGTCCAGTGAATGGAATTGTTACCAGTGTGGAAGTAGAGGGTGTGTGTGTGTATGTGTGTGTGTGTGTGTGTGTTTGTAAATTTGTGAGGTAGGGTGTAGTGGACATATAGGAAGTTAAATGCATGCAAGGAGAAAGAATATTGGTTTGTGTTATGTAGAGCAGGAATGAGATAAATGTATGCATATGTGAAGTACATCATGTGTGAAGCGAATGCACAGGTGGGACATGGAGGAGGACACGAGAGTGTGTGTGTGTGTGTGTGTGTGTGTGTGTGTGTGTGTGTGTGTGTAGATGTGTAGGGGTAGTGGAAAGTATATTTATGTATTCCTAAGGTATGTGGAATTTGGGTGTGGATGTACAGAGTCTAGGTGTCTGTGTAAGGTGTCAATATAGGGGCAGCAAACATTGGGACTCTGAGAGTATGTGGTATGTATGGTGTAGCTGTGGATAAAAGATGTGGAGCACAGTAAAGAATGTGTGTGTGTGTATATATATATATATGGAAGGTGAGAAAAATCTGTGTGGGGTGTGGATGTAGAGCATATAGTGTGTGGGTATGTGGATATGTGTGTGAGCGAGACTGTATGAGTCTCGCTCGGTGAGGGTGTGTGTAGGAGTGGATTGGAGCTGTGTGCACATGTGCCTCGGGGAGTGAAAAGTATTTGTATGTGTGGGAGTGGGTGGATGGACGTGATGTGTGTGTGTGTATAAGGGTATGTGGTTAAGGGTGGGTTAGAAGGAATATCTGTGTATGCATAGGTACTTAGGACTGTGTGGCTGGGTGGGTATCCATGAAGATAAGACTCTAGAAAATTAACAGGGCCTACAAAATCCAGCCAAGCAGAGATCTGGTAAAAGAGGCCTGGCTTGAGACTTGGTGTGAAGTTTGAGCCATACGTGATGACCCATGCCCATCATCTCAGCGCTTGAGAGGTGGAAACAGGAAGACCGGGAGTTCAAGACCAGCCTAAGCTACCCAGTCTAATCCCTCCTTTAAAAAAATGTATAAAATTTGAACTGTATCTCCACTGGCATCTAATTATTCTGAAAAAGAAGCTGGTGGGGATGAGATGAGAGAAACCCGCTGGTATTTTGGGCAAGGGTAACAGAACATTACGACTCTGGTTATTAACACCAGCTAGAGCTCCAAGACTGCCTGAGTTAACTTCCCCAGGATTCTTTCCCCTCCCTTCAAAGCCAGCTTTCCTTCTAGGCACCTGGCAGAGAACCATACCTAGCACCCCGACCCGATAGTTGAGGGTGATGACGATAACGTTGCCATAACTTGCAAGAACGCTGCCATCAATCATGTTGCCTGTCCCTTCCATGTAAGAACCTCCGTGGATGTAGACCATGACAGGCTTAGCTCCACTGTCCCGGATGTCTGTAAGGAGAAGGGGTGAGACACAGGCTAGGTAGGATGCCCTTGCTCCCCTACCCCCGCCAGCCCTGGGGGGGGGGGTGCGGGCAGCAAAGCTATTCCAGGTGCCAGGACACCACTGCCATCCCTGAGGGCAGGACTCATGGGGCTGCTAGGCCCAGAGTTGAAGTATTGGCCAGAGAGAGCTGAACTTGTATAATGTTTGTAAAGATTTGGGTTTCTAGCACCTCCCAACTGAAGATGACCATATGGGCATAATTCATCTGGGCCTGGGTGGCCACGGCTGGCTTCTGGAATAACAAGGAATAAAGGGCTTGGTGGTTCCTTAGCAGCATCAGGTGAGTTCCTGCCCTGCACACCCAGGAGTCCTGGGACCTGACATGGCTTTAGAAAGCAGGAGCTGGGGAGCCCTGAAAACCCCCAGGACTAGACCAGTTACATGGAAAAACGGCCATTGGCAGCAGCTGGATCCCCCCCAAGTGCAGACAGAGACAAGAAGGGTGGGGGAAGGGGGTGGCACAGGGAGAGAACAGGAAGGTGGGGAAGGGGGCATAGTGAATGGTAGAGATGGGGTGGGGGAACCTTATAGACAGGGTTTCTTAACCACGTGCCCATATCCCCCATTCTTCCTGGGCAAACTTAGCTGGAAACACTGGGGTGGAGCAGAACTTGGCATGAGAAAGCCTCCCCAGCCAGAGTTAAGATGTAGGAGAAGTCTCCACCCAGGCCAGTGCCGGGGTGGGGGTGGGGAGCTCACCGAGGGGTGCTTCCAAACCCAGTCAGCATGGTGTTGGGTTGGAGCAGTCAAGAGAAGGCTCCAGGCCCGACCTTGACTTGCCTGTCACCTGTCAGTCTGTGAGCTGGCCCACTCTCTGCCACACCGGCACAGCCCTGCCGGTCACCAGTGGATCCCCTGAACTGCCTGGCCCCTCCAGGGCCTCCAAAGGGGTGGGCCCAGAGCATGGGTGGAGAAGGGGATGCTCTCTGCTGCAGCACAAACAATCTCGTTATCCCAAGGAGGAAGGCTGGTCCCATTACTACCCGAGATACTTAGTTCATCTACTGATGGCTGTGGTATCTGGGCCTCAGTCTGGCTGGTTAAGTCACAGTTTTTCTGGTTCTGTTCCCAACCTACTGCAACCTCTGGCTCTGTGGCTGTCTTTCTTTTGGGGGAGAAAGCTCAGGAAGTGTTAGCCTTGAATGTCCCTGTCTTGCCCTTTGGTGTGCCCTACAGGGCCACTCTCCCAGGAGCTAGGCTCCTCATGAGACCCAGAAGTCTCCTTAGTGAATCCCAGGCATCCTCTCACCATCCAGCTTACTTTGTGCCTATTCCCACCCTGCCTGGCCCTGCTTGCTCTTCACCATTTCTGATGCCACATATGGGCAGGTGCCCATGGATCATAGAAGATGGGAGAGGGTCAGGGGCCAGGGCCAGGAAGACACCCTCCCTATGGATCTACTTATGGCCAGTCCCCTGCTCCTGCCAGCCGTGTCCATTACCCCAGAAGTCCCAGTGGCCAATGAGGCCAAAGACGAAGGAACAGCCCAGCGGCCTTGTACAGGAACGGAAACACACCAACGGACGGACAGACAGACAGACGGGGCTTCTCCCCATTGAGAAGGGGAGGGGCTCTGTGCCATGCACCAGCCGCCGCGCCCTGCAGCCCCCAAATACCTTCATCTTCATCCCCGTCATTATCCGCTAAGTCCTCGCCCTGTTTCTTAGCGCCGGATCCTGGGGACCAGACACGGGGAGACACAACAGCACAGAACAGAGAACAAAACAGAGAGAGAATTCAAAAACAGCATGACTGCAGTGCGGCCCAGCAAGCCAGCTCTGGGCCTGGGCCCAGCACAGGCAGGAGGGATGGCAAGAACTGAGGGAATGGGTGGGCTGAGGCCCAGACCTTCATCAGGATGATGGTGTTGCAGGCCTCTGCTGTGCTGACCGCCCTGCACCTCCCTGCCCCGCCTCCCTGTCCCCAACCAAGTTCATTCAGTTAGGAAGGAGGTAGCAGCAGGTGGGCTGGGGAAGTGAGCCAGAGGCCCACTTGCAGAAACTTCATTCTGGATGGAAGGGCTGCATGTATAGACACAGGCAGGCTGAGCTGGAGGGCAGGGATAGGTACTGAAGGTGAAAGGTGACAATGCCAGCATCCGCGGATATCTATGTAACATACTTAAGGCAGAGGTGATTACCAGAGACCCCAGGTCTGAGCTCCCAAGTCCCAGTGGGCAGATTCGAGCCGGGCCTCAGCTGACCCTGATTCCCACAGGAAAAGAGGGGAGATGAAATTTTTCCTCGGGCCTTGTTCACTGGGCGCCCCCCCCCTGCTCTTGATAATGGCAAATAGGGCTTCTGCCCACAGGAACCAGCTTTAAGAGCAGCAAGTGTTGCTCTAGGAGAGAGCCAGAGGGGGAGGGAAGGAGAAGGGAATGGAGGGAGAGAGGGAGAGAGAGAGAGAGAGAAAGAGAGAAATGGTTCCTACCATATACTGAGTATCTACCACATGCCAGACATTCTACTTCTGCTGTACTGTTTGATCCTTACATCCCAATGAGGTAGGCATCATCTTTATTCCTCTTTCACTGATGGGGAAACTGAGGTTCAGAGAGGTAAAGTGACTTGCTCAGGATCACACAGCTAGGAAATACTAGAAGTGTGAATCAAACCCAGGTCCGCTTGACTCCAAAGCCTTATGGTCTTTCCACTGCATCATGCCACCTTTTGGGGGGAGGGAAAGGGAAGGAAGAAGTAGATGGGAGAAGAGCTGGAGGGTGAAAGGAGGGGAGAGAAAAGAGACCAGAGGAGGAAGGAAGGTATTTTGGATCTAGGGGGTAGGTTGGCATCCCTTCTCCTTCCTGCTCTGAGGAGACTAGAAGGACATTTTGGATCGATCTGCCACCCAGTTGCTGGTCACTGTCAAAATGGAAGTAATCGTGCTGACATCCCACACCTTACCCTCTTGCTTCCATGATCACAGATCCCTTGAACCTGGAGCAAGCAAATGGCCCTCTTTCTCTGTTGGTCTGCACTCTGGTAACTGAATATCCTTATAGTTATTGATCAAAACAGGAGCTGCTCTCATACTACAAGGTGGTCTTTCAACTTGGGCAAAAGCCCAGCTGTAAGAGAGACAGCCTCTGGCTTCCTGAACTTTCAGGGGTGCCTACTGTCTTAACATGTTAGCTCGACACCTCCCAGTCTTGCCCTCAGAATCTCAATGAGACATGGCCACACAGTGGATCCGCCACCAAACAGAATCACTCATTCCTAAACATAAATTCCTTTCCTCTCCACGGAGGTAGAGCTGGGGAAGATCCTTCCCAGGACATCCTTCACTTCTGGGGGCTCCTTCTATGTTGCTCTGAGGGTACTTGGCTTGATACATCACCTCAGCCTTGTCCCAGCCTCCCCTGAACAGATCCCTCTGCACCTTCAGCATGTCCTTGATGAACAATTCCTTGCTACCATGGGCTTTACCAGGCACCACCCACAGACATGGTGCCATGTAGGATCCCACATAGGCCACCCCAGCTGACCTGTACATTAAACACACACACACACACACACACACACACACACACACACACACACACACACACACTGTGTATCCAAAGAGGCAAGATTCATAACGTTTTCAAATGGCTAACAGGCCAGGATGGGGAACTAATTTGAACAGTTAAACAAATGCTCCCTCCTATCCTATCTCAAGCCCACTTCCCAGAGGGGCCTATGGACTTAAGGAACCCAGTAGAACTGTAGTGCCAGCCTAGAAGCTTCTTCTGAACAATGATTAGATTCCATTCACAGCCTAACAGCACCTTGCCCATCATCCACAATTACAGTTGGCAAAATAGTCACACTGCATGGTGGCTCCCAGTCAGCAATCTGGCCAAAATCTCAGCATGAGCTTGGCCTGCCCTAAGCTCTTACTGGAGCCCTGAAAGATCTTTCTTCCTAAGCAGTGGCTTATACCAATGTATCTCTTCCTCACCCCACTGCATCCCACTAAGTAGTAACTCATGAGAGCAGCTTTGAAACCCTTTCCCTGAATACACAGATAGGTTAATGGAAGGCTACAGCCAGGATGGTCTTTCTGCCTTCCCATGTGGAAATGGAGGTTCTTAGAAGAAGAAAAAAAAAAAGACTGACCTCTGAGTCTGAACTATATAAGGAGTTCATGGCCAGCCCAAGCTGCATAGCAAGACCCTAGTTCCAAAACCAAAACAAAACACAGCAAAGCAAGGAAAAATGAAAGAGAATCAAAAGAGTGGCATATGAGTTGGCAGCAGAGGCCAGGAGTCAGTCAAGGGTTGTGCTCCCTAGACAAGTAAGTGTTCTTGCTCAGGCTGTACTACTGAAATCCTTCATTTGCATGAGAGCCTGTGCGTGCTTCCTACTGCATGTGAGGGCCTGGGCTGGACGTGAAGAGAGGTAAAAACAGTAAAAACTGTTCGCAAGCCTGACTCCATGCTCCAGCATGCAGCAAAAGCCCTCCACATACGAGCTTTTGAATGTGCTGATTCTGCGGCAGTCCTTAGAGATTCTCATTCAGTAAGGATCGTTCCATCCCAGGAATTCTGATGACATGGGAGAAACCCTGCCCTAGAGTATCAAAGGAAAAGAAAGGCCGAGCTTGCCAAAGGCTTGTAAGGGTCGAGTTATGGTTGTCCTTGTCCCTTAGGCTGTTACCAGAGCCGAGTGGCCCAACCCAGCTGCATCGGATCTATGTTTTAGGGAGGTGGGATTGGCCAGGCGGCAGTTGCCTCCATGGGCTACAGTGGAAAGAACATTTCCTGAGGGTCAAGAGCCCCAGGTTTTGGCCCCAGATCTGCTCTAGACCAGCAACTGGGCCTTGTGCAGCAAGTCACTCCCCTGGGCTCGGTTCCTCATCTGTAAAATCGGAATACCTCTTCCTGCCTTGCTTGCCCCCTAGTTGTGGAGAGGCCTTTACGAGGTAAATATGAGAACCCTTGCAGAAAACATAAAGTGGTGTGCAAACAGGAAACATTGCTATATGGAGAAACAAATTCCTCTCAGGAGGCTGAATTTAAAATTGCCTTTCTTTAGAATCGACAGTTTCCAGAGATTTCCAATTTCTGCCACAGAAGAGCCTGGGTCTTTCAGCTATGCTCTGGCCAGAGGTGGTGTGTGCTGCACAAGAGCAAATAAATCTGTGTGCCCGGGTTTCCCTTAAGCTTCAGTAACCTTCAACCCAGGGCTGAGGACTGGAGGGAGAGATGGTCCTTGTATCTGTACCGGCTGCAGGGGAAGGTGGAGCTTCTGGCTCCACCTTGAAAGCCTGCTTTCTTGGGGGGGGGGGGGGGGGAGTGTTACCAAAAGAACCACCAGCTCTATCTTTGGTACAGTCCTTAGGGAAGCTGGGAAGATTGGAAGTGATGGGCTTTCTGCTTCTGCTCTGAACCTGCCTTAGGCCACTGGATCCCCTCTGCAAAGCAGCCAGGGCCCCTTGGAGGAGGTAGGGCTGTAAGCCTGGGCCCTTAAGTCTGCTCACAGCCCTCTCAACCTGGGCTACTTGAAGGAAGGCTGGGTCCTCAGGGGCAGGGGCAGGTGGGCCAGCAGCCCTCCCTCTCTCTCTCTCTCCCTCCCCGCCGGCTCGCTACCTACCTCCTTTCCTACAAATTTTCTTGTTGGGCTTTCGGGCGCATTCCTTGGAAATCCGCTTTACTGTAAAATGAATAAAAAACTAAAAAATAACAGGAGGCCTCTGCCCAGGGGCATGCATCCCCCCCCCCCAGGCCCCAAGAGCTGAGCTGCTCTGCAGCGGCACATGGCAGAGAGCCTGTCCTACCATCTCCTTATTTCTGTCACTTACCTTAATGTGACCCCCGCGGGAGGAGGCGTCAGCTAGTGGAAGAGGAGGCACCTAAGCATTGCCAACCAGGCTTGCCCCCCGCCCCCCACACACACCCAGCTCCCTCAGCCACACACACCTACCACCTTTCGAAGCAGGTGGGATGGCAACAGGGGGGCCTGGTGGAGCCAGCATCCTCCCGCGGGCAGCTGCCAGCAGTCACCCATACTCCCCCAGGGTAGCCCCATCCAGCACTGGACCTAGACCTGTCAAAGCTCTCAGGCCTGGCCAGCCCCATTCTGGCATCAGTATCACTCACACATGGGAGCTCGGACAATGCTCGGAGAGGGAAGAACAGGGAGGGGAAAGGCCAAGCGGAGTGATGGTTAGAAGCATTTTCACAGACAGACAGACGCATGCTGCAGGGCACACAACCACATGCAAGCCACAAACACAACAGGGCAGGCGGGAGGCAAGGAGGGCACAATGCCTGGCCGCAGCACTCACCATCTTCCGTGGGCACATAGACATTCAAGTAGAGACAGTCTTCATTGGGCTCCTGGATGTAAGTAGCGACGATATCCAAGTTGGCAGTGAACCAGACTGGCAGCATAACTTCGGGGACAGCTGTGTGGATGTTCTGGGGGCACACTGGAGGAAAGTGTGTGGCGTTCCGGATGCCCGACCAGGATGGGGGTGGTTCCGGGGGCAGGAAACGTTTCTCGCCGATCGGGGGAGCTGCGTAGGGTACCCCCAGGTACTGGTCCACAGGACCCAGGATCTCACTGGGCAATGGTACTCTGGCACCCCTTAGCTTCCCAAAGTGAGTATTGACTGTGGGTGCTGGGGCCTGGGTACTGGCCCTCAGCACCAAACTGAGGAACCACAGCGTGAGGCACAGACTCCGGCCAACTGTGGGCGTGGGGCTCAGGGACAGCGAGGGCAGGCCAAGCTGCAGCCACATGTTCCGGGCAGGGGTACTGGCAGGAGAGGCAGACTCCGGGGTCACAGCATCAGCCCAATAGGCAGCCCCTTCATGGCCACACTGACTTGAACCTCAAAACTGAGCTCTCGAGGGACACCTACAGGTGCCCAGCAATGCAGAGAGCGAGTCGTCCAAGCACTTCGAGAGAGGGCTCCCTTAGGGCCAGACAGGCCTGTGGAAAGAGGGAAGCATGTGTCATCTAAGATGGTCTGTGAGGGCTGGAGAGTCAGTCTTTGGGCCTCTGGTGGGTTTGGTCTATTTTCCCACAAGAGGTTTCACATGCCCAGGGTTCTAGGGACTCGCAGGTGATCCATTGCTTTTCAGAACTATTTGATGTGCCTGGCCATGGTTGGAAAAAACTCTAAGGGGATGAAGAGTGACAGTCGCGAATTCACAGTCCCCCAACTCCAACTCCATCATCAGCGGAGTTCACCAGGGTCTTCTGGAGTCAGAGCATGTAGTGATAGGGACAGCTGGAAGTGAGGGTGCCAGTATGGCTGCCAACTTCATTCCGGGACTCAAAGGTATAAGAAAAGAAAAGCCGCAGACAGGGGGTCCCACAGAGAGATGCCCTTAACCCTCAGGCAGTGCAGGGAGCCCAAGAGCCATTCCTCCAAGTCCAAAGACCCTTCCATGCCCTCCTTGACACTTCTCCCCAGCCTTCACGGCTGCCAAGTGCTTAAACCTTTGTCATTCCCATCAAATGCCAGAACCAAAGGCAAACATCGTTCTGCTGAGCACGCTAGGCATTGTGGATGCTAGTCCAGTGTAAAATCAACAACAGGGTGTAGGGACATACACTTGGAACTCATGAAATAAACTCACAAAGACTCAAAGAGGGAGTGAGAGACCAAGCCAGGATCACAGACACTGCAATATTCACTGGTAGAGACATACATTCCAAACCCACAGAGATCCTCTCATTTAGTCCCACATTCCAAAACAGACTGCCTCACACAGCCAGAGGCTCACAGTGACACATTCAGACACACACAGAGACCTACTGAAACCAAATCACACATACCCGCATAGGTAAATATCCAGACACAGGCGGCATAATGGTGACACATAGGTGGAGACAAACAGAAATAGCAACACACTCAGACACACAGGCCTTCTGACAATTACAGTCAACACATATACACAGGCACACAGACATGTGTGTCCCGCATGGATACACATGCACACAATGAGCATGTACTCGTGTACACACACACACACACACACACACACACACACACACACACAGGGGCACATTTAGTTTTTCCCCATTTCTCCCGCCTTCCGAGATTGCAGGCATGTTCCTTTAAGAAGTGGCTGAAGGGGTGGGGGAGGGAGATTGGGAACGACCGGCAATCGGCCACCAAGGGAGGGGAATGAGAATGTGTGTGTGTGTGTGTGTGTGTGTGTGTGTGTGTGTGTGAGAGAGAGAGAGAGAGAGAGAGAGAGAGAGAGAGAAAAGCAGGCAGGCGGGTAAAGTGACTAAAAGGATGGGGGCTCAGAGGAAATGGGGAGCAAAGTATTAGGGTGGGGAGATCCCAGACACTGCCCAGAATGCACCCGGGTGGAGAGGAGGAAAGGAGGAGGGGAAGGGGAAGGAAGGGGTAGAGGGAGGTGGGGCAGGAGGGAGTGGGTGGGTGTGTATATGGGGGGGGTAGTCCGCAGCTGAGTTCACACAATCCCCCCATTCACCGTCTCCATGGCAACTCTGGGGCACAGACCGCTCATTCACACGGCTTCCCTGCCAGCACCCCCCCCATTAACCCCCTCGATGCTGCCCCCACCTCATAAATTCCATTAACCCTTTTTAGAGGGAGGCCTTCCTCTCCAGCAACCCTTCGCCAAATGCCAAATTCCCCTGTTGAGTCAGTTCGCTGCAGCCCCTCCCTCTGGTGAACACCTAGACAAACCAACCGACCCCCAAATGCCCTCTGTACCCTAGGACCCACTGTGAGTTCCCAAGGCCAAGATCTCCATTCTGGTCCAACTTGCAATTTGGGAGAAGACAAGGGGAGGCAGCAATGCTGGGATGAGAATGGCATCTAAGGGGACTTTGGGGGCTGGAGCGGTATTGGGTAAGGGTCATTGTGTTGGAATGGACCAGTATTGAGAACTGCAGAATCAGGGGCTATGTGGGTCCGGAATGGTATTGGGAGGATGAAATTGCCCTAGAATGGGGAGGATAGAATAAAGGCCTCCATTGGGTGGGGGGGCTGCAGAGAGTGGGGGAGGGAACCTGGCTATAAGATGCTATGATGGAAGGAGGGTGGGGGGTGCACTGCAGGGGAGGGGGTATTGGCAATATGCAATACTAGAATGGGGCTGGGGGCTCTACTTAGGGGTATTTTGGTGAGCATGCAGACTGGACCATAGAAAAAGAGGGACCATGGGCGGGAGGATGATAGGGATGCAGGATTTAGGGAGGAGGTAGAGGAGAAAAGCAAAGCGAGGAGGGAGGGTAGGGAGGTCAGGGGTACCTATGGAGAACACGGGGTTGAAAAGGATGGGAGCCACTGCTGGGGAGGTAGAGGAACCCAGGATTGGGAGGGGACAGGATTGGGGAAAGGTATGGGCAGCTAGAGGATGAGAGACCGGAGCAGGCGGCCTCACCTGTTCCCCAGGCGGCTGCAAACGACTGAACCCGGCCACGGACCACCCATATCGCCTCCAGGCCAAGGGCTCCGCACCCGAATCCCCGAGATCAGCTCTCCGGCAGCCTTGCTGCTGTGCCCGCGCACCGAGGGGGCGCGCTGCGCGTGCCCGGACACGGGGGGCGCGGTCCCTGGCATTAACTCCTTTTGTGCCAGTGATGGCTCAAGTCCTGGGGCATGGCCCAATACCCCCACCTCATGTTCAAGCAAGCTCTGCTCCAGCTCTCCCCACTCCCTCCACACCTCACATTGCCAGCTATCAGACAGGTAGGTGATCTTCCAGAACAGCAAATCCAAACTTAATCTGCGAAGCTTGAGACCTTGACACACAGGGAGAAACTGAGGCACTGTATGCCGAACACCCCAGTTTCTTGCCACAGAGCCTCACTTGGCAACCATCACCTCTCCTCAGCCCCAGCACCACCTGAGCAGCAATCACCAGTGGGGCCCGCTTTGCCCTCATCCTGTTATCCTCCCAAAGGTCAATGTCATACACTTCTGCTTCTTCTAGTAAGGCAGATCATATTCAGACTGTTAGCACACTAGTTGTCTGACCTTTGTAGCTTCTACCCACACCCCAATAGCCAATGTTTCTGTATGTAATGCACCTGTCCACTTGCCCTAGCACACATACACACCCAAATCCCTGCTGAATGTCCCTTATCCTACCAAACTTCTATCCACTGGGGCTCCTGGAGTGTATATGCCAGGATAGTCAGGAAAAGTCTTCAGATGTATTGGCTTACCATCCCTGGGAACCCCAATCCTTACTCATGACTTGGGCAAATCCCATGTGTAGGAGAGCTTTGTGGGTTCAGAGGGACTTTTCAAAATAACTTGGGTATTGATTGATTGACTGGCACTCCTGTTTTTATCAGCATACTGAACACTTCCCAGCAACAGGGTACAACTACAGCTTGGAGGGTCCCTTCCAGTGATCACCCAACCACCAGCCTAGTGTAGTCCTCTCCCAGCCCAGAGATCACCACTGTCATAAAGCAATTGGGGTCTCCAGCACAGCCCTGGGTCAAAGGCCCAAGGCAGATAGGCCACAAGGGGAGAATGGTCCAGCCCCTGTTCCAAAAGTGACTTGGAAGGAAGTTTTAAATTGGGAGTGAGCAACAGTTACCCTGGGAAACTGCCAAGGTGGGTCGTATGAAAACATGAAGTTGCAGCAGTGGGCCAGAGAAGCAGGTGAGGCTTTCTGCTGGCCTCTCTTCCTGCTAGAGCCAACCTGGACTTCTGTCCCTACCTCTTCTTTGACATCACATGCCCTTGCAGAAATGTTACTTTCAGGGAGGTTCTCTAGCTAGCACGGTGTAGGATGGGGCCACGTGAGACGAGAAAAGGAAAGCTATGTTCTGGCATCTGCCCCTACTCTCAGCTTGTTTGAGACCAAGTATGTGGGGTGTTGTGGAAGGATGATGGGCTTCCACTGATTTCTCTCTGGCCTAATGAGCCCCCTCTTCTAGTGGTACATCCCCAGTGGAAGCTGCACTGTAAAGAAACTGCACTATTTGGTTGAGGGGGTAAGCCGCCCTGAAAGGACTGAGGGCTTGGAGTTCACTGCACGTTACTTTTGAGCAGGAAGAAAGGAGAGCAGTTAGAATTCCCAAATGGAGAGGGTAGAGGGGGAGCGGGGGAATAATATGGAAGGCATGAAGGCTCTGAGTTGTTCATCCTCTCCCTGGTACTCTCAGAGGAGAGCTCTCCATGTGCAGATTCACACACTTCTTTTGCAAAGAAGCTCTATGTATTGGGCGCAACAGCTCTGGGGTCTCTATATAAATAATATACAAAATCCAACAGTTCAATGCTTCACATTAACAAAAATACTAAAAATTCATTAAAAATGGAGCCTGAGGGAAGGACCCCAACCACTACTGGAGCTCGCCCAGGAAGGGGACTGAGAATTAAGCAGAAAGGCTGGGCCACATCCAGTGTACAAGCAGTTCCTCCAGGTGACTCAGTAGCGTCCAAATATGTTGGTACTGGGTTGTGGCTGGGTATCTGTGAAAAATGAGAGATTGTCAGAGATGGAAGACCAATCAGGGCTCATTAATGAGGAAGGGAAAGGGGGAAGGGGAGAGGACCTCCATAATCTGGGCCTGAAGCTAGCTAGCACCTCGGCCACCTCTTCCTACCCCATCCCCGCTTCTTCCCCAGGTTCTTCTTGGGAAGGAGGCAGGCTTACTGGAGAGCTGTTGTTGAAGCTGCCGGACCAAAGCTGCCGTCTGTTGCTGTTGCTGGGTCTGCTGAAGCCCCTGGCGCTGGAACTGGGTGGAAATGGAAAGTGGAAGATAGAACTCCAACCTTCCACCTCCTTCTTCACCCATCCCCCTACCCTAGTGTTGTGCCTGGCCTCCCAACACTACCCGATCACACACTGTTCCTAGCACAGGCTGCCCGTGTGCCCATCCTTTGCCGCCATCCCTGAGTCTGCAGCTATAGTTCAGCAGCTACCTGGGGCTGGGACTGGGGCTGGGGCTGGGGAGGGGCTGCCTGTTGCGGCTGCTGCTGCTGCTGGTGTGGCTGCTGTGGCGGCTGTGGCTGCTGCTGCTGCTGTGGCGGCTGCGGCTGCTGCTGCTGCGGTGGCGGCGGTGGCTGCTGCTGCTGCTGCTGCTGCTGCTACAAGCATACAAGAGAGAATTTGAGGGAGAGCAGGAGAGCTATGACTTTGTACTGAAAAGATGGGAGCAGGACGGGAAAAGGGAGTTGGGGCCAAGGAACAGTGAGGGAACTCTGGGTCCACATCTGAAAGAAACCAAACAGTGTATTTGGCAGACAGTGTCCAATTTTTCCCTCACTATGATCCTCAGGAAATGAAAAGGGGAAAGGAAGCCACTTAAGCACCATGATTAAATCCAATATGATGGGTGTAGGCCTGTAATTGCAGCATTCAGGAAGCTTGAGGCAGGAGGGTTGCCATGAGTATGAGACCCTGCTGAAAGAAGGGTCCTGAAGAAACCAAAGAAAACATGACCCATTCTGCTGGGTGCCTAGCACATTACATCATGTTTCCTCTTGGGGACAGTGTGGGAAGAATATGCCCTTTCCTTCTTGGGCTCCTAAGTCTCAGACACGATCCTGGGGCCTTACCCGTAGGATCTGCTGCTGCTGCTGCTGCTGCTGCTGCTGCTGCTGTCGAATGTGGTACTGCTGCTGCTGCTGTTGCTGCTGTTGCTGTTGCTGCTGCTGCTGCTGCTGCTGTTGCTGCTGCTGCTGCTGCTGCTGCTGCTGTTGATGCTGTTGTTGTTGCTGCTGCTGCTGCTGTTGCTGCTGCTGTTGCTCAGGCAGGATGGAAGTTGAACGGACGCCTGCCTGGACACCCTGGGCACTCAATGGAGTCATAGTACCCATCATGGGTGTCTGCTGCAATGTCTGATGTGAAAACCTCCAAAGACAAGAGGTCCAGAGGTCAAAGCACAGGGCAGAGAAAGGGGGTGGTACAAACCCTGGGTCCCTGACCTGAAAGAAACTAACAAGTCATTGTATTCATTCCTCTTGGCACTAACTAGAGGAGCCCTTCTGGAGTCTGACAGATTTCTAGGTCAGGGAATAAAACACAAAGACAATACTCCATTTTACTGTCTCATAACCTTAATGCTTAGGAATTTTTCAATTCTCTTTCAGCTATTTTTTCTTATGAAAAAGTCTACACACGATAAGCATTCTATAAACACCTATCCAGGGTTTTGTGGCTGCTATTGTGCCCCAGAAACACTCCCAGCTGTTCTGCTACTCCACATGCCCGATCTACCCAAATCTGCCCAGCCCTGACAATCTGCAGCTGGGCTCCCTTGCCCATCTTCTCCCATCTTCCCTCCACTCTGTCCACTCTGTCCACAGTGATCGCTTGCCATGCCCAGTGCCTCCCATCAGTCTCCTGAGCAAAGCAGTCCTTTCTAGGGTTGTGTCTCAATGCTGTAGCTCACTGTTTGATGTCATACGTCTAACCTAGCCCCTGCTCCTTCCCTAGCACAAGTTCCATACTACATTTAGGAGCTGCTCCTTTCTGTCTCCAGACACTCAATCCAGTCCCCCGGTTTCACTCATGCTGCTTCCTTTGAAACCTGGAATGCCCTCCCTTTTCCCTTCTCTACAAATCCCAGTCCTTGGACGGCCAGCCCAAATCCATGAATCTTTCTCCAGTGAATCTCCTCTACATCTTTTCTCAAGTCCCATTTTATTTCTTGGTACCTAACTCAACAGCTGAGCATGTCTTTGTAGCATTCTCTAAACATTCTTCTGCATGGTTTCTTCTTCTCTACTTCTCAAGTAGGGTAAAATCTTTGTGGTGAGGAACCTTGGACCTTTCTTCACTATCTTTCTTTACTCTAGTCGTAACATAACGTTGGCTACACAGCAGGCAATTAATCAGCCCACTCTTATTCTGAATCCTAAGTCACAGAGCCTCATGACAGTTACCCAGGTCTTAACTAAGAGTCAACTAAAATTAACCATGACATTCATTTGTTAGTCCATTCTAGAGTTCAACTGCTTTTTATTCCCTTGAGACGGGTGTCTCATGTAGCTCAGGCTGGCCTCAAACTCATTATGTAGCTAAGGATGATCTTGAACTTCTGATCTTCCTCTTTTTGGTACTGCAGGTGTGCACCAACCCACCAGGTTTTATGTGGTCCTTGGGATCAAACTCCAGACTTCATGTATGCTATCAACTAAACCACATCCTCAGGCCTACAAGTTAACTGTTTAATACTAGATTTAGGACTCCTTATTATTTACTATGTCTAAAAACCCTAGATCCCTTCTTATCAAAGTTAGCTATATTTGTTTCTTCTCTCTGGTCCTCAAGGAAGTGCCAGGGTTGTAAATGTGAGACTATTGGTCTCTATGGTCCGCTCCAACTCAGGTTGTCTGTGGTAATGCTTATGTGACAAGATTAGTGTTCCTAATGTTTCCTAAAGTTCAGGTCCATCTACTACCTCGAGTATAGGATTTCCCCAGTCAGATGCTTGCTTCTCCCTGTGTCCCTTCCAAGCTCACCACCGCTTTGGGTACCTTTGAGTGGAAGGCAGTCCGTGCCCATAGGTTGGGGCCTGCTGATGCACATAGCCACTGGGCCGCTGTTGCAGGTGGCGGGTAGGATCTACAAGAGTAGGATTGGTAGAAGGGTGGGTGCTCTGATAAGGCTGGCTGGAGTAGCTGGGGGGCACCATGGTACCTGCAGGGCCTGTGTGTTGCTGCAATCCCACATGAGAAACATAAGAAGTATAGCCCTGGGGAAAGGGGGGAGAGAGAGAGAAGGGGCATGAGGGTGTACAGCAGCAGCCTGCTAACCTCTCCCTGATGGTCATAGTCCCAGGCACTTACCTGGGAAGTCTGCAAACCATAGGAAGAACTAGGAGTCATCTGATGGACAGATGACTGTCCCAACATCCCCTGACTCTGCTAAAGGGAAAAGGGAGAAGTCAGATTCAGGAAGTGCTTTCTGCCATGTCTCTTTTATACCGCCTAGCTATACTGTATGTTCTGGTGACGGTCCCAAGTGTCTCCTCAGTCCTGTGGCCCACCAAACCCCTCTCCCTGACAGTCCTCCCTCTACCCCTCTCACTATCTTTGCCTGGAGCTGTTGGCGAAGGCGCTGTCCCTGGGGCACTGTGGGTTGCTGCTGCCGGTACACAGAGGTCTTATAAGATGAGGGTTCTAGGCCCATGACAGTAGTCATAGTTGTGGGCAGCACACCAGGGTAAGTTGGTCGAGTTGGCAGTTTCTGCATCGGTAATCGCACAGGGCGGTACGGGTCCACACGAGGGCCACCTGGCATGGAGAGCAAATGGACCTCTCTGGCATCCTCATCCCTTCAGCCTTTTGAAAAAACAGTTCCAGCCATCCACATCTCTCCTGGGGAGGGAGAAATGCTCGACTCCACCACTCCTAGTGACCAGCACTTACCAGCAGGTAGTGGTTGATTCTGGGTATACAGGCCTAGGGAGTTCTGCCTATAGTTAAGGTGGGATATGGAACCAGGATTTGCATGGTGCAGAAGGTCTGGAGGCACTGTCACACCATAGGGGCCACTCCGACCTGGGCCTATGCCATAGTCCTGCATGGGTGCAGAGGACAAAGGTTAAGTGGGTTACAGCAGTTCTGGGTGGGGAGGTGGGGGAGGGGAGGGAGAAGGAGTAGCACTGATTATCACTGTTATCACCATTCTAATGGCGCCCCTTCCCCATGCACCCCACACCTCCCTTAAAGCAGGCACTTTAACTCCTTGCTACACAACATCAGGAGGAGGGCTAGGTAAGGCTGGGGACTAGCCTCAGTCTTGGTGGCTGGCTGGCTGCGCTTTTTGCCCTTGGTGGACTTCTTCTTGCGCTCCTCGGTGCTGGGAGGAGCAGCCCCTGCTTTGTCAGTCTTGGGGGGCTCAGGAGCCTTTTTCTCAGGCTCTAGTAGGGCAGGGGCTGGTGGCTCCTCGTCTTCTGGGGGCAGCGGCAGCGGCTCCAGGTAGTAGGCTCTGGGCCGAGGCCTCAGGTGTGTGTGGTAGAGGAGCAGCCGTTGCTGCTCCTCCCCTCGAGTTACCCGGCGGTCCACTCGGACTGTGCCAAACCAGGCCCAGGACAGCGGTGCTGTGGATGGCTTCAAGCCCTCAAAAAGATCCCAGGGAGAGATCTTTTGTTTGGTGGAAACTTGTAGACCCTGCTCCAGAAAACGAGAAACAGAAAGCTGTTGGGGCTTGGAAAACACGAGACAGGGCTGGAGAACCCACAGAAAGGGGGAAGATATCCGTTGACAGGGTTTCAAACAAGGGAAGAGAGCCGGGCCGCGGCGAGGAGAGGAAAGGCCACCGCTGCCACGGACGCTGCCACAGATGCTGCCACGGACGCTGCCACGGACGCTGCCACAGACGTATGCAGAAGGGACAGAGTTGAACTGCAGGGGGAAGGTGTGAAGGAGGAAGGTGGGGGCCAGACAGGGAACAGAGACGATGGGGAGGAGAGGAGGGGGGCCGACAGAAGATGAGAGAGATAGAGAGAAGCCCCTCCCCTCCGCCCAAAGGGCAGTGGCAGTGAGAGACAGAGACACACACACACACACACACACACACACACACACACACAGAGAGAGAGAGAGAGAGAGAGAGAGAGAGAGAGAGAGGGAGAGAGACAAGGGGAAGACAGTGTAGGGACAGGGAGGACAAGAGGAGGACAGAACAGACTGATGAAGGAATCAAGAGAATGTGTACACTAACTAAAGGCTTCCACTTCGCATTTTCAACTTTGCATTCTCTTTTCTCCCTCTTACTTCTATGCAGAAAAATATGGTTAATTAAGAAAATACTGAAACTAAAGGCTGCAGAGATGGTTAAGAGCCCTTGATGCTCTTGCATAGGACCCAGGCTTGTTTCCCAGAATCCACATCAGGTAGCTCACAATCACTTATAAGTCCAGCTCCAGGAAATCTAACTTCTGACCTCCATGGGCACCTACCTGCACATGCAAGTGGCATACATACAGGTATGTACATAAACTCTTTTAATCCAAATATGGAAACTAACATGGAAAGGAGGGACCAGGTGGTGGTGGCGCACGCCTGTAATCTCAGCAGTCAGGAGGCAGAGGCAGGTGGATCTTTGTGAGTTCGAGGCCAGCCTGGGCTACAGAGTGAGTTCCAGGAAAGGCGCAAAGCTACACAGAGAAACCCTGTCTCGAAAAACCAAAAAAAAAAAAAAAAAAAAAAGGAAGCTGAGTTGGGCAAGTGAGAGACACAGAGAAAAGAGATGGGTGTCAGCAGAACGGTGAGGGGACCAAAACCAGGTGGGGCAGAGAGGGGGACAAGTGGGAGAGAGTCGGTGAGAGACAGGCAGAAGTAAAGCAGAGTCCAAGAAAAGGGTGAGACTCCAAAGGCGGCAAAGCTAAGTAATTTGCTCAAAGCCCCAGATGCTTTGTACGTTTTATTGGGGAGAAGCTAACAGGCTCCTGAGCTTGGTGTGTTAGCTGGAATTGTGAGATCAGAAATTAACATGGGGTGCTGGGGATGGAGGACATGGGAAGAAAACAGAACATGCCTCCTTCTTGAAGATGGAATCGAAGCCAGCAATCTTGTTGCCCTTGGTGTCGATAAGGGAGCCCTGTGGCTCACAGGTAATGACATCTCGGTTCTGCTTCGGTAGTGGCAACAGTTGGTGAACCTTTTCCAGACTGTCAGACTGGCGCTCTCCCAAGTCCTTCTGCAGGGACAGGGAGATAGGTCATGAGTTCAAAGAGACAGAACAAGAGGGACAGGAAGTCTCAAGAGGTAGCAGAGCACACACACAATAAGTATGAAGAAGACACTCAGAGCTGGGCATGGTGGTGCACATCCATAATCACAGCACCTGGGAGGCTGAGGCAAGAGTGTTTTGAGTTTGAGGGTCAGCCTTAGCTATAGAAAAAGCCACCCATCTCAAAACACAAAAATCATCTCAGCACTCATAAGGGTGAAGCAGGAGGATTGCTGCGGGTTCAAGTGCAGTACAGGTTATGTAGTGAGTTACAGGACTACCTGGACTACTAGATGAGATCCTGTCTCAACAGAACAAACAAAAAGCGCAAGTTCAAGTCCCCATTGCACACATCAAAAAGAACAGGCAGGAAATGGGGAAGAAGAGGGCTCAGACCAAAACAAGTCATCTCGCTCTCCACTCCCAGGCCACAGTCAAGGGTCAGGGTAGAAGGAGCTGAGTTTCCTTGTTCTTGACTCCCTTGCTCACCTGAAGCTTCTTCACCAAGTTCATATATGCACGTTTGTTTTCCTCCATGCTGCCTTGTGAGATGCTAGACATGTCTGCAGCCAGTGTTCCATTGATAAGCACACTCAGCATGTCCAACACAGTAGTGAAAAGCTCACTGTGGCAGGCAGGGAGAAAACCAGAGAAGCAAGAAATTAAGGGAAAAAATGGCCCAAGAGGTCCCAGGCAGGAATGGAGTCAGTGGTTCCTGTAGCTGGTATACGGTAGGGACTCCAGGTCATGGCCTGCAGGGGTGAGGATGCTCACTTGTTAGACTGCATGTCCACAGTGCCGCTGATGATGATCTCCAGGAGGAGCTGGGCCCACTCTGTAGTCTGCTGAGTACTACGCTGCACTGTGTCAAACATGCCCCCCACCTGCCAGGACCACAAATCAGTCAGATGGTTCAAGGAGGTAAGTGTTTAAGAAAAGCTTAGGTTGAATCTGGTTGGGTAGGAGCTGAGACCCCTGAGGCCCTATCCCATCATTTGTACTTATGATTTACTATTCAATCTTGGGTTAGTGGGGCTGAATTTGATATATCAGGATCTGTTTCCTTACTTATAAAGAGATGGGACCTGTACTAAACAAATTCCATAATTACATTCACCATTCCAAAATAGGTTTCTAGTATTTCTAGGGCTCAGTCAGAACACTGAATACTGAGGCAGGGTCCCTGCAAACATACAGAGTATTCAGTATATTGGATTCTGGCCACAGGGATTCAGTTCCTCTAGCCATTTTAAGGTTCTGCATCCCTTAGGAAAGCAGGTTTGATATTGGAAGACATCAAGGGACCTAGGGCCTCCATTTCTCAAACCTGTCCTCCCCAACCTGGGGCTTTTTAACTATATTTCCAGCCCCACCCCTTCTTCCTTCAGCCCAGATTCCCCTTTACCAGGTTGAGCCGCAGTTTGAGTGCCTCATGCATTAGCTGCTTTGGTTTGCAATCATCCAAGTACTGGTTTTCTCGCCAATTAATCACAATCTAGGATAGAAGCAAGTTTAACACGTACGTGCTCAGGGATCTTCTCCTTTCTAGTCCAAGTCACCAAATTTTTGATCAGGAAATAATGAGGGGTCCGAGCACGGAGTGGCCTCTGAGGTGCACCCTTCCCCACCCTGATGCCACTTCTATGGCCCAGATACCCGTACCTGGTGCACCTGGCTGTGGAGGGAGGCAAGGAGTCCCTCACGCTGCTCATCCTGTCCTTTCAGACATGTCAGCACCAGTGATAAGAAAGGCTGCTGGCTCAACAGGGACATGCTAAAGCCATGAGGAGGGGAAGGGCAGAGAGAGGAGACGGAGGCTCCAGCAACTTCCAACTTTCTTGTCCCAGAGTCTACTCTTAAAGCATTCTTGAACCATTTCATTTCTGTTTCCTTTTCTTTTCTTTTAGACAGGGTTTCTCTGTGTAGCTTTGGAGCCTGTCCTGGAACTCAGGCTCTATAGCCCAGGATGGCCTCGAACTCACAGAGATCTGCCTGCCTCTGCCTCCCGAGTGCTGGGATTAAGG
Organism: Onychomys torridus; assembly: GCF_903995425.1. Taxonomy (NCBI): domain Eukaryota; kingdom Metazoa; phylum Chordata; class Mammalia; order Rodentia; family Cricetidae; genus Onychomys; species Onychomys torridus. Next base: position 90,135,897 of record NC_050466.1, on the reverse strand, counting down.
TGTGCGCCACCACCACCCGGCCATTTCTGTTTTCTATGTATTGATTTTATTGTGAGCGCATACATGTGCACATGACATGTTGCACATTTGGAGGTCAAAGGAAAACTTGGTTCTCTCCTTCTGAATTGGATTGAACTCAGGGCTGGCAGCAAGCATTTTTTACCCATGGAGCCATCTTGCTGAACCCTAGATTCTACCCTAAGATGTGACCTTCTGCTTAGCCATTCTACTCAGCTCTTGTCTTACACTTTCTTTTTTCCCTTCCTTCCTTCCTTCCTTCCTTCCTTCCTTCCTTCCTTCCTTCCTTCCTTCCTTCCTGTTGTGGAATATGAGTTTAAAAGGTGTTACACTTGTTTATGCTCTGGAACATTTGTTTAATGATGCAAAGATGTGTTGCATTCTTTATGTTGCATTTGTTTAACTCTGTCAAGCTGTGTTACTGTGCCTGTCTAAAATACCTGATGGTCTAATAAAGAGCTCAACAGCCAATAGCAAGGCAGGAGAAAGGAGAGGCGGGGCTGGCAGGCAGAGAATAAATAGGAGGAGGAGTGAGAGAGAAGGACTTCAGGGCTAGCCACTCATCTACACAGGAAGCCATGGAGTAAGAAGTAAAGAAAGGGCCGGGCAGTGGTGGCGCACGCCTGTAATCCCAGCACTCGGGAGGCAGAGCCAGGCGGATCTCTGTGAGTTCGAGGCCAGCCTAGTCTACAAAGTGAGTTCCAGGAAAGGCACAAAGCTACACAGAGAAACCCTGTCTCGAAAAACCAAAAAAAAAAAAAAAAAAAAAAGTAAAGAAAGAAAGGTATTCAGAAATAGAGAAAGATAAAAAGCCCTGAGGAAAAAAAAGGGGGGGCGGGGGAGTTGGGGATTTAGCTCAGTGGTAGAAAGCTTGCCTAGCAAGCGCAAGGCCCTGGGTTCAATCCTCAGCTCAAAAAAAAAAAAAAAAAGAGTTCATACAAAGATCTGTTTGCTACCACACCCCACGCAGCTGCCACTTTCTCCTGAGGCCTATTCTCTACCCTGAGCCCCAAAGTTTATTCTTCCCTGGGCCTGCAGCCTCCTCTCCTTTCTACTACTCTTCAGTCCATACCCATAGAGCCCTCTTACCTCTTCTGTTTTTGTCGATCTCGTTCTTTTCGGGAAGAGGAACCCAGATGCTGACCCTTCTCCAATTCCTCCCCAGCAGCTTTTAATACATGGCCCTGGACTGAGGTAGGCAGTTTGGCAATAAGAGGAGCTACCAGCCACACACCAGAACGTTCTAGAGAGCTAGAAGACAGAGGGCATGGGTTTCAGGGGAGCCAGGTAGACAAGGCTGAACAATCTATCATTTCTTTTCCCTGCACATATGTCCAGCATCACCATTTCGAGACAAATCCCAACATGTTTCTCCCCACCTGAGCACAGGTTTGGTCTTGCTGCTGCTGGGCATGTTGCTTGCTGTACTTCCAGAAGACGACCCTGTCTCTGCTGACTGTTGGAAAACCTCAATTGTGGCTTTGGCAATGTTCTCCAAGAGGGAGTTCATCTCCTGGGGAGGATAAAAGGCAGCTAGTAGTGCAGGGAAATAGGAGATGTGGGAGATGAGGTTGAAGGAGAGCATCGTGGAGGTCGACAGTAGGACAGAACCGTCAGAAGCTGTGCCCTCCTGTACCTCTGTATTTTTACAGTTCCCCGCTCTCTTCTCCTTTGCAAACATCCTTACATCTGTGGCCACAGAAGCAGGCTCTGTTCCTACCATAGCCATACTTAGCTGAAAGCTTCAATACTCTCAAGCCATTTCCCTTATCAACAGCTCCACGAGTCTGCCATTCTCGCATGCTCTCTTATCTCTTTTAGGCAGAGGCTTGAGGGTAGGGCCTCAGTTCTATGATGGCTGATATCCCTGACCTGGGAACTGGAAGTGGGCCTGAGAAAGGGAGGGCCTGGGAGTATTACTTACATTGTTGGGGGTCTGCTTGATCATCAGCTGGAGCTCCAAGGACGACTGGCGCATGGTCCATTGGTCCAAGTTCTGATGGTTAAAAACCCCATTCCCAAACTAGTCACCATTGTGTCAGCCTTAGCTACCTACTGTTTTAGAGCTAATTCCTAATACCCCAGAAGAGATTCTTAGAAGTTGGAAAGAGACCTCTATGCCTCTCTCTGTAGTAAAGACTACATTTAGATAATAATCCAAAATCACTGAAAGCTAGCATATTTTACATATGCTTAAAAAATTAGCCAGGTGGTGGTGGCGCACACCTGTAATCCCAGCACTTGGGAGGCAGAGCCAGGCGATCTCTGTGAGTTCGAGGCCAGCCTGGTCTACCAAGCGAGTTCCAGGAAAGGCGCAAAGCTATACAGAGAAACCCTGTCTTAAAAAAAAAAAAATTCCATGCCCAGCAGTGGTGGCGCATGCCTTTAATGCCTTTAACCCCAGCATTAGGGAGGCAGAGGCAAGCAGATCTCCGTGAGTTTGAGGCCAGCCTGGGCTACAGAGTGAGATGCAGGAAAGGTGCCAAAGCTACACAGAGAAACCCTGTCTTTGAAAAAAAAAAAAAAAAGAAAAAGAAAAAAGAAAAAAGATTCCATATCCCCCTAGACCCCTGTTCCAGTGCCTCACAAATTTCTGCTCCATGCCTAACCTTTAAATGCCTAAAGTTAAGGTTGAACTCTGCCTCTGTTGTTTCAGCTGCTCAAAGTCCTATAGAGACTGGAAATTACTGTTAGGTAATCTCCCTCTGGCATTATCTCCTCCAGGCTACATAGATCTCATTCCTTTAGTTATTTCTCCATGGCCTTATTTTTCTACCCCCCAGGTCAGCCATATGTCTGAAGCAAGCAGTATGATAAGGTGAAAGGGCACAGGCACACCTGGGTCCTCAGAATGGCCCTAAACATCCTTGGACAAGTTAAATAGCCCCACAAGCCTCAATTTCTTCACTGGTCAAATAAGAATATTCCTATTCATTGCACAAGGTCATAAAGATCAAATTAAAAAAATGAACATGTCGGGTGGTGGTGGCAGTGCACGCCGTAATCCCAGCACTCGGGAGGCAGAGGCAGGTGAATCTCTGTGAGTTCAAGGCCAGCCTGGTCTACAGAGCTAGTCTAGGACAGGCTCCAAAGCTACAGAGAAACCCTGTCTTGAAAAACCAAAAAAAAAAAACAAAACCCATAAATAAATAAATAAATAAAAACAAAAAACGCACAATGCCATGCATATAAGTACTTGTACAAGAAATACATTTTCAACCACAGTAGCTATTACCATTTACTTACTGAATCACAACCAAAGTGCCATATATTCAAAGCAGGATCTAGGCCTCCCAGAGGCAATTCTTCCCATGAGCTATACTCACTGCAGACAGCTGTGCAGTCACCTAACAGCCTAACTCTTGAGTCTAGACCAGACCACTAGACCTGCACGTCAAGCCCATCCTAGAGCTATTTTCTTGCTAGCACCACGTAGGGGTCCTGCTGCTTCTCCCAGCAACCCAGCACCTCGGCCTACCTTGAGAATACGCTTAATGCGCTGCCGCTGGGGGTTTTCTCCATCTTCATTGTCCAGCAGGCGATGTGGGTAGCAGATGAGTTGCATGAGGCGCTGGGCCTGGGCACTACTCAACACAGGGTCTTGTAGATCATTGCTATCCTCACACAGTGACTTAAGGCAACGTTCTCCTACCCATTCCTAAGGAGACTGATAATTAGAAGACTGCAGGCAACCCTGGCAAGTGGTGCCAGGGGCAGGTAAAGGACCCAATGTATAGCAGGGAGGCAGTGTGGTCATGGGCTAGAAACAAGACTGTATTACACAGAAGCATTTAGGTGGTGTGGGGGGAAGGTGAGACTGACCTGTTGGCAGATGCTTCGAAGCACGTACTTGGCATAGACATCCAGACTTGCTGTCTCCACAGAGATGTTGCGGCCACCCTGCCTCCGACCACCACCACCACCACCTCCTCCCTCCTCTTCTGGAAGTTCTTCTGTTCCTCCCGTCACAGTAAAGCCTGACCCTTTCAGCTCCGCATCCCCTGTGGTTCATGGGTGGGAGATAGGGAGGGCAGAGTGTGATCAGAACACTCTGTGGAGACCTGCCCTGGCCCACAGAGGCAGAAATTCCCCCAACACGGCCCTCTGAAACAGAAATATACAGAACTCTATTTCTTTCCCTCCCCTTCTCTCCAAAGGTCAGAGAGACCACCTTTGGGAGGGAGAAAGACATGTCTCTCTTCCTACCCGCTTGCATACCCAGTACAAACACAGCCTTGAGAACAGCAAACACGGCTCCGTCCACGATGCGGTTCTGGGAGGCAGCCAGCAGGTGGCGGTCACAGGAGGACCGGATTCCAACGGTAGGTTTGTCTGCAAGGGAGCCGGAGTAAGGGAAGCAAAAGTAAAAGCAGTGGGTTGGGAGGGCCACAGTTTCTATAGCCACCTGGCTCCAATCAGAGTCACTTACTTCCATCAGATTGGCAAGGATTGAGTTGTGGTGTCTTGAACAGGTGGAGGAGGATGCGGCACGTAAGCCGGGCCCCTGGCTCAGAATCCTGCTCGCTACAAGCTAAAAGGAAGACAGAGCAGGTCTGAAAAGAACGAAGCCAAACTCTCTGCATGTGTGTATGTGTGCTGGGACGGGGAGTAAGGGGAAATACAAATGAGGTGAAAGGGGAGGAGACAAGAAAATCCTGAAGGAGAAGGGGAGCACAGGAACGGTACACAGCTGAAGGGTAAAACCCAAAAAGGTCGAAAGGCTGGGCTGAAGCTCATGCTCAAACATGACGGAGGTATTGGGTTCCATCCCCAGATATACACACACAGTGCAGGGCTCTTTTCAGGGCTGCGGTTTCAAAACAGGCCCTTGGAGCCTTTCAGCCTGGACTGCAACAGAGCACGGGCCCAGGAACTGCGGCAGGGTGTTCCACAGTAAGAGCACGGCTCTGGAGTCCGCATTCGCACATAGGGAGAGCTGACATTCTAGGCATTATGGGCTGGGACTTTACCAGCATTGAGGAGGGAAGGGATGGCGGCACAGCGAATCAGGTCTTCCAGGAGCAAACACTGTCGGGCAATGAGGATGGCAACAAAAGTAGCCAGGGAATCATGAAAAGACAAGTCACTGACCTGAAAAAAGCAGACGGACACACACTGTGACTCAGTGTGGAGGGAGGAGACCTCGCCAGTGCGCCATGCCTCCAGTCTACTCAACTCTGACCCTCTATGGTCCTGAAGGTGGCCAGATGTCCATCAAATAGGTAACTGTCTCATTCTCCAGCAAGACCCCGCCCATAAAGCTTACGTCTACATTGCACAGGAGATCGTTGAAACCGCAAGTGCCGTTGTTAGAGGAGCAGCACAAGGCCTTAAGTACTCCTAACCACTCTGCACTCAGTGACTTGCAATAGCCGGTCAGCTCCGCACATAGGATTGCGATGTCATTCACCCTGGGGAAAAGCAGAAAAGCCCTCAGACTCACAACTTTCTGTCTCTGCCCCAGTAACAGTTAAAGGGTTAGCACCGCTCAGGTAAGCCATCCCTCCCAATGTCAGGTGGAGGCATGGTGCCCATTCTTCAACTCAAGTGTGGCCCGTACCTATCAGGATCATGATGCCCCACACAGACGTGCATAAGAGCATTGCAGACAAAGCTGTAACGGTTAGCAGGGTTCTCACTAAGACTCTTGCCTAGCCCCGTGTAGGTGAACGTGTGAGCAGCAGGGTTCTCCAGAGTGTCAATCATGAACTCCGGGGCCCAGCGCATATTGGATTCTGATGGCTCCACGTTGCAGTAGATGGTGTTTTTCACTTTTGAGCAAAAGTCACTGCAGGGGTAGAGAAAAAACAGCAATACTGAAGGAGGTCTGGAAGGGTACAGGGATGGGCAGGAAAGGGGAGAAAAGAAAAAGGAGTGAAGGATGGAGGACCTTGGGAGAAGAAAAAGGGAGCTGGGCCACAGCAGACATGGCAGGAAGGGAACCACATGTGATTAAGAAAGAGTGGCCTGTGAAGGCAAGGAGGAAGAAGGTTCACTTTCAGCAATGAAGTAACAGATAAAGGACACAGTCCATAAGTGATTGATCCCGTATAGGCAGCTGGGTGCTGAGGTGCACGGCAATGGGAGGACGTAGAACTAGCCCCATTCTCCTACTCCATCCCCTCTCTTACCTGAAGAGCTCCCCAAATTTGCTCTTTAAATGGCTACAGGAAGTATACAGATCATAGAGATAAGCAAGGATACAGCGCTCTGCGGAGGAGCCATCTGAACGGTTCATCCCATGCTTCACTACACCACAGAGCCTGTCACAGAAGCAGGGTAGGGAGAATCAATAGGCGTGCGTCTACAGGGCCCAGGGCACAAAGGCCTTGGAAGCACATTCAAGTGTCTCGGTAAAGCTATTCCTACCCCTCCCTTAGTAGCAGACTCTGCCCACCATGTGGAGCCACATGTCCTTCCTAGGCCATTTCTATCTGGCCTTCACTAGACCCTGTCCATTTCAGTTACTTTGAAGGCCTGCTTACCCCTCAAACACTTGTGCCATCTGGTCCTGGTTGAGGATGAGACAGGCGTGATAGTGACGAAGGACAGCCACGATACACAAGCACAAGCTGGTTGTGTAGCTGCCCACCAGATCAGATGATTTGAGAAGGAGCTCGGCCTCAACCACGCTCAGCTCATTCAGCAGCTACCAGAGAAATGGAGGTGAAACATGAGGCCCATTTCACTGTACAAAACCCCACTTTCTGTGAGGCACTTGACATGGCCAAGCCTGAGCCCCTTCCTGCTGGAGCCACTTCAGCAGAGAAGGGTCAGGTTACCACGTACCAGTGTCCTGCAATCTACCAGCAGTATCTCTAAGCAGTCGCCAGGACAGCATGCTATAAACTCCACAGGGGGAGGATGGTCTGTACCCAAAGCTCTAATCTGTCTCTTGGGCCTCCCCAGGGAGCACTTAAGTCTCTATTCCGGCGGTCTTAGCTCATGTTCCACTCCCACTGTGCTAGTCTTTCGGCCATCCAAACAGCCTGGGAAACTGGCTGAAGCCTCTACTCTTGTCTTCGTGACCCTATATAGCATGAATTCCTTCTTCCGCCCTTATCTGCCCCAACTTCCCCACCTGAATGGCAAAGTCGATGAGGCCACTGATGCTCAGTGAATATTCCATGAGGTCGAAGATGAACTGCACATGCTGCACCAGAGGCAAGTGGTATGACATGCCAAGGGCAAAGCTCGTGATCTGCTCCAGAACATTCCGGGAGACCTGATAAGGGCAGTGCGAGTGAGACGGGAATGGAAGGAAAGAAGATCTAGGGAAGCAGGAAAGGATGATGGTGGAAGGGGATGAGACCAGCAGGTTTAGCCTGCTCAGTGAGGGGAAGATAAAACGAAAACAGGACAGGAGCCAGAATGTGGGAAGGGGGCTGACTTAGGCCCACACCTGAGCCGTGACCTGGTGTTGGTCATAATGAGAAAGGTGCTGGAACTTAGCAAAAATATCTTCAGCAGTGGGGAAGGCTTCCGGCCGGTTGCGGCGCCGCTTCTGCCCATCTTCCCCACCTGAGGGGACAGTTGAAAGCAATGAGTCAGGACAATAAAGAAAACTAGTTGACTAGGGGTCTGGTAGGGGTGTGGAGAAGGGACTATGGTAGAGAGGGAGGAGGGGCAAAGGGGAGAGAAGGAAGAGGGAAAGGTGGTCACCGAAGGGCTGGGGTAGGGATACATGGGACAGGGAAGCACAGGTTTAAAGGACCACAGACTATGTGTACAGGGAGGTGCTAGGTTAAGGAGGGGGAGGGGGAAGTGCAGTAAGGGGCTTACTGTGAGGTACCTAAGAATGTCAGGTCTCCAGGATTCAGAGGCACAATAGGAGCAAGCTGGTCTGTAGAGGGGGGAATGAGGGGCAAGTTTCAAAAGGACTAGAGCTCTCAGGAGACCCCAAGAGACAGGACATTGGGGCATGACTGGGGAGTGCCCTACACTGGGCATGGGAAGACTGACTAGGGCATCCTTTGGGGAGACTTCTGTTTGAGGAGCCTCAAACCCACCAGTTTCTGCTGTCCCCTTGCGGTTCAGAACCTTCAGGATATCCTTGGTGATCTTCTTGATGGCATGGCGGGCATCATCTCGCTGCTTGCCCACCCCAAACAGTACGACCAGCCGCTGGTTGCACTCATGGCTGCACGACTCCTCCTGCACCCCAGCAGCACTATCAGACTCCATCACAGGCCTCCTGCCCTCCTCTTAAGAGCATGCTCTGTGTCTCTCCACACTGCCACGTTCAAGCCCCTTCTCCAACACACCCACACCCATGGGAACAGCTCTAGCCCCTCGGCAAATTCCTTGGATGAAAGTCTGGGCTCAAAAGAGGCCATGGCAATTGTTGGAGAACAGTACCTGTGGGATGGGAAAGTGTGTGGCATACTGCACATGTCGTGGTTGGTCATAAAGAATCCCAAGTGTCCCCTCGGTCTTCTCTTTGGGTGGGGGTTTCACTTCCTTTTCGACATCTGGTTTCTCAGGGGATGGGCTTCCCTTCCCCTCACAAGGCATAGTAGGGGAGAACAGCTAAGAGGGTGAGAGGGCAGAACATTCAGGAGAAGCAAAATTTCCAAACGGAGGCATAAGGGAGAACCGGGGTGCTGCACTCGTCCATGCTCAGGTTCTTACTGAGAAATCGGGTTTCTCCATGTCTTCAAAGAGCACACTGGAACTAGGGTCGATGTCCATAGATTCAGAGAGCCCCGGATCCTGCAGGCACACAACAAAGCAAGAGTTGCCTTAGTCCCAGGGTGTGCTTCCCTGATGTCCAGGAAAGTTCACTGAGAACTGGATCCAGGAGGCATGAGAAAGCCCAAGTTCTGGATTCAAACCTTGTGCAGTTACTTAACCAGTAAGGCAAGCCTCAGTTTCCATCAGGGGTACCTCACAAACCTTTTGTGCAGACCAAGTGAAAACTGACATGGGGCTAGTCTATAAACCATGAAATGCTGAGAAAATACTATTTGGGGTAAAAAGAGATACTCAGAGGCTTCCAGAAGCTCACTTCGCTGCCAGAAGTGAAATGGGCACGTCAAAAGTAATCAAGTGCAGGGAAAAGGACACACACCTCTAGCTTGCTACTGCTGCTGCCTTCAGCCTCCTTGCGCTCTGGGTCATCTGCAGGATCATCAAAGGGAGAGGGAGGCCGAGGACCAGGGGCTCCAAATGCAAGATCCCCCCGAGAGATGAGAGTGCAAGTGTACATATTATGGGAGAAAACATCGTGTCGGATCAGTTCACAGAACAGCAGCACTAAGTTAAAGAATTCCACTCGCTCACTCTCACTTCGGGGATCAGCTGGAGAAAGGGAATGAGGAAAGAGAAGTTAAGCAGAACCCAGACAGGACAAAAAGAGATAGGGACATATCTCAGTAATGGTGCTCTCAGAATACTGCAGACATCGAGACATCTCTGAGGCAGTAATAGGAAAACCAGCAAAAGAAAAATCCAGACACTGCCTAGAGATACAAAGTATGGTTGGTGGGGCCGGAAAAATGCCTCAGCAGTTAAGAGCATTCACTGGCTGTTCTTCCAGAAGATCTGGGATTTGATTCCCAGCACCCACATGGCAGCTCATAATTGTCTATAAACTCCATCCAGTTCCAGGGCATCCGAAGCCCTCCACTGGCCTCTGTGGGCACCAGACATGCACTTGGTGCACAGACATACATGCAGGAGAAATACCCACACACAAATATTTTTAAAAGGATTGGCTACACCACTTAATGCTATCCATCACCACCTCAAAACAAACAAGTATCCTTGTTCCTATGTATGTAGTAAAAATGCTTTGCTCGAAAGTTCTTGTGTTTAGTCTCTGCATTTCTCTATTCAATTAAAATTGTGAGACCGTCAAGGAGTAGAATTACGCCTAAAATGAATTCTGCACAGAGCCCAAGACAGAAATATAGACCAGAGGTCCTTTTTTGTTTGTTTGGTTGGTTGGTTTTTCGAGACTAGGTTTCTTTGTGTAGCCTTAGCGCTCCTGGAACCAGTTCTATAGACAATACTGACCTCGAACTCACAGAGATCCGCCTGCCTCTGCCTCCTGAGTGCTGGGATTAAAGGTGTGCACCACCACTGCCCAGCTTCTGTTTTGGTTTGTTTTTCGAGACAGGGTTTCTCTGTGTAGTCCTGGCTGTCCTGAAACTCGATCTGCTGAGTAGGCTGGCCTTGAACTTAGAGATCCACCTGCCTCTGCCTCCTGACTGCTGGGATTAAAGGCGTGCACCACCACCGCCACCACCCGACGATGAACAGAAGGTCTTTATGTTTTCTGATGACTGAGTCTAGGCAGAGTAACTTATAACTAGAAGATTATAGGAGTCCATACTCAGCATGGGAGCCTGTGTATCCAAAAACTGCAGGAGGACATCCTGGAAAATAGGTGCACTAGGAGCAGAAAGGGAACCAGAGGCGACGGATCCCTTCTCATCAGCTGCTTCAGATTCTCCACAACGCTGCAAGAAGACAGAACAAGCTGAGGAGTGACTTTCTCCTGCTTCTTCCCTCTTCAAATATGTAACCTTGGAAGTGTCACCTGTCTTGCCTCCATCCCACACTTTTCACTTCCTATGCCACCTCCCAACTACAGCCTTGATCTCTTCTCTAACCTATTAATCCATCAGCTCCTTTCTATTTGTGCCTTTTGGCCTTAAAATTCCTGGTAAGTTCTCTACCACTTTTCTCTACTTATTTGGTTATTTGGTTTTGTGAGGCAAGGTCTCACTATGCAGCTCTGGCTGGTCTGGAAGTCACTATGTAGACCAGGCTAGTCTCAAACTCATATAGAGATCGGTCTGCCTTTGCCTCCCAATTGAGTGCTGGGATTAAAGTCATGTATCACTTTTCTTGAGATAGAGCCTCTCTACATGGTCCTAGCTGTTCTTCAATGCCAAAGGTAGACCAGGCTGGCCTCAAACTCAGAGATCTGCATTCCTCAGGGTCCTGGGTGCTGGGATTAAAGGTATGCAGTACCACGCTCAGCTTTTTTTAAACTTTTGAGACAGTCTCTCTGGCTAGTCCTAGTTGGCTTTGTAACCATGATCCTCCCATACATGCCTTTCAAGCATCGGAGTTACAAGTATGTGTCAAGACAAGAGCTCTCTGTGGTTTCTTTCCAATCCCTCAGGTCAGTCCCAAACCCACTACCACCTCAATCACTCACTCCAATATGTCCAAACCCAGTCAGATTCCTTCCATTGGGCAACTCACTCCCTTTTCTTAGCCTCTAACCTCAGCCTCAATTTCGGCTTGTCTCTTCTCCAGGAGCTTGGCTACTACCATAGCACGGTGCCGACCAGAACGCTTGCAGCTAACAGCCCATTCACATAACAATGATACCACAGCATCATCATCTGAAGAAATCTGTAACCAAAGGATTTAATGAAGAGAGTAAGGGAAGGCTGGAGACAAAAGAACTGAGTTCCTCTTTCTTCAAGAATAGACCCCACCTAAAAACATCCTGGGCCCAGGATCCAGGAAGATCCGCACTTCAGGAACTCCTGCTTTCAATGAGTTACTGACCTTACCCTTAGACTGTTTCTCCTGCAATGTTTTTGCTCTTTCTGTTTCTCTTCTTACTCACCTCATGACCATCCTTACTAGGCCCCAATCCAAAGATTCGATTACAAAGGGAGTCAAGAGAATTACTAAAGTCAGAGCGCTCAAAACTATGGCTGTCCAGCACTTCTAAAGTATGGAGCACCCGGCCAATGGTAAAACCTGAGGATAAACAGTAAAGGAGACTTAACTAGAGCTTCAATGCATTCAGATTCTCAGATATCTATGAGCCCATCACCCATCCTTTCTTAGCGTCTGCCCGCTGACACCCACCTGCAGTGGCTTCCTGGCACTTATCAAAAGACCAGCGAACCTCAACTGCTTGTCCTCGCTCCTTGATCTGCTGTTCAATCTCTCGCAATTTTGCACGGACCTGCAATTTAAAAAAAAAAAAAACCTTTAAGGAAACACCCAGATACATAAAATGCTAAAAGAAGACTAGCCAAAAGCTGGGCATGGTAGTATATGCCTGCCTGTAATCTAGCACTTGGGAGGCAGAGGCAGAAGGATCACCATTAAGTTTGAGGCCTGCCTGGTCAACTTTCAGGTCGGCGAAGGCTACTTAGCAAGATTCTGTCTCAAAAACAAAACAAAAACATAAAACAGTAGCAGACTCCAAATCACTGTTTCCGGAAAAATAATTTAGCATCACATCTCAACTTTGAAGTACCAAGGTAGTTTTTAAGCTTACCTGCTGAGTGAAGGCACTGTTACCCTCTGGCATGGGCAAGTTGGAAGGAGCAATGGGCAGGTGGTCAAGTGGTGAGCCAGTCTTAATTCGGCTATCAGTCAATGAGTAGTGCCAAACTAGGGCACTAGGACAACACAGGAGGATGGTCTGCCAGGCAAATAGAAATATCAAACCCAATCATCATGGCTACCTCTCTAGAATCCCCATGCTAGAGCCCTTTCGTGTGAATTAGGTTTAGTATGACTGAGTCTTGGGGCAAGTATCATTCCTGATCCCCCTCCTCCTTACTTTCCTATTATTTTTATATTATTTTCTGACAAGGTTTCATTTGGCTATACAGCTCAAGCTAACTTTAAACTTAATCCTCCTGCCTCTTCTTTCCAAGTTCTAGGACAATGACCCAGATTCTCAGGTACTTTCTTAAGAAGCCTTGGACCTACTTAGTCTGGGAGAGAATGTCCAAACCCTCTAAAAGGGAACATCCTATTCCAGAGAAAACACTAACTCCTGAACAGGTACTCAGTGCCTGCTCCCACCTCTGAGTTGGACTCACCCCCATTCTCCAGGATGAGCAGTCAGTTCTTTACACTTTCTTGGGCCCTCTAGTACCTACCTGAAGGATACAGCTGAGGCCAAAAACCAGGGGCCGGTGCTGAGGGCACATAAGCAGGTCACTAAAGGGAGTCGAGGGTGTACTGCTAGTTGGGGGTTGAGGTGCAGGGGTAGTGGGCAGAGAGCTTGTTGACTGAGCAGATATAACATGAGATGAGTGGCTGCTCACGCCATCCAGCTGTAGAGCCAGTCTTCGGGTACAGAAGTAGGCAAGGCGGCGGGACAGATAGGCAGACTGAACAAATTCCCCTGAGTACTGCGAAGACATGACCAACAGAGCCCCTAGTTTTCTCCAAGAGACACTGTCCTGATGTCTAATTCTTCCTCCATTCCCCTCAAACACTCCCTCCCTGGGTCTAGGTCTTACTCGAAGCAGTAGAGGAAGCAGCAGTTTAAGCAATTCATCCTCTCCAGGGCGTATTTTCTCAAAACACTCAAGCACCCAAGTCAGGAACTCATGTCTGTCCAGCATTCCATCCTATGGATAGCAGGGAACTATTAGAGGTAAGGCAGATAAAGTAAATGGATGGATGAAGAGCGCCGCAGCAGGGGCAAGGTAACAGGCAAATTCCATTCTATACTGACAGCACAGGATAAGGTGTAATTCAACGCCATGCACAACATGCCCTTGCTCCTACCTGAAACATGAACATGGCAAGCTTCTCATTGTAGTCCCACTGCCTGATGGCCACCTCTACATCGTGGGGCAAGGGTCCTATAGTAGAACCACAGCCTCCACTTCCTGCGGGCCCTGGCCGGTAGTATTCAGCCATCTTCTGTAGCTGTTCCCATAAGTACTTTGTAATGATCTGAGTCCATTCTAAAGAAAACATGGAAAGGGAGCTATTTAACACTATTCTTAGGCTGTGAATACTTTGTATCTCCTACCTCCACCCACAATCACCACAGTTCTGAGCGCGCCACCTCCTTAAAGCAAGTAATCATTATGGCCACTGAAGTCCCAAAGAATCTTCTGTCTACTCTTTTGGCATTTACCACTTTCTATATTTAATTACATTCCATATGCCTTCGCATCTCCCCTAAGTTCCACAGAACAGAGATTATATGTTGGTCGTTTTTACAGCCCAGTACCTGAACACAGCAAATAAGCAAATTCCATCGTGCTTACCAATTGAGTGGAGTGCAAAATTCAGGCAGAAGCAAGGAATACAGATTAGGAAGAAGAATTTCCCTAAGGCTCGACCACTCCCTAAAGCCATCAAGGTGTGGTGCACCAGGTGTGCAGTTACTTACCAGTGAAGGGGTCAGCGGTATTTTTCTTCTTAACCTTGGTCTCAGACATCGCTGCATAGTAGGCACACGTCATCTTAATGAGCCAAGCAGCCCGCATCACGGGCACTGTGTATTTAGCTAAGTACCCAAACACTTCTTCCTTCTTACTGAAAATGGGGACCTGGATAGACATCATCACAAACAGTAAGGTCTCTATTACCCCAGGAGCTGATACCATGTAGCTTACTCTCAGAATCTGACACATTCCCCACCTTGACCTTAAGAACAGGAAACAGCACCTCACCTTTTTGGCTAGGTGTGTGAGTGGTTTGGTGCCAGCCAGGTCAGTGAACCAGGTGTTAATAGCACTCTGAGATCGTGCTGTCACCAGCCAGAAGTTGTCCTTCTGGTTCATGAGGGACTTTCTGCGACCAGTGTCAGAGAGAGTATTGCAGCGTAACTTCTCTGCAATAATGCTGCTGAAGTTGGAGCTGATCTAAAGTGAGAAAAGTATACCTCAGGGTAGTAAGAAGTGGTAGACAGGTGGTCCTGCTTTTCATGTGAAACTGCCAACATGGTAGCACTGGGTTATGAACTCTGCCATTTAGGTTATTCCTTTTAAGTTTTCCCAACCCAGAGCCTTTGCTCCTTCTCAGATTCTTCCAGCCTTTTCCTTCAGCCTGGCAGGGTTGTCTCACCTTGGCAGGATTGAAGTTGACGTTCTTGGCACTGCCATGTTCATCCCCAGAGACAGCAGGCTGGTTATTGAAACCTTGTTTTACATTCAAAGCCGTCAGTTCATCCTGAGGCAGAAAAACAGCATTTTAGCTCACCCCCATTCGCCTTGTAGAAGAGGTTGTTAGAAAGGTTAAAAAGCAAGGTAACAAGGGAGAAAGGTGGGGGGGGGGGGAGGATTCCGAGTAGAAGAGGTTGTTATTTAAAGCCCAGCCCTTATGTTCATTTGGACCCCACCCTCATCCCCACAGTCAATGAGATTCCCACATCCCTCAGAGCGACCTCAACATCACTCTTCCCTTGCAGGCACCCCACCAAGCTGGCCCTAACAACTTTCTGAGGTTTGTGTGTGAGCGCCCGCGTGAGTGTGGAGGGGGGCACCTCCGGCGTGGCTCATGAGCCATTGCCTGCTCATCAACCGGAACTGCCGGCAGACCCTACTCTCCGGCACCAGTCCACTCTACTCTTCCCCCTTTTGGGACTTTTGCTCTCACCTAATCGCCCCGCCCCCCCCTCCCCTCAACTGTCAGTGTCTTTCAATACTAATCACCTGCCCGGACCCCGAGGGAACCGGGATTTGTGAACGCACCTCCTTCTGTTTGGGATCTTGAGGGTACACATCGGGAGGCCCCAGCCGTAGCCGCTTCAGGGGTCGGTGCTCGTAGCTCAAGATCCCGAAAGCCGCCATCTTGCCCAGCCCGTACCGCCGGAGGCGCCTGCAGGGCCAGGCGAGGTGGGGAGGGAAGGGGCGGAGGGCCGAGGACGGGAGGGAACGCGGGGACAGCCAGCCGGGCGGCGGTTGAGAGGACTTAGGCCGAGAGAAGGGGGGTGGCGGAGGCGGGGCACGTTAGAAACTCTCGATTACTGCCGGAAACTGCCGAGGGACGCTGGGTACCGTCGGACAATACTGACTGCAGAAGGGGTGGGGCCTCGCCAGCGCGGGGCGGAGCCCCACGGCCCGGGAGCTTTGGGCCCTAGGAGGGAAAGTCAATTTCACCTACTAAAAATGCACCCGCATGGCCTGTGCCGCAGGCGCAGACCTGAGATGGAGGGAGACTGCCGTGCGACTGAGTTCTAGCTGGAACTGCGTTCCCGTCACCTCACTCAGTTCTTGGCCTAAAATAAGTGCTCAGGAATGTTTACTTTGGTTAATAACTGCATCTTTTACTAAGTACTGAGTTTCTTAGTTCCTGCATCTTGATAATGGGTATGCTAATATTTCCTTTAAAAGGCAGTTGTAAAGATTAGAGACTACTATTGTTTAAGAAATCACCTATAGCTGGGCGGTGGTGACTCATGCCTTTAATCCCAGCAGTTGGGAGGCAGAGGCAGGGGGATCTCTGTGAGTTCGAGGCCAGCCTGGTCTACAGAGCGAGATTCAGGAAAGGCGCAAAGCTACACAGAGAAACCCTGTCTCGGAAAACCAAAAAAAAAAAAAAAAGAAAAGAAAAAAAAGAAAAGAAAAGAAAAAAGAAAGCACCTATGGGCTGAAATACAAGTGATCTTATAAAAAAGAAAGCACCTGTATAAACCTCTCCAGGCAGTTACAGCCCCTCTGCACCAAAACTTTCTAATCGTGTTGTTGCTGTTATTAACCCTTACTCAGGCTTGGTGGTGCACATCTTTAGTCCCAGCAGAAGAAAACAGATCTCTGAGAGTTTGAGGCCAGCCTGATATACACAGTGACTTTCAGGGCAGCCAAGTTACACACTGTGACCCTGTCTCAAAAAAGCAAAACGAGGGGATTTAGCTCAGTGGTAGAGCGCTTGCCTAGCAAGCACAAGGTACTGGGTTCGATCCTCAGCTCCAAATAAAATATAATAAAATAAATTTAAAAAAAAAAAAAGCCAGGTTGGTGGCACACACCTTTAATCCCAGCACTTGGGAGGCAGAAGCAAGAGAATCTCTGTGAGTTCAAGGCCAGCCTGGTCTACACAGTGAGCTCCAGGACAACCAGGGCTACATAGAGAGACCCTGTCTCAAAAACCAAAGTCCAAACCAACCAAACAAACAAACAAAAGATGCCAATGAAGAGACAGATGTGGTGAGACAGATGTGGTGAGGTAAGCAGGTCACCCAGAGCAACATAGTGATACCATGTCTCAAAAAGGCCAAAGGGTGTAGGGGAAACCATTGAAGCTTAGTATGTGTGTTGCACACCTATAATTCCCACAACTCAATAGACTCACTTCCAGCTGTCCTGAAACTCGCTTTGTAGACCAGGCTGGCCGTGGTGGCACACGCCTTTAATCCCAGCACTCGGGAGTCAGAGGCAGGCCGATCTCTGTGAGTTTGAGTCCACTCTAGTCTACAAAGCAAGTTCCAGGACAGTCAGGGGTACACAGAGAAACCCTGTCTTAAAAAAATAAAACCAAACCACGAAGGGGGAATTAACCTAGAGTCTTCCATTCCCACTAGCCCTGAATGAGAGTTCTTATTGCTTCACATTGATTCCCTTGGCAATTCAGGTTAGGTGGGATCAAAATTCTTGATTTTAGCCATTCTAAGAGGGGATCCTTCTCTAAGTTAGGCAGTGGCTAAATCATTCAAAGAGTAAGCAAACATGTATCCAATGTGGCTAGCATAGATTAATGGATTCTTAATCCTAAAGGTAAATGGATAGCATTTGAAGGCTTTAAAGGTGAATAACCCCTTCTGTAGTAGGCCAAATGGTGGCCTCCAAAAAGATATGTGCACTCAGAATTTGTGATTTTCTTTGGCAAAAAGGGTTTTAGAAGGTATAGTTAAGGTAAGGTTCACAATCCAAGCATGCTGCTCACTTCCTTGTAATTTTGGCACTTTAGGAGGTGGAGACAGAGGGATCAGGAGCTCAGGCCAGCCTCACAGCATACCAAGTTTGGGGTCAGCTGGAGTTCATGAGACCGAGTCTCAACATCACCACTACCACCTCTCCCAGAAAGCGGAAGTAACTAAATTGACCAAGATGGAAAGAGGATAGTTCAAGGGCACTTTACTGAAGAGATGCTTTTAAAGCAGAATCTGAAAAAATGAGTGTAATTTTACCAGAGAGAAAATGGAGTAGCAAATCAGGCTTAGGAAAAGAGCAGCTGGCTCGTTCCTACCTTTGTACAACTGTGTTTTGGAGAATCTCCACATCTACGCTGTAGAACTCATTAGAGTATATTGTATTATTTATATGTTCCCCACTTATCTATGAGCTTCTAAAATGATGACATCTTATTTGTCTTATGTTCTCAGAACATAAACACTGTACCTAGCACATATTAAAGACTCAATAAATGCTGGCTGGATAAACAATTTCAGTAAATGGCTTCTCTAATCAACCCTGTGCTTTGAGGAAAGGTAAATCCAGCCACAGAATGAAGAATGGACTGGAGAGCAGGGTCCCTTTAGAAAGGGGACCAGTTTGTGGGTTACAGGAATAATCAGGACTAGAGGTAATGAGAGGCTGATTTAGCATGGTGGCTGTGGTAACAGAAAAGAGGAAACTGCTGGGAGAAATATCATAGAAACAGGGCTGATTGGATTCTCAGCATGACAGAGAAGGGAGACATGAAGAGGATCCTGAGGTTTCAAGTCTGGCAGGTGATGATACTATTAACCAGGACAAGGAAGGCAGGAAGAGAAGCAGATTTGCCGGGAGCTGGGGAGCCTGAAGCTAGTACAGCTGTTCTTTCATTTTAGAAGCCATCTCTCACCAGCGTCAATGGGGACCAAGTTCAGGCAGGAGCTAGAGGTGGCTATTCTAGCTCAGATTAGGTCAGAGGAAAGACAGCTATATATGCGCCCACATGAATCAAGTCAGTATTTTCCACCCTCCCCAGACTGCAGGGCTTTGATAGAGGTTTAAGGGTGATTTAGTCAAGGAAGGATCACAACCCAGGGTGACGGTGTTCAGACTTTCTACTTTAAAGATATCTTAGAAGAGAAGGTCATTGGGAATGATGGTGTATAGTGGGGGTGGGTGGTGAGCAGATCCTTCCTGGACCAAGGTGGCCTGAAGATTCTTGACTCTGTGATACCGTTGTTGCTCAAGTATTAATCTTGACCTAACATCACCTTACAGCAGAACCCAATCTCCCAGAGGACTTAGCCTGTGTCACTGAACCCAATTACCAACCCCGCCTCTACAGCCGTGGTTTCTAAGGTTCTTTCCACCGGAAGTTACGACAAAAGGAAATGTATGGGTGGGGAGGGGTTGTTGGAGAGTGGTTCAGGCTTCTGACACAGACTACACCCAGAGAAAGAAGAGCAAGCGCCATGTTGAAACCATTATTGCCATCTAGATCCTTCTCACTCCTTCAGCTGCTCCTACTAGGGGTAGGATGCAGCTCCAAGGTCCTCATGCCCAGAGCGAATGAAGAGAGCAAAGCTGGTAGGCAATCTAGGGCGGGGAGGGGTGTTGTTGAGAGGAAAAAGGCTATGGGGAAAGGGCTGTATAGAAGAAATCTGGAGCCTGATAGTGGCCATGATAATGAGTGGGAAGGACACGGGGAAAGGGCTCTGTCCCGCTACTGCTTCTTCTGACCAAGATTTCTTTTCTTCCATCCCAATACCTCATTTTGTTCCCAAACTCAGATTTCTTCCTTGGACACATCAGTGTTCCTACTCCCCCCCTCCCAGAGGTTCAATGCTTTGTGTTCAATGTCGAGTATATGAATTGTACTTGGAATAGCAGTTCTGAGCCCCAGCTGACCAACCTGACTCTGCACTATAGGTATGAGAAGGGAGAGTGGGTAGCACAGGAAAGAAAAGAAAGTAGACTAGCTGAGAGAGACCATGCTGGAATGTAAAAAAGAGGGTAGCCAGCTTCTTGGGCACCCTACTAGTTTCTCATGGATAAGTTGGCAGTTCAGACGAGATGAGGCTAGTCTATGGACATATGTAGTACCCATGTTTGCCCCACCATTCTTCTTCCTGTGACTCTTCTCTAGGTACCAAAGATCTGATAATAAATTCCGGGAGTGTGGCCACTATTTGTTCTCAGGAGACATTACTTCTGGCTGTCAGATACAAAAAGAGGAGATCCAGCTCTACCAGACATTTGTCGTCCAGCTCCAGGACCCCCGGAGACCCCAAAGGCAGGCTGAACAGAAGCTAAACCTGCAGAATCTTGGTAATCAGGACAGAAATGCCCAAGAGGCCAGGGAGCTTAAGGGCATTGGACTTTCAAGATTTTTCTTTCCTCATTGTTGGCCATGAGCAGAAGGGAGAAGATAGAGGTTTGGGATGGGGAAGGGAGGAGGGATAAGGGGAATTACCTCCAAGATCCTGACTTGTCTAGGCCAGGGCAATGACCACACGCACACATATCTCCAGTGATCCCATGGGCTCCGGAGAATCTAACACTTTACAACCTGAGTGAATCCCAGCTAGAGCTGAGCTGGAAAAGCAGATACAAAGAACACTGTTTACAACACTTGGTACAGTACCGGAGCGACAGAGACCGAAGCTGGACGGTGAGTGACTTGGGGGGTGTAGATGCCATAGTTAAGGCCAAGAAAGAGAAGAGAAAGGGTTCAGCTATCCAGGTAGAAGGACCTAATACCAAGGCCCAGTTCTCGGCCTCCCAGCCCCTCCATCCATACTTGCATTCTATCTTTTTCTATCATCACCAGTAAGTGTTCACTCTGGCTCTCCTACCCATCCTCTTCCTGATGCAGACATGAAGGAAGACAGTGAGTGGATCTGGAGGGGAGAGCCACTTCTGAGTCAAGTTAGAGAAGGGAGCGGTGCATTGTGAGTAGTCAGGAAAAGAGCAAAGTAGAACTGGGAGGAACCAGAACCAGTTTCTGGGTTTGTTCTTCCGAAGAACAAGAAATTGGAAGAATCAGAAGATGACATTGAGGTATAGGCAAGAATGTTTCCAATCTCTTCCTTTGTCTATAACCATCTTTCCCTCACCCTTCTTCTCACCAGGAACAAATAGTGGATCAGAACCCTAGATTCTCCTTGCCTAGTGTGGATGGGCAGAAACTGTACACATTCCGGGTTCGGAGCCGCTTTAACCCACTTTGTGGAAGTGCTCAACACTGGAGTAAATGGAGCCAACCTATTCACTGGGGGAGCCATACTGCAAAGGGTAAAGTGGCCCGAATACATGACCCCTAAATCATGAACTCAAGACCACAACCTTTGTAACACACTGCTACTATAGTTTGCTTTATTGCTCTATCCCCAAGCCTCCACCTCCACCCACTGTTCAAAGTCAATCACTATGAAGCAGGGTTTTCTATGTAGGGATGGGAAGGGCTGCAGCCAGAATAAGAGAGTGGATCCCCAAAGATGCCACAGGGTGCTCAAGGGTAATAGGGAATGTGTAGGACGCCTCTACAGCATTCCACAGAGTCTGCATAGTGGAGATGACCTTGGATCTGGGCTATCCTCTTTGATTTGGTCTTATTCATCTGTAAAATGTAGATAAACATTGTTCCTCCCTCTCAGGAGCTGTGTGGAAAGTAAGCATAAGGAGTGTGTTTGGCATGGTGCCTGGCATCCATGTCTTATGAGTGCCACAAATGCAAGGCTCATTTTCCTTTCCTTTTTTGCTGCAGAGAATCCTTCCGTGTTTGCACTGGAAGCTGTGCTCATCCCCGTTGGCTCCATGGGATTGATTATTACCCTGATCTTCGTGTATTGTTGGCTGGAACGGTGAGATTTCAGGAAGCCCTTAGAAAGAGGTGGGGGTGGTGGGGTTATTTCAGGATCTCAAGAGGTAGATCATAAAGAGCTACGATGAGGGTGTTGAGAGGAAGCTATAGGTTCCACGCTGGCCAGTTGGATGATGGGGAATAAAGGGGCTTTCATTGAATGCTGCTGCTCCTCTCTTTCTCTCTGCTCAGGGCAATGCCTCGAATTCCCACCATCAAGAATCTAGAGGATCTGGTTACTGAATACCACGGGAACTTTTCGGTGAGAACACTGCCATCCGCATATTGCAGTCTATCAACTGCCAACTGCCAGCTAGCAAGACAGACTGTGAGGGAGGAGTGCATCATCAGGATGTGGCTGACCAAATGGAGGGTGGGCTAGGCAGAGAGAGGGAGCAAGAGAGATTGTGTGATGCACATGGAAACTGTGTTATTAGGGGCCCTGGAGCCTGGCTATTCCTTCTGTAAATCGCAATGGTTACAGAGTTGTGAGAGCTCCTTTGGCCCCGAGCCTGGGTCTTTTGCTTCCTGCCCCTAATTGACCTCTGACCTGGCGATATCTGTCTTTAGGCCTGGAGTGGTGTGTCTAAAGGGCTGACTGAGAGTCTGCAGCCAGACTACAGTGAACGGTTCTGCCACGTCAGTGAGATTCCTCCCAAAGGAGGGGCCCCAGGAGAGGGGTCTGGAGGATCTCCTAGCAGTCTGCATAGCCCCTACTGGCCTCCTCCATGTTATTCTCTGAAGCCTGAAGCCTGAGCCTCAATCCCTTGATGGAATCTCAGGGTCCTTACAGCTCTAAGTGACGCTAGCTTCCCTGTTATTTTGCCAATCTGGATCCAATGCCTATCGCACGCCCTACCCCCACCCACCCTCCTCCCCTCCCACCCCACCCCTTGGCTAATTTTCGATTTCCTGCCCCATGTAACTGCTCCTCCATTCAATATGCCCTACTTGAGAAATACCCCTTGTCCCTTTTCCCTGCACAAGCCCCATCCCCACACCCAAGTCTGGCACCTTCCCTTGTTTGGGGAGACAGTCTTACCCAGTAGCCCTGGGTGGCTGGGAACTCACTAGGTAGGCTAGGTTGGCCTAAAACTCCCAGGTACTCCTCCCTTCTCAGCCTCCAGAGTGTTTGGGTTATCAGTATGCACCACCATGCCCTGCGCAGCCCTTCTTCTCTTTTACAGGCTCCTCCCTCCCTTTTTCCACCTTCCATTTAATTGTTCCTGAATCAACGAGAAATAAAGTTTCTACCAATGATCATCAAGAATGTCTGTTGTAGGGCTGGGGAGCAGGGGAAACACGGAGTGGGGAGGAATGGTGTGAGGGTAGGAAAATGAAGTAGTACAGTCATGCTGCCGAAGAAGCAAGAGCACTCCAAAGGAACTAAAGGGAGTATCTGGTAACTTACTTTTCTCTGGCAAATTTCTGTGCTCACTCCAGGGGCCAGTGTATTTGCTGTGCTGACCCAATCCCTAGAAGCTCTTTTACAGATCCCATCCAGTGTCTTCTGTCCCTGGCCTTACTCTACCTTCTACTTGTAAGTACCATTTCTGACCTCACAATCCTTCAGCTGCAGCCTCAGGCCCCACCCCCTACAGATGCTGACCATACTTAACTGCCAAAAGTGCTCTCCTGTCTGCCCAGGCTGGGCCTCCTTCAACTTATGAGCTACACCTGGCTCTTTGGTCATCCAACCCTATGGGCAACCTCAGGCCCCTAGGGCCTCCAGAATACCTTCCTTCTTCATGATTCACCAGGGGAACTTTGAAGAGTGAGATGATCCTGATAGCATGTTTATCTACATTAAACATGGAGGTGAGGGGCAGCACAGAGCAAGTCTGGGCATGGACGTGGAGAGGGCTAAGGACAGCAGAGGTCACAGAGGGAACAGAACCAGAGAAGGGCCTGCATATCTCCATCCATCTCTTCTCAGATAATCAAGAGTTTCTAGTCAACACCAATTGCTCTGTTCTCCTGTTGCTACATTACATCCGAAGGAAAATGGGGTTGCGTAAAACAGGTAAGTAGTTTGGAGAGAAGCAGAGACTGAAGGTCAGAAGCAATAAGCTGCTTCTGGCCTCTGAACTTTCCTCCCATCAAGAAGGGTTACCCTCCTATCCCTGAACCTTCCTCAGACCCATTCTGTAGAGGAGCCCTGGCCCTTTTTACTTAGGTTCTCTAGTCTTTCTTGTTTCAATTACCCTGCGGCCTTCCTGCAGACACCATTGATTTGTGCGATGAAACTGGGACCATGAAGTTACTTTTCTTGTCAAAGACACCTGGAGACTATGCCAGCAAGTTCCTTACAGCTCGAAATATCTACTACATTTGTAAAGTAGAGCGTGGAGCACCAGGTAGAGGTACGCTTCATAAGTCCCTCAAGATGGATTAGGAAACTTGTCCTTAAAGTAAGGCAACTTGCTCTCGTAATGCCAGCACTCAGGGAACTAAGGCAGGGGGATTGTAAATTTAAGGGCAGCCTGGGCTTCATAGCAAGCTCTCATCCCAAATATAAACACCACATACATAACACCAACAAACAGAAAGCAGGGCTGGGATGTAGCTCAGATGGCAGGATGCTCGCCTAGCACACATGAAGTTCTCTGGGTCCCATCCCTAGCACTGCATAAAATTGGGTGTGGTGGAGCAAGCCTATAATCCTAGTACTTGGGAGGTGGAGTCAGGAGGATCAGAAGTTTGAGGTCATCTTTAACTGTACAGCAACTCTGAGGACAGCCTGGGTTACATAAGACCCTATCTCAAAATAAATAAATACATTTAACAGCTCTGGCTGTTCTGGAACTCACTCTGTATTCCAGATTGGGCCTTGAACTCACAGAGATCCCCGCCTGCCTCTGCCTCCTAAATGCTGGGGTTAAAGGCATGTGCCACCACCTTCCAACATAAGTACATACTTTAGAAACTGAGGTAAGGAGGATTGAGAGTTGGAGGCCAGCTTGGGCTACATAGCAAGATACTGCCTCAGAAAACACCCACAAGGTGGAGCCAGGAACATTAGGAGTTCAAAGTGAACTTGGGCTATATGAGAACCTATCTGAAGACTGCCCAAAACAAATTAGTAAGTAAAATAGGGTATCCTTAACCAGATCCAAATTGACCATGTCTAGTCAGCTCAAAGAAACTGCCCTGCTTTGATGGCAGTAGGTTAGGTTCATATAGACCATGTCACCCTACTTCATCCTAGGGTTCAGGTAGGTCCATGCCAAAGGGGAGGGGAAAAGAACATGAGCTCTATTAGTTCTGAAATCTTGGGCTTTGAAAAGGTATGTATGACTTGGTATGTATCAGAGGCTGGAAACAGCACAATGCTATGTTTACAGGTATGAGGATCGAGAATTCCTACAAAGCTGTCGTGCCTCTGTTGAAGAATCCAGAACCTGAACTAGTTGGTAAGGCATGTAATGGGGGAGGGAGGGCATAGGAAGTTGTGTACATAGCTGTGTACTGGGCATAGTGCCATACACTGGTAACCCCAATACTCCAGAGGAGGATTTTGAGTTAAAGGCAGCCTACGCTGAATGTGGAGGAAAATGTCAGAGAAGGGAAGGTTTGAATGTAGGGGTGGGACTAGCATAGTGGGGTAGGTGGGATCAGAGGAGTCTAGACAAAGGGGGACAAGGGTCTAGCTCAACTCTAGAGGGGTGTCTAGTTTAAACTATGTGAGCCGTACATGTCACCCACACACACACACTTTCATGCCGTCTTTTCGGTTTCCCAATCACTCTCGCATCATTTCTGTCTCAGGCCAAGTTCCTCTGACGGATCAATTGAATGATGGAAGGTCATGATGGGTTCCATCTCTGTTCCTCAGAGGTGATGGTGCTTTTTCTTGTTTTCTAGAGTCACTGCGCACACAATGTGACTTCCTGGAGAGAAGCCGAATAAAGATGCTTCGAACTCTAGAAGCCAAGAGACTGGCAGCCATGGAATCCTCTACAAATATCACAGCAAGATCATCCAAGAGTAGTGCCCAGCAGAGCACTAGTCCAAGTAGCCAAATGAAGGTTTGTGCACTGCTGACCCCTGAGAATTTCCTTTCTAAATCTGATGTCTATGTTCACCACCTGACTCTGATTGCCTCTTTTCTCCTTCATTTGGCCCTAGACAGTAGAAACTTCCCTGCAGAGCCTCTACATTAATAGATTGCTTTCTCTTTTCTAGTCTAAAGCTGGACGATCAGATGAAGATGGACCACCTCCCACCCGCAGACCATTCTATAAGACTAGAGCAGACTTTCTCAAGAGACATCGTTAACTCAATAAAGAGACCAACTGAGAGCAGCAACAACCGAGGGAGAGCATGACGTTACTGGAATTTAACGTGAGCCGAAAGACTCCATCTCCCAGTCTCTGCACAAAGGCTTCCCTAGGCTGCAGGCACCAGGGAGGCTGAGGGTGGACCCGAGCAACAACAGAGGGCTGGAGTGAGCACTTGGGTGGGGGGTGGTGGTGGTGAGGAAAGACTGTGAAGTCTGGTTACTAGACTTTTAGTACAATGAGCCTTTGAGGGCCAGAGAAGGGGGTGGGGTCTTCTCAAACCAGACTACCTCCCCTCGGGGGAGGCCTATCTTGCAGCCGCCTACTCCTGCTGGGGTTAGGTGTCCCTCCCCCACCACACTCCATTACCTCCCAGGCTGAAATTCCCCCACCTCCCAGCCTGTGGGCAGTCCCTCCCACCCGCCCTTCAACTAACTGCCCTTCGCCTTTCCGTCTCCCTCCCTTCCCAATATAGGAGGGGGGCAGCAAGGCAGCAGAAACCAGAAACCAGATCTGATTATAGACATTTATTGAACTCATTTATTGATTTGACACACTTCCCCACTCCAATCTAGCACATGATACAATCTGGGTAGGCCAGGCGCTGACACAGGAAATGATGGGAACCCACAGCAGGGGTGGGGGAGGGGACAATGCAAAGGGCGCTGGGGGAGGGGCTGCTTGGGGGCTGGGGTGGAGGAGCCCCAGATGGCCTCTCTGGCAGGTGCTAGTAAACCTGATCCACATTCCCCCCATCCCTGCTCATTTCCCAGACCCTCAGCCAAACTCCCCAAGCTCCCCCTTCCCTGTTCCTCTCCACAGCCCTGTCTGCCACCACATAGCCCTGGCAGTCCACGACTAGGAAGAAGGGCAGGGACAGCTGTCCCGTGCCTTGAACAGGGAGGTCTCTGTACCTAACTTTACTCCCCTAAATCCTTCCTTCTTTCACGCCCCTCCTAGGCCCCAAGCCAGTTCCAGGCCTGGGATGTTCTCTGGTAGCACTAACAACCCACACTGGTCAAACAAGCAACAGCACCCTCTTCTAGGCACAAGTGGACATAATGTAGGGGCCTGGCTTAGGTTTCTTTCCTTAAACTCTAACCTAACTATGCACAGAGATTTTTCTAGACCTGGTCCAAAAAAAAAAAAAAAAAAAAAAGGGTGGGCTTCCCTGTGGTCACTTTTGCTACCCACCCGTGCCCAGCTTCCTGGATCCCCTCCTAGAATATGTAGTGTTTGTGTCATGCCACTGTGACAAAGTCTTCAGAAAGAAACAAAGCACTCTCGCCATTACTAGCACCTCATCACTGTTAAAAATCTCTATATTCGTGTTTATAGTTCTTTAAAAGTTTATAAAAAGCCTGTCTCTTATCTGCATCCTTCCAAAAGTGATTTGGCCTGCTGAGCCACTCCAGTGCTCAAAACTTGGCCCTTCTAGGTCCCCTAGCCCCCCCCCCCCCCCCCCCACCCCACTGCATAAAAATCCAGGCCCAACCTAGCCTGGGCCAGCTCTAGTAAGACTCTCTACAAAAAAAAAATAATAATCATCATTATCATCCTGCTCCCAAAGGCAGGATTAATAAGGCCACTGGTGACTTCACATTTCCAACAGCATTGCTGGCCCCTGCTACAAGGCCTAGGAGGTGGGAAGGGGAAATCAATGATGGCTCCTGAGACAGGGCCATAATTACCCCCTAATTGGCACAGTGAGAATAAGCCCTCTTTCCTCCTTCCTCCCATCACCCTCCTCCATAATCCCCACATGGCACAGCTTTATCTTTAGAATCTCCTCAATAGTCATGTGTGTGACCACCTAACCCTAGCTCCAAAGCAGGGTCCCAACCTCCTGAGGAGGGCTCCAGGGGAAAAAGTAGATAAGGACAGGCCTGGCTCCACCTCTGAGTCTGAAGCAGGGGACGAGGCTTCTGGCTGTGACTCAGGGATCTGTAGGGAAAAAGAAATGGAGGGCGAGATAAAATTCATTTGGAGCACTATCCAGATTCATTCCAAGCAGAGGCGCCCCCTCCCCTCCACACAGCTCCCCCTTCTGTGATGAGGAGCCCGGAAGTTCCACTTGAAGTGATGCTATTCTGATATGACATCCACCCTCCAACTCCCCAGGAGCTCCTGTTACCAGAGATATGGCTCTCTGGCTCAGATCATAGCATTAGCTGAGCACTCAAGAACAGAGATGCTGGAGTGATCAGGGGGTGCTATACCTGGCTCAAAGTTGAAGTCCAGTCCCTCGCCGCCATCCATGAGGTCACTGATGATGTTATCCATGTCACACTCCAGGTTCTCCATGTACATATCAAGATCGAGATCCTGAGGCATTCTGTCATGGCTGGTCGCTTCAGTAGGAGATGGGAGCACAGGGGTTCCCAGAACCTTAGGGATGGGAGCACCTCCCATGATTGGAGGTGGTGCCATCACAGAAAGGGTGGGAACCAGATTGCTGGGACCTGGACCCTCTAGCGGCTTAGGACATAGGCTAGCTCCAGTAGCCAGCTTGCTAGAGGAAGGCATTCCTCCCAGTAACAGAAGTGTGGGAGCCTGAGACAGAATAGGATCTACCTGGGTCATGAGAACATCAGCAGGAGGTGGTGGTGTATCAGAGGTGAGCAAGGCCTCTAGAGACTGGGAGCTTGAAAAGCACCCTTCTGCTGCTGATAGAGGCCCATCTAGTGGGCCAAAGAGGGAGGCACCATAGCTATGTAAGGGGCCAGCAAGCCCTGGATGCTGTACAGAGAAGCCAGAGAGACTGCTCCTAGACAGCAGGGAATGGGGAGATGCAAGATTGAGCCCATCCAGCAGCTCCAGATCTTCACTGAGGGTGGGAGGGACACCCCCTGAGTAGTTGCTGGCTGAGGCTGGCATTTCCTCTTCTGCTAGCACCTCAGACTCTGGCCTTATTGGGGACAGCCGGGTGCTGACAGTGCTAGCATTTGAACTGCTTCGTGGACGGAAAGTGGTCCACACATCAGCTTCTTCCCGATTTCGAGAACAAGGGTTGCTCGACCACTTGGCAAAGTGGCCTAGAGGGCTCCTTGGAGTGGCACCTTCAGGTGGAGCTGGCAGGACAGATGGTTTCTTCTTGGGGCCTTTGGTGCGGCCCCGGAGCAACTTGCTGCTGCTATCCATGGAGGCAGCCCTGCGGCGGGGTGCCTTGCCACCCTTGCCACCCTCGGGGTTCAGCATCCACCAAGAGCTCTTGCCGGTGGCCTCGTTGTGAACCTTGATGAACTTGCTGTGCAAGGACAGGTTGTGACGGATGGAATTCTGGATGGGACAGAGGTGTAGAAAAGGGGCATGAGATACATGTAAGGGAGGTGGGTGGCCAGCAGTCTAATCTAAGGGGAGGCTGGGAAACAGCAAAAGTCAAATCTGGGAAGGAAAACTAGAGCGTGGTGGTGGTGCGGGGGGAGAAGAAACTATACACAGTGCCTAAGCTCAGTGTCTCCTCCGGACTTCTCACGAGAGACAACGTACTTTCCAGGAAGAGCCACTGTCTACCCCAGAAAAGCTCCTCCCAAATCTCTGGGTGCAGTGTTGGGTTGGTGGGCATGGGGAAGTACTCGACCTAGAAAACCTAGGCTCAGATGGGAAAAAGCATTCCAGAGCACCACTCCTTTCCTGACGTGCAGTCTTGGGTGGAGAATACAGGATGGCCGCCATACCAGCTCAGGAATGTCCTGACCTGGGCCAATTCTCTGAAGAGAGAGGGCTAGAAGCTCAGTACAGCTGCTACTCCATTCTCCACTAGGCCTTTAGGTCAGCCAGATAGCTCCTAAGATTGGATCCCAAGCCAGGCCCGTAATCCCAGCACTCAGGAGGCAGAGGCAGGTGGATCTCTGTGTGTTCGAGGTCAGCCTGGGCTACAGAGTGAGTTCCGGGACAACCAGAGCTATATAGAGACCCCCTGTTCTCAAAACATGGGGAAAAAAAAGGATCTCAGCCCAGCCTTATTTCTGCCAATTGGAACACACTCAATACTTTCATGAGGTGTAATTTCTCTGTCCCCTTTTCTTAGGGAGATATTTCCCTCTCTAAATTCTCCTGGAGGCCAAGCCTTAAATCCTATGCCTTTTAATAAAGTGTTTGCTTATCTTCCATAGGCAAATTTCTTGTATAGTATTTTTTGAGTCTCTGGCAGCTCTTGGGTGCCTTGGGTATTGGAACCCACCTATTATGCATTCTTCTTCACTGGTGACCTATAGATTAATAGACCTTTTTTCCTCTAGTAGTCCAGGGTACAAGATGGAGGGTGACACTTCTTGAGCCTCTGGTGCTGCTTGTTTTTTACTGGTTGGTATACGCTGTCTGCCCCCACCTCCCGTCACTCCTTACCTCCTTCCCAGTTTCCCCCCCTGGAAGTCTGCTACGAATTTGAGCATAAATCTCTATCCTAAAGGTCATTGACCTCCCACACAGAGCTCTTTAGTTTAGAAATAAATTCAGGAGGAAGCTGAGACATGATAGGAACCACCAAGAAGCCGAGGCTCTAGACAGTGAGAAACCATTTCTACCAGAATGGCAAAAAGGCAACCCTTGTCTTGAAGAGCATGGTTTGATCGGCTCTTGTACCAGGGTTCTTTAGCGAAAGACTTCCTTGCCGTCTTGAGCCCATCTACTCACCTCGGGCTCTTAGTAAACGAGAAGTATTTATTATGTCTTCTAGCTCTGTGATTTCTTCCCTTCTTTTTCTCTAATTCTGGGTCTACTGGAGTGTGTGTGTGTGTGTGTGTGTGTGTGTGTGTGTGCGCGCGCGCGCGCGCGCGCATGCTTTCTCCCCCCCCCCCCTACCATGTGTATGTGGTGCTGGGAGGGGGAGGTGTCAAGCCCAGAGATTCACATAGGCTGTGCAAGGGATTAACTACTGAGCTACACTTCCATCCACATCCCTTCTCCCTCAGGCCTTGGAAAAAGCCAAGTAGGAGAGGTCAGTTCCCAGGTGCTCAGAACTGTTTGAGGTCTGTGTGTGTGTGTGACCAGGGGTGGGGGTGGGGGTGGTGGTGGTGGATAAACTGCTCACTAAGCCACCTAACTTAAGCGCTCTTGTTCAAGTGAGTGCCGCCCCCTGGTGGGGTGGGAGTGACCTTGGCACAACACCAGGGAAGTGTGAAGCTTCCTGCTGGGGGGCTTTGGAAGCTCTAGACCCCCGTCTGACTAGGTTTGGCAATGAAAGCAGGCCATGCTTTCCTTAGAGAAACAGGGTCTGTCGCAAACCTTGCATTCAAGTCCTCATCCTGATAGTAGGCCAAGTACCTAACCTCCGGTGCCTTCATTCCTCACATGCAAAATGTTGACTCCCAGGACTGCCACAAAGACCAACAAAAAGAAAAACAAATCTTCAAATTATTTCACGGGTTATAGATTCAGCTTAATGGCAACTTCACTGCCCTGGTTCCCAGAACCAAAAGAAAAAAAAAGAAGATTTCACAAACTATAAAGGCCGTGTTGAGCGTAAATCATAAGGAGGGACTACTCCCACAGTCTACCAAGCAACTCGTGGTCATTCTACCCTGGAAAATCAACTTAAGAGAAAAGGAAAACAGCTGTGCGGGCTGGGTCCAAGGAGGGGAGCTCTCTGTGAGCTTGAGATTGTGGCATGGCAGTCTACCCAGAAATAGTGCCAAGGGTCTCAGTCAGCTGTCCTATCTTCTGTTCTGTCTGTCCCCTACGCATACTGCAGATTTGTTCCCACACTCTCAACATCTATGGGAAGCTCCTCTGTTCATTCTGTCCTTTGTACTTGGCACACTGATCCTCACCACCTACAGAGGTTGATACGGGCCGAATTCTGACTCCTTAATTTTGTGATTAGAGCCTGTATTTGTCTGGCAATTTTTTCAGCTATTGTTTGAGATCTTCCCAGTTTCTTCAAGGAAGACCAAGAGAACTCTCAACCTGAGCTCTAAAATCAGTGTTATATGATACCTGCTTTCTCGTGAGTAGTATTCCTCACCAACAAAGACTTTCCTAAGAGTTTGGATAGCTCCTTAGGAGGAAGAATTCTCGATAGCAGAAGGTAAATCGAGGTAGATAGCGGTTCACTGCCTTTTTCCTTAGTGCACAATATCAGCTACCTTTCCTCATGGATACCAACCACATTTCCCCCTCTTCCCCACCGACTCCCTCCTGGGCAGAGCAATCCTCTAACAGTTCCTGTTCACTGAGGTATTGGGAGGCGAGCAGGGAATCCGAGTAATCCCGCAGGAATGGGCCAAAAGGTGTTGGGGTGGGAGGTGAGGGAGGAGGGAAGGCTAGGTGCGGGAGGAGAATCCACACAGTTCCCGCTGTACATAGGATAAAGACTTCTCTGTGGGAATAAATGTTTGGAGCGGCTCAAACCAAAGTGCTGAGTAGCGAGTAGAGAATTTGATTTTCCTCAGAGCAGGGACAGTGTCTTATTCATCGCTGATCCTCCCGCTTCAAGCTCAGAGTGTGGCATATACTATGTACTAAGTAAATGTTTGTCTAACTGAAGATTGAAGGTGGATCTTTGGGCTTCCCAACAGAGTGGAGAGGCAGTAACGGGGCCCCCCCGGAGTGAGTAATCAGAGGGGTCCAAGGGTGGATGGTGTGGAGGTAAGGGAGTCATACTTACTTTCCATCCTGCCGAGCTGTTGCTGTCACCCTTGTCCTTGAAGTAGGGCACCGTGCGGACCATCCATTCGTAGATCTGGGCGAGTGTCAGCCGCTTCTCCGGGGCGCTTTCAATGGCCTGGCTGATGAGTTCTGCATATGACTGATTCCCCCAGGCATTCCGGCGGGAGCCTCCCTTCCGAGGACCTGTTACAGCCCCCAGGATTCCCGGCTGGGGGCCCCCTGCCGGCTCTGGGAGCCGAGAGGGCAACAGGATTGGTTCGGAGTGTCCCTCCGGGTGTACCTTCTGTCCCAGACCTGGCTCCACCTCGGACGGTTCTGGTGGCTCCGTAGCGAGCTCTGGTCGAGGAAGGGGCCAGGTGCAGGATCGTGGACGGCTCTGCGGTTCGAAGTCGGGATCGAGGTCTATGATAGCGGCAGCCTCTGTGGCTGACTTCTTATTCTCTGGATCCATACGTAGAGTTGAACCTCTGCAGCTCAGTGTTCAGTGGAGCCTGCCACAATCCCTCACCATGCCTCCCCTCAGAGGGGAAGCAACGAGGGCCAGGAGGCACATTCCTGCCAGTTCTCAGAAAGTCACGAACTTCTCCCTCCTCTCAAGATTCTAGACCCCAAACTGTCCCTTCCACTCAGTTCTCCGATCTCCCTCCCGACTACAGGCTGCAGCCTCAGAGCGCTACTCTGAGGCACCACCTGTAACCTCCGCCAAGCGAAGGCACTTTCTGCACCCTCTCACTCAGCTTCCTGCTCTTTTAAACCTGAGGCACCATATCCCCTCATACATTGCGCTCCCATCACCGAACGTCTCAGCGAAGTTCCCTCCCCCTTTCAAGTTGCTGCCCCCCGGACACTCCTCCCAAATTTCCTCCACCCGGATCGCTGCCCTCCCCCACGCCCCGCTCGCGGCGTCACTTGTCCCTCCCCTGGCTCCCCTTCCCCCCGCCTCTTCCCTCCAGGTCACTCTTGATAGGGTCAAGGTTCCCGCGGCCCCAGACTCCCCTTTTCCAGTACTGAATCCCCTATCGGACCCCCCCCCCCCCCCCCCCCCGGGTTTCCCTTTTGTTTTGCTCCAAGCAGCAGCCCCCGCCTGACGTCTCTGTTTACCACTCGCCAGGGCAGCCATCTGCGCACGCGCCTCGAGAGCCACTTGGGAAACCGAGTTCTTCGGTCGTGCCACCCAGGTTGGTCTCGAGGACTACATCTCCCGTCCTACCATGCGACCAGGAGTCCGATATCGGCAGTGGGACCGCGGCGCGTGGCAGGATATGGGGAGGTGGAACTTTAAAGATTAGAGGTCGTCCCGGACTCTTTTTCTTTTCTTAAAAATAATCTTCCTCATTCCTTCCCTTACCACCCGCTCCCTCGAGTTTCGGGGTCGCCCAAGTGACGGTTTTGAGAGACGCTAGACTTTCCCGTTTTCAGTTAAGAATGCAAAATGAAAAGTATTGTCCCTATAAAAAGCAGGGAGAGCATCAACAAGTAGGGAGCTGATTAGAAAATAAGATACATTCACGCTAGGGAGTTGAGTGGGGAACTTGTATAACATGACAAATGGTGTTAACTGGTGGTGGTACTCTCCATGTGCAGTACACAGACACACATCTCTAGCCAGTTTCCTCCGTCGGCCTCCTCAGAAATATTGATATTCTCCTTTTTCCAATCTTCAACAGCTTCTCATTCAACAGATCCCCAACTGAACTTTTTCAGAAATTTCCTGCACTCACACTCCTACCTACCCTCTAGCTACTCTTAACCTCTGAGCTTGGTTAGCAGCTGTCCCGGGTCTACCTAACCCTCCTAATCACACCTGCCGGTCACCTTTCCATTTCTGTAACTTGCTGCTTCCAGATTCCAAATGGAGACATTATGACTGCGTTTAAGGGCCTTGGCATGGTGGGGCTCGCCTTTAATTGCAGCACTCAGGAGGCAGAGACGGGCAGATCACTGAGAGTTAGAGGGCAGCCTGGTCTACATAGTGAGTTCCAGGACAGCCTGAGCTCTTGAAGAAACAAACAAAACCCCCAAACAACAATTTCTGCATTTAAGTGGCAT
Source organism: Onychomys torridus (assembly GCF_903995425.1). Lineage (NCBI taxonomy): Eukaryota > Metazoa > Chordata > Mammalia > Rodentia > Cricetidae > Onychomys > Onychomys torridus. The sequence goes on along the minus strand of NC_050466.1, from coordinate 90,101,473 downwards.
TATCATCTTAACTGGACCTCCTTTCACTCATCACCCCCACTACCTCCACCACAGTTTGTTTTCTGTTACCAACAAGATTACCTTTCTAAGAAACACCTGGTAATTAACAGCTAAAATATGTGCCATCACTGTTCTAATCGCTTTACCAATTGCCTTAGTCACTGTTCTATTGCCGTGAAGAGACACCATGACCAAGGCAACTCATAAAAATTGGAGGCTTACTTACAGTTACGGAGGAGTCCATTATTATCGTGGCTGGGAGCATGGTGGCACATGTCCTTCTGGAACAGTAACTGAAAGCTACATCCTGGTCTGCAGATCTAGGGAGAGAAAGTGTGTGACACTGGCATAGCTTGGGCTCAAAGTGACATCCTCAGTGACACACTTCCTCCAACATGACACACTTTCTAATCCTTCTAATGAAACAGTCTCCAATAGTACAATTCCTTGGTGACTAAGCATTCAAATATATGAGCCCATGGGAGGGGGGCATTCATATTCAAACCGCCATACAAATGTTAGCTCACTGTTCACATAACCCTGCAAGGTAGATTTTTACATTTTACAGATGAAAATGCTGGTGGTCTCAGAGATCAAGTGATTTACTCAAGGAAACTGATTGTTCTCATCATCCCTCCCTCAAGTCTCCATTTGGGGAAAAAAATCCCAGCCATTGTTTCATGTTTTCCTCTGGTGCAGCTTCTTGTTCCCTTCGTGCCTTAAAGCATCTCTGGTGAGCTCATGATATATAGCTGCAGGGCATGTTTGTGTGCTGGTCTGTTTTTCTTCATAAACTGTGAGCCCCTGGGGGGCAGAAACAAGTTTTGTGAATCTGTGATCTCAGTTCTGGGTCACAGTTAATGTTGGCCAAATGAATGAATGAATGAATAGGATCAAGAGTTACATATTGGGGTTGGGGATTTAGCTCAGTGGTAGAGTGCTTGCCTAGCAAGCGAGAGGCCCTGGGTTTGATACTCAGCTCCAAAAAAAAAAAAAAGAGTTACATATTACACTTAGATAGTTAACAATTTTTAAATAAATACCTGTTTCTTGGCCTGGTAATATTGCAATTTTTCTGCTAGACAGCAAGATTAGAGAGACTCTAATTTATTTACCGCTTGAATTGTTGCGGTATATATTTTTTTCTACCGCTACTTCCTCTTTTGCTTTTTGGAAACAGAATCTCATGTAACAAAACCAGGCTGGCCTTGAACTGCTGATCATCCTGCTTCCACCTCTCAAGTCCTAGTATAACAGGCAATTTTTTCCAGAACTTATACAGTTAACTAAAAAAAATAAGTTTTCTTTTCTTTTCTTTCTTTCTTTTTTTTTCTGAGACAGAGTTTTTCTGCATATAGCCTTTGCTGTCCTGGAACTTGCTCTGTAGACCAGGCAGGACTTGAACTCGCAGAGATCCTCCTGCTCTGCCTCCCAAGTGCTGGGATCAGAGGCATGTACCACCAATGCCTGGCGAAAAGAAAATCAGTTGTTCTTTAAACAATGTGCGTGTGTGTGTGTGTGTGTGTGTGTGTGTGTGTGTGTGTGTGTGTAACTTGTGAATATGCTGTAGAGCCAGATGTTTGAGGAGGGTGAGTAAAAGGATTGGTGGAATGATAAAGAAAAAAAACAAAACATGACTTCGAGGCAATGAAGGTCAGGGTAACTTATTGCTGTGGAGTGTTAAAAGAAATGTTAGTCAAGCCGACATGTCTGCAACCTCAGTGCTTATGAGGCTGAAGCAAAAAAGATCACTTACTGCAAGTTCAAGGCTAAGCTGGTCTACATAGCTAGCTCCAGACCCACCAGAGCTACACAGGGAGATTCTGCCTCAAATACAGAACCAAACCAAACCAAACCAAACTAACCAACCGAGCAAAATCCAACCAGCCAAACACAAACACACACATAGTCATGGAGAGTCAGCAAGGTGGCAGTGGAAAATGGAGGAGGTGGAGGGGAGGAGAGAGGACCAACAGGAGGACTTGGGAGTCCAAGGCTTTTGTCTTGTAATCTGTGTTCTCGAATGGATCTCATTTGTTACATTTTTCTCTCGTTCTCTTGAAGGTCACAGGGGTTTGGCTATCTTGCCTCTGTCACTGCTGCCACTGCCCACTCTTCTACTTGGGTGCCACCCCCAAGCCTGCAGCCAAACTGGCTGGATTAATTTTAATGAAGACAGACATTTCTCTACTTCTCTGTTACCTTATTCAGCTCTGAAAACCTCACTTGAATTTCTAAAGGATTTTACTAATAACCACAGGGAAAGTTGTCATCCTTATCATGTTAAGAGCCAGTTCAGTAATAATACAAGTTATGCAGGGCAGCGTTGGCGCACGCCTTTAATCCCAGCACTCGGGAGGCAGAGGCAGGTGGATCTCTGTGAGTTCGAGGCCAGCCTGGTCTACAGAGTGAGTTCCAGGACAGGTTCCAAAAACTACACAGAGAAACCCTGTCTTGAAAAAAACAAAACAAACAAAAAACATAATGCAAGTTACACTAATATTAATAAGTAATATTTACTGGATTATATTAAGTATTGAGACTTTGCTAAGTGTATTACAAATTACCTAACTTAAGATATGCAACTACGTAATAAGCTAAATGCTGTTACTAATTTTTTTGTGCTTTCCTTTTTTCCTTCCTTCTGTTTCCTTTTCCTTTTGTTAAAAAATTTCATCTATTAATTTTATGTGTGAGTATTTTGCCTATACATATGTATATGTGCTTGGGGCCTATAGAGGTAAGAAAAGGGACAGGAGTTATTAGTGGTTGTGAAGCTCCCTGTGGGTGCTGGGAATGGGACCTGGGTCCTTTACAACAGCAACAAGTGCTCTTAATGCTTGAGCCATCTCTCTAGCCCCAGGGTGGGTTTTCTTTTCTTTTTGAGACTCAGGCTGGCCTGCAACTCAGTAGGTAGCTGAGGAAGACCTTAAACTGGTGATCCCCTGCCTCTACCTCCCAAGTTCTATGATTATAGGTAGGAGCCACAACACTAGCTGGTTTTTTTTCTATTTGTTTATTTTTCCTTCTATTTAAAACTGGAGGTAGTTGTGGGCACACACACACACACACAAATAGGAAAAAGAAAAACTGAGTTCCATAGCTTAGTTGGAGAGTGCTTGCTCAGCATGTGTGAGGCCTATGGATTTTATGTGTACTATAGAAAAAATGACAGGAAGAGTTTACAGAACATGAACACAAGCTCATACTTTAAACTTACAGGAAAAGACCTGGATATGATAGGATACTAGTTTACTGTTATATGTTCATAACTTTGGTTAAGATACATTGGAAATGATAGGCAGAAAAAAAGATTTTTCCTTTGAGACAGGGTTTCTCTGTGTAACAGCCCTGGCTGTCTTGGAACTCTCTCTGTAGACCAAGCTGGCCTCGAACTCACAGAGATCCACCTGTCTCTGCCTCCAGAGTGCTCAGATTAAAGGCATGCACCACCACACCCGGCTCAGAATTTTTTTTTCCGGAGCTGAGGACCGAACCCAGGGCCTTGCGCTTGCTAGGCAAGCGCTCTACCACTGAGCTAAATCCCCAACCCCTCAGAATATTTTTAAATTAAAAAATAATTGCTTTTAGGCACGGATCTCTGTGAGTTATTAGAGGCTAGCCTGGACTACATAGAGAGTTTCAGGACAGCCAGGGCTACACAGAGAAGCCCTGTCTCAAAAAAGAAAAAAACAACCAACCCATCAAACAAACAAACAAAGGGTCTCACTGGCTTCTGTATAGCTTTTAAACTGGGGGAACTGCTTTGAATTCTGCCTCTTTGTAGAGGCAAAATGTTCAAGGGATTCCAAGAAGAGTACACAGTTCTCACTTAGCCTCTCCACAGAAAATCCGAGGCATGGGAGCAGGAACCCATTGTGCAATGATTAAACACTAAATTCACCTTCTGGGGTGGTTAAGGGAAGGAGGTATGCAGCGAACTGCACAAGTCTCGTCAGGAAGAAAGACGATAAGCATTCCTTAACCGGTGGGGAGATGAGAGGGAGAGAGAAGGCAAGTGCGGGGGGGGGGGGGGAGAGTTGTCTGTCACCATCGTCTTTTCCCCCCAATTGGGAAGACAGAGCGAGAGCGAACAAAATTGTTTTAGAAAACAAAAATACTTACAATCCCATCGCCCCTGTATAATTTTGTCTTTGCCTATCAGCTTTCAGTCTTTGTCCACAGGCACATATAATTTTACATGGCTGCAATTAGAGTCTATATACCAGTTTGTGTCCTGCTTTTTTCTATGACTATATCATAAACAGGTTTTCACGTTTAGTCTTCCATAATTAGAATTCCTAACAGCTACATAATGGTCCATTGCTGGCACTAAATTCTATAAGAAATATCTCTTGTGGGATTAACATAGGGGACAATATCATAAGTAGTAGTTTACTAATGCACAGAAGAGATTTCCATATTACTTTCTCATAACTACCCTGGTTGAAAGCCAGGGCAGAGCATAAAAACACTTCTGCTGGGACTACACTCAGATGGCTCAGGCATGCAACCTTCTGGTGCTCTAACTTGATCTGAGGACACAACTTAAAATGCCACCTACAGGAGTGGATGGATAGAATGTCCCTTACAATATATTCCATAAATATCTCTTCTCAGAGGCAGGCATTTGACAGGACTCTACAGAAGCCAACTTCCATTTATTCTCTGTTGAAGGCCAGACGTGGTGGTGCTCTCCGTTGTTGACCGAGTCAGGATCCATATGCTTTGGAAGTCAGATGAACAGGTGGTCTGGTGACAGGGTTACCATTCTGGCTTGAAAGTTGAGAAGCCCAACTAGTGTTGTTGCCTGCATGGAAGTTTACCTCATGTCCCCATGGAGGTAGGGTGCAGGTAAAGCCAGATTTTTTTTTTTTTTTTTTTTTTTTTTTTTTAGGGAGTAGCTTTTAAAACTGAGTTTCACGCCACAAAGGAGAGATTTTATTTTTTATCTGAATGGTTTGCAAAGCCCGTAATCAGTCACATGGTCTGTGTCTAAAAGGGAAGTCTCAAAATGTTCCAATGGAAGCTCTGGTTTTAGGAGCGGTAGTGTTCCACTGTGCCTGCCAGTACGGATTAGCTACAGAGTGGGTTTTCTATCTACCAATTGAATTTTGGAGCCTGTCACCAAGGACGATACAGATTGTTTTACTTGAATGATGTTGAGTTGTTCTTTCTAGCACTAACCGAGTGCCAGAGCCGATCTCTTCTTTAACAACTGTACCTAAGGCCAGTGAGACGGCTCAACAGTTCAAGCTCTTGAAGTTCAATTCCCGGAACCCACATAAAGGTGGAGGGAGAGAAGTCCTTCACAGAGTTGTTCTCTGGGTCTCTTCGCATCCCCCAAACAGTAATAATAATTAAAGATGAACAGAACTGTACCTCTTATGCAGTGAGATAACTATGTTAGTAGCAGAAAGCCAGGTTGACTTTCTTCTTTAACTGTTTTTATTATATAAACATTACAGTGCAAAGTGCAAAGGTTTTTTTCTTTTTAAGAATCTAACTACAATCCTGCATTTTAACACAAGATCACTAAGGTTAGCGAGCTTCCCTTGTTTTTCTCATTATACTTTTACATATTTCTGCTCACACCAATTTGTGTCCCGTTTTGATAATTGTAATCACACAAGTACGCACGAATGTGATCGTTATAGAAGAAAACTAAACGCCCCTTGGGCCCTGTAGCACACAGACCTTTCCATCAATCCCCTCCTCCCTGAAGTAACTCCTGTCACAGGTTTACCTGGTTTTATTTTTAGCTCTGTCAATGTGCTTCTAGAACCTCATGCACACGGGACAGTGTTCAGCCCTTCTACGTCTACTCTCACACAGAGAAACGTGTGGGAATGTTCTCAGTACATTCTCTACCGCTTGGATCAGAACATCACAGTGTCAGTCATTTCTAAATAGTAGAAGGTTTTTTTTTTTTTTTCTTTTCTTTTTTTTTTTTTTTGCCTCACCATTCTGAAGGCTAAAACATCCAAGATCAAAGACTGGAGAGGGCCTTTGTGTTGTACCATAAGGCAGCAGAAGGGGTCACAAGGCAAGAGGGCACTCAGGAGGGACAGGGAAGGCACTCAGCCTTTGTAAGGTCGCCACTCCCATAATATGAAAGAGACTGTGATGATGATGGTTTTAGTCCATTCGTGAAGGCAGAGGCCTCCCAACCTGTTTGTTTCCCAAAGGTCTCATCTTTGAAAACTATCAATACGTTTCCAATACCTTCAAACTACAGCTATTTTGTGTTTTTCTTTGCAACAATGATTACATTTAGCAACTTGTTCCCCCTCCCATACAGATACTTTTGAAGTCTATTTGTATTGATGCATCTAGCTTGTTCCCTTTAACCTTGGTTATATTCCATTTAGTGAATGTGCCGTATTTTATTCAGCCATCCCAAATGAATTCTTGCTTTTTCCATTATGGCAAGAGGGCTCATCTGTCAAGTTGCCGGGCTTGCCTCCTTACCACTCTGCACACACCAGTGCAGAGAGACATCTTCATGCAGATGTACAGACTTGGTCCTGAGATGATGATCTTGAACGTCTATATTCACAGTGCTTTTCAGGGGAAGTGTCTGTGAAGCTGGAAATGCGCCATATCTTTAGTGTCCAAGAAGCTAGCCGAGTGAGCACATGTCACCAGTGGATACTTAAAATGTGGTCAGTGCAACTGAGAGGCTGCAGGCTTTTTTCTGTGATATAGGATCTTCTGTAGCACAGGCTGGCCTCAAACTCACTACGTGGCTGAGGGTGACTTCAAACTTCTGATCCCCCTGCCCATATCTCAGTACCAGGATTACAGGCAGGTATCAACACACCTGGCTGGCGATTTTTAAAATCTAAATTAGGCCACTTGTAGCTATCTTGCTGGATGGTAAAGGTAAAATTCTTTTATAAGTCACGTCATCCGAACTCTGAGACAATTGCAATACCATCTAAAGGTCAGGGCGATGTCATTAAGATCTTGTCTTCGTCCTTGTACGTGCTGGATTTTTAGGATTGTCTCTATTTTCCTGGCTTCTCTATGGGTCAAAAGATGTGTTATCTATGGAAAAGACAAGGTTCCTGGAACATCTGTCTTTCTGGGAAATAACTATACTCTGTGTAGAAATTCACCCCAACACCTTCACTTGACATTTACTCAATGTTCAACCCTCAGCAGTTATTCCATTAGCTCACTAAAAGTTTTGAGGATGACAGAGTCTGTCCCAAAGTCAACAGAAAAGTATAAACATCTTACAGAAATGGTCTTGGCTGAGAGTCAGCATTGTTCAGCTAGTTTGGTTGTGTGTCATAAATGGGGTTCAGATCCAAAGAGAACGGATGTACGTTTTTGTCTCCTATAAATGCCTCTGGGGCTCCCTGAGTCCTCATCTAGAGCTCCTTTATCACCAGAAGTTTCCAGGCTCTTCCACATTGCCTGCAAAAGCTATAGCTCACACGCACAGGCTTGTGCTTATGCAATTTGCTCCCAGAGCAGGCTCAGGAATGTCCAGATCTACTGTCCAGTTGGTCTTTGCTGGTAGTATCAGGCAGATATGACAGCTCACGTGGGCTGAAGAAACACACAGCCTGCTCCTGGGAGGAACAGGGAGAGGCTTAAAGGCATAGATACATGCAGTCTTAATACAGACAATAAAAGAACATGGAACTTGCTGGCTACGCCTGTAATAAACAGCCATTACTGGCACCTCTCATATGGGCATTGATCTATGAAAGTGTACCTATATTTTTCTCTTTCCAACCCACCCCCAGTTCCTGTTCTTTCATGTTTACCTTCTCTGATCTCTCCTTAGTCCTTTTCTCCCTCTGCTTTTGGCAGTTTCCACTGCTGATCCCTGTTCTTTTTTCCCCCTGGGACAAGCTTTACAGCATCCTTCAATAAAATCATGCACTCGCTTAACCTGTAAGTGGTACCAGGCCATTAAGATATAAGTTAAGGGGGCTGGAGAGATGGCTCAGTAGTTCCCAGGTTCAATTCCCAACACCCACATGGCAACTCACAACTGTCTGTAGCTCCAGGTCCAGGGGACCAGACACCCATGGCAGAACACCAATGCACATAAAAAAAATAAGAATAAATAAAATTTGAAACAGATGTAAGTTAAAGAGAAAGGCATAAACACAGTACCACTTACTTGTGATAGTGGTTTGGTGTACCAGGGCCCTCCTACTTTATGTTTTAAACTTTTAAAAATCAAAGTCCCTTCCTCTATTGAACAAGTAGTACATCTTGACTAAAGATAAAATTATAATGTGGCTGGGCAGTGGTGGTGCATGCCTTTAATCCCAGCTTTCAGGAGGCAGAGGCAGGCGGATCTTTGTGAGTTCGAGGCCAGCCTGGTCTACAGAGTGAGATCCAGGACAGTCAGGTCTATACAGAGAAACTCTGTTTTCAAAAAACAGCAAAACCCAAAAAACAAAAAATGGAAGAGTCTGTAAAGTATTAAGTGCCAATGTTCGATATGAAGCACATGTAGATTGCCCCCCTGAAATCTCTACACTTGAGACACAAAGGCCATGAGTTTCAGGCCAGAGTAATTATAGAGTGAGAACCTGTGAAAATGTCTTCAGTTTTTCAGTGACTAGTAGGTTTTTCTGTAATTTTATTTATTTATTTACTTATTTTTGGTTTTTCGAGATAGGGTTTCACTGTGTAGCTTTGTAATTTTATTTTGGGTTCTGAGGATTTGGACTAGGATCCTTGCACATGGTAAGTAAACACTGCTATGCAGCCACATCTCCGGCTCCTCTCTGTAAGTTAAAGAAGTACAACAACACTGGGTTTTGTAGCCAAGTCAGGCCCTTCCTCTCCATGATGTACCAGTAGGGCACCTGCTTGGTAGCAGAGCATTTCCTTTCCATGATGGTAGCCTGATGTGGTAGAAAGAGAAAAAGTCCTTTGGAATCAGACATTCTTTTATCCACCCAATAATTGAGTATCTGTTATATGCCAAAGGCTATAAAATATACTAATAAGAAAGTACAGGTCAGACATGGTGGTCCATGTCTGTAGTGCCAGCCCTTGGAAAGCTGAGGCAAGAGGATTGCCATGAGTACAAGGTCATCCAGAACTACATAGTGAAATCCTGTCCCCAAAGACCAAAAACAGACCGGGCGGGCGGTGGTGGCTCATGCCTTCAATCCCAGCACTGAGGAGGCAGAGGCAGACAGAGACAGATCTCTGAGTTTGAGGCCAGTGTGGTCTACAGAGTAAGTTCCAAGACAGCCAGGAAGGAGTGTTACACAAAGAAACTCTGTTCCGAAAAACAAACAAGCAAACAAACAAAAAAGCTCAAAACAAAAATAAACAAAATAAAGACATCATCAGATAAAAATGAATTTCTTGCTAGGTTTTATGATGTGTGCCTCTGTTTCCAGGTACTTGGGAGGTTGAGGCAAGAGGGTCTCTTAAACCCAGAAGTTTGAAGTTAATCTGAGCAACATAGTAAGACCTTGTATAAAAAGAATCTGTCTCACGCTTAGAAGTTTTTATCTACTGTTCCCTGTGTCTGGAACAAACAGACGCCCCAGTCATTTCTCTATCTTCAGCTTTCTAACTGTTACTCATCCTTCACATCTAAGCTTAGCTGCCACTTCTTCCAGGAAGCTTTCTAGATTTTCCTAAGTTTGAATTGGATCCTTCTTTCTTTCTTTCTTTCTTTCTTTCTTTCTTTCTTTCTTTCTCTCTCTCTCTCTCTCTCTCTCTCTCTCTCTCTCTCTCTCTCTCTCTCTTTCTTTCTTTCTCCCCCAGGACTGAATATGTGACCCTTATTTCTTCCAACTCAAACATTTTGCATTTAATCAAATAAAGACGACAAGTCAAGGTTTGCAACCTAAAAGTATTTATTAAAACTATAACAACACTTTAGTAAACAGTTTATACAAATAGTTTACTAAACTAACTATACACAAAAGATAAGGATGGAGTTGAGGATTTAGTTCAGTGGTAGAATGCTTGCCTAGCAAGCGCAAGGCCCAGTCCTCAGCTCCCAAGGGGGAAAAAAAAAAAAGATAAGGAGACAAATACGTACATTTATTGAAGTGCCTGTCAGTCAGGCCAGATCCTGAAGCTGGAATTCCCAGCATAACCTCATTCATCTGAGACGACCCAGAGCAATACTTGTTCAGACATACACCTTCATTTTGTCCCACTGAGCACCTCTTGATGCTTTCCTTCTAAGCATGTGTGCATGTGCGCATGTGCATGTCTGTCCACTGCTTAGAGCAGACTTTCGCTTCCTCATCCACCCGCCTTTGGAGGAAGGTTGAGGCCATGAAGATGATTGAGCCAACCTATCTTCCTGGATAGTTTCCTGCTGGCCTTCTTCCCTCATCATATCTGGAATCAAATGAGCTTCCATAGACTTTTCCTTCTTTCACATCTTGCTGAAGCGGAGTTTTGAAAACAAAACAAAATAAAACAAATTCTGCTATTTCCCAGAACAAATCTGTTATAAAAGACAGTCTCCATGGGAACTGATTGCAGCTGTCCAACACTTGTCCATTCGAGATACAAACCTTCTCACTTCCAGTTTCCCGTTCCAAACAACTGAGTGATCCTCTTTTCTATACCTTACTCTCCGTATAACTTGAGGACCTGACCACTCCAAAGTACAGTCGTGGGACAGGTTTTTATTGTAGGTATGAGGGAGAGTACAGCCAGAGGCCTCTGGAAGAGTCCAGGGCAGGGACAGAAAGCAGTACACTGAGCAGGGTCAGAGGACTGGGTGGGGTGGGGATTGGGGGAAGAGCCAGAGAGGAAGACAAAGACAGCATGGGCAAAGGAGACTAAGTGGGGGGAGGGGGTTAGGGCCAAGAGAGGAAGACAAGAGAGCGCCAAGAGAGCATGGCTGAAATGACAGGGTTATATGGGACTGAGAAGCTGGGGGAGGGAAGCCCTTGAGCTGGAGAAGTTTAGGGCAGGGGGTGGGGTGAGAAGAGCTAAGAAGAGCCACAGGTACTGAGTGAGCCTGGAGGTCAGCATGAACTTTGGTATGCTAATAGACACCACAGTTAGCCATTTGTCCAGAGTTTCTTTTGGACCTGACATTCTCCCACCTTGTTCCAGATTTCCTTATCATGCTGAAATTACTTGTTGGCTACTAGTGAACTCCATTAAATTGTATATTCTGTGATAGACAAGCACTTCACCATCTGGGTCTATCTTTTGCTCTCTGTCACCCTCCCCCTCCACTCCTTCAACTATTTCTCTTCCCTCCCTCTCTCCCTCCCTCCCTCCCTCCCTCCCTCCCTCCCTCCCTCCCTTCCTTCCTCCCTTCCTTCCTTTCCTTTTTTCTGAGACAATCTCACTCTGCCTGGAGCTCCCTAAACAAGGCTGTCTTGGTAGTAGAGCACTTACTTAGCATGTTTAAGGCCCTGTAGGCAACTCTCCAACTTTACAAAAACAAAACATACGTGACAGAACTACCAGATTAAAACACATTATTGGAAGAAAAATACTGATTGACTACTACTTCTCTAACTTGGCAAAAAGTACCCATTTGCAAATTCCAGCTCTGCAAAGCTCAAACGGAATAGGGAGAAAACCACCTTTATTTGCACTATACTCAAATTGCTGAGAACTGAAGATAAAGAGAAAATTCTGAATGCCTCCAGACAAGGATGGTGCATTCAAGTCATGATCAATGTCTTTTAAGGAACCATGGAAGAGATTTCACAGCTCAGACAACTGCAACCCAGACAATTACAGGTCAGTTCTGTCCAGGACCTGCTTAGTTATTCATACCTCTTGCCTTCTATTGAAATTTGAATCTCATGTCAGAACCCCAGCAACTCTTTTCTCAATGTGGACACCTTGAATACTCACTCCCTTCTTCTCTGCTGTCTTCTAGTTACTTTCCTCTTGGGTTGGCATCCTGGGGATTGGTGGCTGAGCCTGGTTTATTGGGGCTTCTAGAGTGCAGGCTTTTTTATCCTGGAAATGTTGGTAACCCCATCACTTGCTGCCATTCACTCATCTGTTCATTCATTTAGTTAACGTGTGTGTGTGTGTGTGTGTGTGTGTGTGTGTGTGTGTGTGCGCGCGTGCGCGCGCGCGCTAAGGGGGAACTGTGGTGGAATTTAGGGGTAACAGCCATATCCAGACTTTTGATATCGTCCTACAGATTTCAGAGCTTCATCCATTTTTCTTCAGTCTCTTCTCCTTCTTTTATTTGGCCTCAGTCCCTCTCAGGAGCCCTGGATGGCCTCATGCTCTTGAGTCTCCCGGCTCTGCCTCTTCAGTGTTGAGATCACAGGCATGAACCACCAGGATGGGCTTGGATTATAGACTTTTTATTTCCTTCAAGTTTCCCGACCCCATGGTTATTTCTTTATACTATTAAGTCCATCCGGTTCATTTCTCACTTTATATATTACATTTTTCACTTCTAGCATTTCCATTTAGCTCAGTTTCATGTTTTCTGTTTCTCTCTTGCGATTTCTTTTTCTTAAAAACAAACAAAACAAAACCTTATTACCAATGGATTTCTCCCTCTTTGAGTATCACCATCTCAAAATTGACCTCCTTCAGTTGGGTTTTCCCGTGAGACTAGGTCTCATTTTCTTGACTATCTAGTGAATAATATTGATGTCTTCTTGGACTTTTGAACGCTGTGTTACAGAGCCCGTCGATTTTATTACATTCTCCAAAGATGTGGATGCCCTTATTACACCAGGCATTCAACTTGGTGAGAGAGCTACTGCGCCCTTCTTGTCTGTTCTGAGGGCCAGGTCAGCTTAGTACTGTTCTGTCAGTGTTCACTGGAGCAAACTTGGAGTGGTCCGATGCATCTCACGGTTCAGGACACATCTTGAGCAAAATGTATCCAGATAATTTAATTTAGAGTTTCTTGCCTTCATAAGCCTCATTCTCCAAAGCTTGTCCCAGGCTGGGTTTTTGTTGTTGTTTTGTTTTCTTTTTGGTTCTTCAGGCAGGAAAGGTTTTCTTCAGGACTCCAAAGCTCTAGTATTGCAGGCCTGCCCTAGGGCAAAAGCCATAAAATGTGAAACTCACCCCCTTGTTTATTTCAGATTGTAAATGCCCTCAGGAAATCTGCCTGTTTTTCCTCATTCTTAGGAGCCTCCAGGTAGTCTGTCTGTCTGTGTCTCTATCTCTGTCCTTTGGTGTCCCTGTTTGTGTTTTCTTCTCAGAACTTTCTACATTGTCAGGAAGAAATAAACAACAGCCGCAACTGTTCTCTTCTTCACCTTACAATTCTCTGTGTCATCACCTATGTTTCCCTCCTGTTTTAGAGAAAAGTGCTTGACTGGCTTAGCTTTTCCCTTTTCCCATTTGAACTCTTCTGGCAGGGGAGAAGGTACTGTGTCCCTCTCTTTGACCATTAGATCATTTAAACAATAAGCCTTAAGGAATTAAGATTTCTCCAGAATCCTATGCTGAGGTGGTAAGGCTCCAGCCCTGGTGTCAGCCAGAGGAGGAACTTGCCTCCCAGGAAGCAATTTCACACAGGTCAGACCACCTTGTAGGACAGGCTCAGGCTGGAGCCCTGGCAATGATGGTCTGTGAGGAGGAGCAGGCCCATACCTTAACAGGACTGCTTAGTGATGCATACCTCTTGCCTCCTTTTGAATTCTAAATCTCACATCAGGACCCTAGAAGGTGGCCCTAAGGGGCACTCAATGTGTCACTATTTGTTCCTCTTACCATGTGGCCACACTGACTAAATCTCACGCTTCTGCTTTTGTTTCTTTTTAAGTAGTATCCTGGGGACTGGTGGCCAAGCTGAGCTTGTTGGGGCTTCTGTTTGGGGTAGAACTTGCAGTTCACCTATCTGTGCATTTATTCAAAATGTGTGTACAGAGTGGGGACTGTGGCGGGACTTGGGGGCAACAAGAATAAGCAAAATCAGACCTTCATTGGGAATGCTGCTAGGTCGTCAGAGGTCTGGATTTGGTGGCAAAAGTGTGGCTCAGAAGTAGAGTGCTTGTCTGGCATGCAGGCGTTTCTAGATTCAAGGCCTTCAAGCCCCACAAAAGAGTACTGGACAATTGGCTTCTTAATCACCAGATAAGCTAACTTTATCTTAGCCTTATTCTTTTCCCTGCCTCGTTCTCTGTGGACTCTGTTGTCCACCCTCAGGTCTTTATTTTTTTGGTCTGCCTGTGTATTCCTAACCTCACTGAGTTTTCTCAGTCTATGTCTTTGGCTCGATTCTTCTCTTGACCTTGACAGTCTTTTTTTTTTTTTTTTAAATCAAAACGCTAGACAAGTGCTCTGTCACTGAGCGACACCCCCACACCTCCTCGGCTGACTTAATCTTAGTGTTCCAACTGCCTTGTCTATGTCCAGGACTCCCAAATGCTTATCTTTGGCCCTGACCTCTCTCCTCAGATTGAAACTTGTATTTTAGTTGTTTGTCTCTGCCTGGCTCTCTAAGCTACGTGCAGTAAAAAAAAAAAATCAACTTATTTTTTGCCTCTGAACCTGCTCTTCTTCCTGTGTTTTTTTTTGAAACCGGGCTTCTCTGACAAATGAACGTAGTCCTGGTTGTCCTGGAACTCAGTCTGTAGACCAGGCTGGCCTCAAACTCACAGAGATCCACCTGCCTCTGTCTCCCGAGTGCTGGGATTAAAGGCGTGCGCCACCACCCAGTTTTTCCGGTGTTTCTTATTTCACTTAATTCTGAATAATGGAAGCCAAGTTTAATAAGAGCCGCACCAGGGCTGTGGCTCTGAGAAGGAAGTTTCCCTCTAGGGAGGCTCCAAGGTGTCTGTCCTTCTTATGTCGTGCCATTTCCAGCAGACAGTTAGCCATTTTCTTTGAGGTGCTCACAGCCAAATCGAGGGAGACAAGGCTGACTTTGAACTCTTTAAAAATTTAAAAATACTTATTTTACTTATATTTTATTTATGTGTATGTATGTGCATATGTGAATGTGTGTGTGCATTCGTGTGTGTGTGTGTGTGTGTGTGTGTGTGTGTGTGTGTGTGTGTGTATGAGAGAGAGACAGAGAGACAGAGAGAGACAGAGACAGAGACAGAGAGAGAACTTGCACAGACCAGAAGAGAGCCTAGGATCCCCAGGAGCTGAAGCTACAGGTGGGTGTGAGTGAGCCTCTTGGTATGTGTGCTGGAGACTGAGCTGGGATTCTCTGCAAGAAGCTCTTAACTGCTGAACATCTCTCCAGCCCCATCTTTATTTTGAGGAGTGAGGGGCTTGTGTCTAAGGCTAAGACTAACTGGAACTTGCTGTGTAGACAAGGTGATTTCAAATGCTGCAGGAATGCAGAAGAAAGAGAGAGCAGCCTGAGAGTGGTGGGCGAGGACTTCAGAAGAAGAGAATTGAGCTAAACTCTTCAGACCTCGGGGCTGGCCTGGCTTTCCTTTCTGGCCCTCCAGCATTCTCCTCTGCACACTGTGGAGACTCCATAAAGCCTTTTGGAATGATTTTGCAATATTGTTGTTTATTGAGTACACATTGAGTTCATAGTTCTCCACCAAATGATGTGGAGGTTCACTGAGATTAGATGTAGTCTCTGACCTTTTCAGCCAATCAGTCAACTGACAAATATTGACGGAGTGCCTATTATTTGCTGTACACCATGCGAGGAATTGTGGAGGCTACAAGATGTAAGAGAAATAGAAATCTAAGTCCCTTCCCCTCGGGGAGTTTACAGTACAGTTGGTAAGATGAGACATATGTGCATACAAGGCTAAGAATGTGAGTCAGAGGCAAATGAACATTACACACAAAACATAGACGACATTTTAAAGGACAGATAGGTTGGAAGAGCAGAAACTGCTGGACTTGGAAGGATAGGCAGAAGTTAAATAAGCTTGAAGTTCTCAGAGTTATTAAGAAGACAAAACTCAACCCAAGATTCGGGCTAAAGACCAAAGAGAACAGTATCCAGGCAGGAAGCAGCAGTTTACAGTCGATCTTAGCCAAAGGTCTAGAAGGCACAGAGGAAGGCAGTTTCTATCAGCGTGTGACTGGTATTCCACTCGCTCCCCACTGCAACCAAGCACCTTTTTTGTCCCCGCCACTCTTCCAATCATTTTTCCTCTTTCCCTTTTTAGGCAACATACAGACTGAAGCTGTACTCAAAATTCGAACAATCCAAGTTCAAATCCTAACTGGGTGGTTTGGGGCACATTGTTCAATGCTTGTCTTATTGCGGTCTGCAGATATAAAAACAGTGCTTTTGTCGGATTATTTTGAAGATTAACTGAGTTAAAATATATGAAGTGCCTATGATAATGCACATATTAAGAGACAGCTGGTTAATTGTGACATGACTTTCCTGTCACTTGATAGGTAATTATATAATTAACAGACACCTCTTTGGAAGCTGGAAGGCATACTCTTGTAGGCTAAAGTCTTTAGCAACCCCCATAAACATGCAGAGTTTATTCACGCACTTAAGTCACAAGGCTGTTTCTCAGACTGTCCTTATCCTTAGGTGATCCACAGATGCTCTGGTAAAGTAAATAGAATGGACAACTTAAGTAGACAAGTCGAACATTTAAAAGCATTTTGTCAACATAGAGGGAACTGACAACTTTCAGAAGGGATTTAGTTGAAACTAGAGACTATCTCCAGGGAGGTGCCAGGTGAAATTAAGGCTAAATGAACTTACTAAGACAGAGAAACATCTAGAGTAATAGGCACATTACTGCTGGATGGGAGACTGTGTAAAGAGGGGGGGAGTCCATGGAAAGGTTGCTGATCTCCAAATCCAGACTCTTTTGGATTACAGATCATTCATATGAGTGCACTTTGTTTAGTTCTCATTAACTCTCTCTCTCTCTCTCTCTCTCTCTCTCTCTCTCTCTCTCTCTCTCTCTCTTTTGGTTCAATTCCCACCACCCACATGGCAGCTCACAACTGTCTATAACTCCAGTTTCAGGGGACCTGACCCCCATGGCAAAACACCAATGAACATCAAATATATATATTGGTTTTTTTGTTTGTTTGTTTTTTTGAGACAAGGTTTCTCTGTGTAGCTTTACACCTTTCCTGGATCTCACTCTGTAGACCAGGCTGGCCTCAAACTCACAGAGATCCGCCTGAGTGCTGGGATTAAAGGCGTGCGCCACCACTGCCCGGTATTAACTCTTTTTATACTTAGACCCAGGACCTCCTTTCTGCTCCTGAGAACACAAGCACCCCAAATCCCAGAGATTTTGATTTGTCATTTCCTTCAGACAGTCTGTAGAGAGAGAAAAAAAGACATCCCTGTCATTATGATTGCATAACACCGAAAAGGAGATTTTGAAACCTTCCAGAAGAAAAGTCTGGAGACACGAAGATGGATAGGTATCTGTTTAAGATATAATGCTGCCTGTAGGCAAGATGGTACGTGAGTGAAACCCTTATAATTTAGAGATTTTAAACTGAGATTTTGCATTTTTCTCCAGTCCTGGTTCCTCAGGTCCAGAACACCCTATAGAGAGAGCAACTTGTGTATGCGTGCGCTTTCCAGAGGATAATTATCTTTTGTTCAACATCACTTGGTAACTTAGCCGCCCAGGAAAAACAAAAAAGGTATACATTCTGTGTGTCTTTGTGTATGTATGGGACCCAGCTGCTAACAGCTGTCATCATCTTATTTATTACAACAAAGGGTTTAATTAGTTTAGTGCCCTTTACTCTCCTCTTTCTACCCCATAAAACTTAAAAAAAAAAAAAAAAAGACCCTGCTAGCCAGGCATGATGGTACACGCTTGTCATCCCGGCCGGAGTAAGGGGACATGAGTTTGAGGCTGGCCTGGGCTACATAGTAATATCCCTTCTCAAACAACAACAACAACAACAACAACAACAACAACAACACACACACACACCAATAAATACAACAAGAAGAAAGACCATGTAAATTCCTCCTCTGTCTGGGACCAGGGCTTCAGCCAGCATGGGATTCCTGGGAAATTTGTAATTCTTTGGGGTCTATTGTTTTTAATGTCTCTTTTGAATATCTTTTCTGCTGCTAGGAGAGTAACACTTTCCATCTCTGGTTTATTTTATTTATTTATTTTGAGACAGAGTCTCTCTAAGTATCCCTGGCTGTTCTGGAATTTGTTATGAAGACCAGGCTGGCCTTGAACTCTGAAGCCCACCTGCCTCTGCCTCCTGAGCACTGGGACTAAAGAGGTACACAAACCTTGCCTGGCTTATCTCTTCATTTTTGAGACCTCTTAATCTTGAGGGGTTTGGGATCATATACTAGACTTGGTATGAAAAATTCATGCAATATGCATGTTCCCTAAACAAATAAATAGAACAGTATCATGAAGAGATTTCACTCAGTTCGGACAATGTATTAGACCACTTTTTTTTTTTTGACAGAGTGGAGCCAAGGCAATGATGGAGTCTGTGATGGATGGGACCACACGTTGACTGGGGACTGCTTAGTTATATATACCTCGAGTCAGTACCCTAAAGACAGACAGAAAAGGCTATGCATTAGCTATTTATATCTCATCATGAATTTAACTTACACAATTGTCCTAGGGTTATGATTTTTAAGCCTTATCTCTCATCTGTGCCTCCCAAGAAAAACAAAACAAAACAAAACTGGTGTGTGTTCGTGGCACAGGCCTGGATCTCAGCATTTTGGAAGTGAAAGCAGCAGGGTTGGTTCAAGGCCAGGTCTGGCTACATTGAGATTTGAAGCCAGACCAGAGTACAGGAGACTGGTCTCAAAAAGAAAATCAATCAAACAAACAAACAAATAAACAAATCCCCAAACACCACCCCCACCACCAGAAAACCCCCAAGCAAACAACAGCAATAAAAACCAAAGTCCTCTCCTTCGGTGCTACATCATTCCTGGCTTTTGGCGATACATGATTCTCTAGCTACCCCACTTCCTTCTTGGGAAAGCTTTTTGAGAAACTTTCTCCACAAAATGTCGTTACTTCTCTTTCGATATAGTTCACGGGCTCTGTTATCTGGCTTCTACTCCAGGTTTTCTATGGAACTGCTCTGTTTTAGGTAATTGCCAAGCCGAGTGGACATTCTTGGGGCTTATCTTATTTGACGTTTCTATTGGAGGAAACATGGCTCAGCACCTAGTCACTCCTTCTGGAGACGGTTTCATCCCTGGCCTTCAGATCATTATCATCTCTTAGTTCTCTTGACCACTTACTCCTCCCTTGTTTTTCGCAGGCTTTTCTCCCTGTGTCTGCCTGCCCTAAAATACTTTCCCAGATGAGAAAAAAAAAAAAAAATATAGGCCAAAGATATAGCTCAGTAGTAGAGAGCATTCCCAGGATGTTTGAAGTCCTGGGTTTAATCTTTAGGACTGGAGATATATATATCTCACATAAATGTAAAGGTAAAATTGTACAAAAACATTTATAAGAGATATACGTGGCTGGAGAGATGACTCAGAGGTTAAGAGCACCGACTGCTCTTCCAGGGGTCCTGAGTTCAATTCCCAGCACCCACGTGGTGGATCACAACCATCTGTAATGAGATCTGGTGCCCTCTTCTGTATACATAATAAATAAATAAATTAAGAAGAAAAGAAAAAAAAACTTTTTAAAAATATATGTACAATCTCTAGTACTATAAAAACAAAACAAATAAACAAGGAATCTAAGAAATCCATTTGTTAAAAGTCAGCTCCTAGGGCCTGAAGTGTTGCTGAGCAGCAAATCACTCATCTACCTCGTACAAGGCTCTGAATTTGATCTCATCACACTTCCAAAATCAGACCCTTTATTTTCCAGAAAATGATAAATAAGCAACTGAAATTGCACTACCCAGAAGTTACTACTGTTAGTTTTGTCTATATCCTTTAACATTTACTAGTAGGGGTTGGAGAGGTTGGGAGTCCCTGGGTTTGATTCCCAGCAGCCACATGGTAACTCACAGCCATCTGTAACTCCAGTTCCAGGAGAGCTCACGCTCTCACCTACACACACACAACACACAATATACAGCATAATACTCATACATACCAAACTTTAAAAAATTATTATGTATATTAATACATTAGTACAAATGATATTATACTATGACATTTTCACCAGGTTTTATCATTTTCAGAGATGTTGCTTTCAGACAAGGTCTCACTCTGTAATCCAGGCTGCTCTGGTCTGTAACTTGGTGCAATCCTGTTTCTGCCCCATAAGTGGTAGGATTACAGACATGCCTGGATTTTTCTCACATTGTATGTGTGGAAGGTGAGCACATACCTATGCTTGTGAAGGCCAGAAGCCGACATCCTCTAACGTTTTCTACCTTATCTTTTAAGATTTATTTTTATTGTATGTGTATAAGTGTTTTTACCAGTATGTATGTAAGTGTACCATGGATATGAGGAGAGGGCATAGGATGCCCTGGAACTGGAGTTATAGATGGTTGTGAACTGTCATGTGGGCCATGGGAAACAAACCCTGGCCCTCTGCAAGAGCAACTGCTCTGAACCACTGAGCCTTCTCTTTAAGTGCCCTTTTTACATTTTTAAGTGTATCCTTCCATATCAACAAGCATGGACCATTTTATCTTGTTTTGGGATGTTGGGGATTAAGCACAGGGGCTCACACACGCTTAGCACATACTTTACCACTGAACCGTGCCCTTTAGCTCAGATTCAGATTCTGGCTTATCTTCAGCCATCATAACACTTTGTGTTGCTTGTTTTCAGACAGGGTGTTATTATGCAGCACTAGCTGACCTAGACCAAATTGGCTTCAAACTCACAGAAATCCTCCTGCCTCTACCTCTCTACCTCCTCGAGTGCTGAGATTAAAGATGTGTATCACCATACACTGCCCTGTCCTTTTTTTTTCTAGACAAGGCTGACTTTGAACTCTTTAAAAATTTAAAAATACTTATTTTACTTATATTTTATTTATGTGTATGTATGTGCATATGTGAATGTGTGTGTGCATTCATGTGTGTGTGTGTGTGTGTGTGTATGAGAGAGAGACAGAGAGACAGAGAGACAGAGAGAGACAGAGACAGAGAGAGAACTTGCACAGACCAGAAGAGAGCCTAGGATCCCCAGGAGCTGAAGCTACAGGTGGGTGTGAGTGAGCCTCTTGGTATGTGTGCTGGAGACTGAGCTGGGATTCTCTGCAAGAAGCTCTTAACTGCTGAACATCTCTCCAGCCCCATCTTTATTTTGAGGGGTGAGGGGCTTGTGTCTAAGGCTAAGACTAACTGGAACTTGCTGTGTAGACAAGGTTGATCTTGAACTTCTGATTTTCTTGCTTTCACACCCTCAGTTCTGGGATCACAAGCATGGGGCAGCACATCTAGTTTAATGCTGTGCTGGAGTTAGAACCCAGGGAGGGTTTCTTTCATGTTAGGCAAGCACACTCTACCAACTGAGCTACATTCACAGCTATGCTCTTAAACTCTTTATCCTTCTGCTCCTATCTTCCAAGGGCTAGAATTATAGGGGTGTACCACCATCATATAATGGGCATCATGACCAGCAAAATGCACTTCCCATCTCTTTTAGTTTTAGTGTGTTTGAGACAGTTTGGTTATGTAGCCCTGGTTGGTCTTGTACTTGCTAAGTAGCATAGGCTGGCCTTAAACTTTCAATAATTCTCTTGCCTCTGAATATTGTCTCCTCCTCTCTGAACATTGAGAGTATAGGAGTACACCACCATACCTGGCTAGTAATTTTTTTACTTTAAAAAGTCCCCCACCCCAGACAGAGTTTCTCTTGTAGTCCTGGCTGTCCTGGATCTCGCTCTGTGGACCAGGCTGGCCTCAAACTCACAGAGATCCACCTGTCTCTGCCTCCTGAGTGCTGAGGTTAAAGGTGTGTGCCACCACTGACTGGCTCCTTTAAAAAGTTTTTATCCAGGTGTAGTAGCTCGTTCCTGAAATCCCAGCACTTTGGAGGCAGAGGCAGGAAGATCAATAGTTCAAAGTCAACTTGGGCTGCATTAGACCCTGCTTCAAAAAACTATTCTTTCAAACTGCACATGGGACCACTCCTTGTTGTTTTTTTAAATAAATTTTTAAAAAGTGAATTAAAAAAACCCACATAACCAATTTGTTTCCCAGAAAGATTGTAGGGATTCACACTCCCATCCAAACAGTATCATCTCACTAGCTTTTAAATCTGTCCTTTTTCCTCCCACATATTTCTTTCTACACTGTATTCTGATGATCCCTAAGTTTCTATTTGCACTATATCCGAATGATTCCTAAGTCTCTATCTGCACTATGTTCTGATGATCCCTAAGTCTCTATCTGCACTATATCCTGATGATCCCTAAGCCTCTATCTCTAACCTCATCATGCCCTCAAGCACCAGGCAAGGATTTTCATCTGCCAGCTGGACATCGACACCTGCATGTCTTCCAAACAACTTTGATTTATTTTAACTGAACTCATTTTCTCTCCTCCTCCATGTACTCCTCTTTCTGTAATTGCAATGTTGATTGATGGTGCCTGGTCAGAAAACCGGGGGTCATTTCCAATTCCCTCTCTCTCCTCTCTCCAAACAGTAACAATAGTGAATAGGTACCAACAACTACTTTGTGCACATATAGTATTTTATTTCATTCAATTCTCACAACAGCTGCAAAGGTAGCTTTTAATTTTATTTCCATTGTAGAGATAAGAAAAACTTTGTACAGTTTACTCAAGGTTACACAGAGAGGGAGCAGGAATTTAAATCAAGTCAGTTTCAATCATGGCTCACACATTTAATTAAGTCCTATACTGTATCATCACCATATCTAATACAAACCCTAATTCATTCTCCCATAATGTTTTCCTTTACCTTTTTTATGTGTATGTGTAAGTGCCTGCTTCTCTGTATATGCACCATGCAAGTGCCCTCAGAGACAGGAAGAAGACCTCAGAACCCCCGCAGCTCAAGTTACCTCAAGTTGCGAGCTCCCCACTGTGGATGCTAGGAACTTAACCCAAGTCCTCTGCAAGAGCAGTAATTGCTCAGAACATCGAGCCATCTCTCCGGCCCTCACGGCTCTCCTCCCTGTTGGTTCCTTCAAAATTAGTCACATTCATCTGAAATCCATCTCCCTCGTCACTC
Organism: Onychomys torridus; assembly: GCF_903995425.1. Lineage (NCBI taxonomy): Eukaryota > Metazoa > Chordata > Mammalia > Rodentia > Cricetidae > Onychomys > Onychomys torridus. The sequence continues at coordinate 90,078,471 of NC_050466.1, read as the reverse complement.
ACAGAATAGTCTCTCTAACACATACCCTTCTCATTTCCTTTCTCTTAAGATTCTGCAGTGGCTCCCTGTCACCTATCAGAAAGTCAGAGCCACTCCCCTTAATATAGAGGGCTCACTCTCTTCTGCCCAACCCCAGACACCTTCCATCGCAAAACATTTCCACGACACAAACTGAATTGGTGATAAATGTCTAAAAATACTGTAGAGTTTCTTCCTGCAATGGCTTTAAATATGCTATTTCCTGCGCCAGAAATTGCCTTTCCCCATTTCCACTATTTCTCCTATATGCCTTTAAAAGTTTTCAAAAGAGACCTAAAAGTGTTATGTGTCTGCGTGTTGCATCACAAGCATGCCTGGTGCATGAGGAGGTGAGAAGAGGGGAGTGGATCTCCCGGAACTGGAGTTAGGAGCCACTGTGTGGATGTTGGCAATCAAACTCAGGTCCTCTGGAAGCACAGTAAGTGCTCTTAACTCTTGAGCTATCTCTCCAGCTCCCATCCTTTCATGTGTTAAACTCTGATGTGTCCTCCTCTAGGAAGTTTCCCCCAATTTTTCCAAATATATATGTCTTTTTATTTATTTTTATTTAAAGTTTTTTTGTTTTTTTGTTTTTTTTTTTTTGGTTTTCGAGACAGGGTTTCTCTGTGTAGCTTTGCACCTTTCCTGGAACTCACTTGGTAGCCCAGGCTGGCCTTGAACTCACAGAGATCCTCCTGCCTCTGCCTCCCGAGTGCTGGGATTAAAGGCGTGCGCCACCACCGCCCGGCCATCTTTTTATTTTGTTTTGTTGAAACAGGGTCCCATTGTAGCCCAGGCTGGTCTTGAACTTGCTGTGTAGTAGAGGGTGGCCTTGAATTCCTGAAGCTCCTGTGTCTACTTCCCAGTTGCTATGATCATAGGCATGTACCAGCATGCCCAGTTTAATTACATAGACTCTGTTTGCTACTTTGAATGCTTGTTTATATTTGTCACATTAGTTTTGTTTACCTGTCTCTGCTTAGGAAGCTAACTCATTGGCTGTGGTTGTGCATGCCTTTAATCCCAGCACTCAGGAGGCAGAGGCAGGCGGATCTGTGAGTTTGAGGCCAGCCTGGGCTACAAAGCCAGTTCCAGGACAGCCAGCGCTACACAGAAGCCCTGTCCCTTCAAAAAAAAAAACAAAAAACCATCAAACCAAACCAAACCAAACCAAACCAAACCAAACCAACAAAAAACCCCCAAAAAAACAAAAACAAAAACAAAAATAAAAACCCAAAACAAAACAAAACAAAAAAGGAAATTTAGCACAGTGCTTGGCACTAACTACTTAATTTTCAAATTGTAAGCCCTTGTGCTTTGTTCAAAGAATTTAGTCATCAGTGATAAGATTTTTTTTTTTGGGAGAGGAGGTTAGGTGAAGGGAGAAGGGAAAATGACCTAAAATTACCACTTGTCTACCCCTTAATATGGGACATGTAGGTCTAGAGAGATGGCTCAGTGGTTAAGAGAAATGGCTGCAATTCCCAGCACCCAGATGGTGTGGTTCATAACCATCTGTAACATAAGGTCCAGGGGATCTGAAATCCTCTTCTGAACTCCTTGGGCAAAGCATGCACATGGTTCATGGACAAATATGCAGACACATAAAAATACTTATTTAAAAATTAAAATAACAATAAGATAAATAATTAAAAAATATGGGACATGCATAAAAATCAGTCTTTAAAAATGTATATTTAGCTAGGTGGTGGTGGCACATGCCTTTGATCCTAGCACTTGGGAGGCAGAGCCAGGTGGATCTCTGTGAGTTTGAGGCCAGTCTGGTCTACATAGAGAGTTCCAGGAAAGGCACAAAGCTGCACAGAGAAACCCTGTCTTGGAAAACAAACAAAAAAGTATGTTTAAGGACTGGGGATATAGCTTATTTGATAGACCCTGGATTTGATCTCCAGTACTGCACAAAACTGGGTGTAGCGGAGCATGCCTGTAATCCCAGCATTTGGGAGATACAAGCAGGAGGGTCAGAAGTTCAAGGTCATTCTCAGATACAAAGCAAGTTTGAAAACAGCCTGGAATACAAGAGACAATGTCTCACAACTATACAAACAACCACAAATAATATTTCTAGCTGGACATAGTGACAGAGGCCAGTAATACCAGAAATCATGGGGCATTGGCAGGAGCATTGTTACAAGTTTGAGGCTAGCCTGGCCTACAAAGCAAGTTCCTGGCCAGCTGGGATAAATATAAGACTCTGTCTCAGCATGGACATATGTGCAAATGTATTTTACAGATATGTATATATGTTTTTCTATAGATGTTCTCATGTAGACATGTGTGTTCATCATAGGTTGCAAGCAAGCTCAGGGCATAGCCAAGTATGGATGGGGTTCTTCAGAAGATAGACAAAAGTTATGGAATAAACGTCCTGAAATTAAAGAATTGAGTACACTTGGAATTAGTTTTTATCAAGCAACATGTGGAAAATGAAGATCCACCCACTATTGCTGAAAAGCGAGAACATGAAACCATTATTGTTTACCCAATTCGAGTTTGCTGCTTCCCTGGCACGTATAATGTATTGCTTACCGAATGCTCAGTTGGGTGTAGCTTGAACTGAAACTATTCGTGGCACAAGTAGTGGGGCTGCATTCTACGTTTTTGGTACTGTTGTTGGAACCTCACCTTCCAGAAACCATTCTATTTTCATGGAAAATCCGGACTTCTTCGGGACCTGGGGTTTCAGTCTAACACCTTAGGATAATAGCTAGCAGGGCAGTGCCCACTGCTGACTGATGCACGGGATGAGAGAATTTCTGGGATTGAGGAACACAGATTGGCGGAGTATTGGACAGGGAATATCAGAGATGCAGGTTCCGGGGCAGCTACCAGTACCACCCGGAAGTCTGAATGACGCTTTCACCATAAGGTACAAGCCCTAGTCAGCATGGCGGCTATTCAGGCCGACGGGCTCGAGACTCAGGCGGTGTGTGCGTACGCGCATGCGTGCGCGCGTGCGCGTCGCCGCTGTCTGTGGGTTGGCTGGTTATTTTGCAAGCGGGAGGGGCCGTGCGCGCTCTTGCCTCAGGCCTCTGTCCCCCCACCCCCTTCGCCGGTACCGGTCTCTTCTTAGGAAAGATGTCGGACACGGCAGTGGCTGACACTCGGCGCCTTAACTCGAAGCCTCAGGACCTGACCGATGCTTACGGGCCGCCAAGTAACTTCCTGGAGATAGACATCTTTAATCCACAGACGGTGGGCGTGGGCCGCGCGCGCTTCACCACCTATGAGGTTCGCATGCGGGTGAGTCACGGGGTGAGGGAGACAGCTGAGGGAGGACGACGCTGGAGGGGAGGGGGCATGGGGGACGACTAAAGGCGGGGAAGCCTGGAGGGGTCATGTGAGGGTTAGGGCTTTGAAAGGCTTGGAGAGAAGGCTGCAGACTCAGTTGTGGCCTGAGGGTACAGAAAACTCCAGAGGGGACTTCGGGCGGGGGTGAAGGAAAACAAGTACTCACGAGGCAGAAGTGAAGCATGGCTGGACAGGGTGTGGGCGATGGATCGCTGGGTCCCACAACTAAACTAGGTTATGGAAGTCCTTCTAAAGGGGGAGGGGGCGGTGGGCAGGCTCGGCGAATTCCTCAGGAGAGCTCTCTGGGATGATGGAGTTAAGCAAACCTTTAGTTCCAGGAAAGACTACCGGAAAGAGAGCCAGTGGGCTGGTGAGAGCTAGCAGAAGTAGAAAGGCAATCTTGAGACTGAATGCTTAGCTGACTTGTCTAAGATTTACATCTGAAAGAGAGACATGTTTTATGCTTAAGTTTCTTAGGTACCACAATGCCGTGTCTTGCGGGGGAAACCCGGCCCTGCACTGGGATTGGTGGATTGTCAGTTGCTGCTCCCATCCTCTGCTGATCCTTTAGATTTGAAGTATCCAGAATGCAGAATGTTTACTTCAGATTTTATTGGCTCTCACTTTTTTTTTTTTTTTTTGTAAAAGGCCATTTGCTTCTTCTGTCCCTAGTCTGTAGTTACTTTAATACATGACATTTCAGAACGGCTCTAGGAATGGCTTCTTCCAGTTTGCACCCCAGGGGACTTTATTCTCTTAGTCCACAGTACTTAGTCCATAGTGCAAGGATGGAATGTGCAGATGTGCAGATAGAGTACATGGCTCAAACATATTTTTTTTCCCAAGTTGAAGTGGTACAGGTTAAAAAAATTAGGAACTGCTTTTTAGTTTTCCTTGTGTTTTCTTTTCAGTTTGGAGATCCGTGATATTCTTTGTGAATAGCATCCCTCTTGAATAGCACTGAAGGGCCAAGGGACATATGGTGCTCTCATTTGTTTCAGAAGAATTGAATGAGAATGTTTGTTCTACCTGTGCTTGACAGTCTTGGGAGAAATGGTACTCTCCAAACTGAGGGGGGGGAAGTGATAGCAGTATGAGGAACCCTTGCTTGTCTTGTGGAGACTAGACTATTTGAAATGATCTCTTTGGAGAAGCATGGAATTTACATTCTTTAAACTATGATAAAAGAGAAGTGTTAATGGAGGAAGGCTTAATTACTCAAGGGAACCTAAGTATAACTTGTTCAGTATAAAGACTACTTTTAGGGTTTTGGAGATTTTGTCTAGATGCATAAGAGCCTTAAAGATTAGTAAGGAAATAATTCTCTTCTTTAGGTATTCTGATAACAGAGACCATCCATCTAGTCCCTACAATGAGTCAGGTACCAAACTAGGTTTTAGCTTTCTTTTCATTTTTTTTTTTTCTGAGACAGTTTCTCTGTGTAGCCCTGGCTGTCCTGGAACTCACTCTGTAGACAAGGCTGGCCTCAAACTCAGAGATCTGCCTGTCTCTGCTTCTGCCTCTGCCTCCTGAGTGCTGGGATTAAAGGTGTGTGTCAGTACGCCTGAGTAGGTTTTAGTTTCTGTATGCATTTTTAAAAAGTAGAAATCAGGAAAGCATTTAGTTTAAGTAATTTTCCCAAGTGCATATAACAGTATTGGATAGGGCTGGGATTTGAAACCAAGTCTCTAAGTCCAAAGTCCATATTCTTTCCACTACTTTGTTAAGGCTTAGTTGCAAAACTTAGTATGCAAAATGTATACTGAGCTTTTTTTTCCGTCAGTCCCTTCCACAGTTCTAACTATATAATGTTGATAGAGTTGACGGTGGTTCTTCATTCTGTGGGTTTGAGTTGATTTAAGGCTTTTACTGTTTTATTGAACTCTAGTTTTTGTAAAAATATGTAAAATCATTTGTATTTATTTTTTTCTGGTGCTGGGGATTTAATTTAGACCTCATGCATGCTGAGCACACACTTTTCCATTGATCTACAGCTTCAGCTCCATATAATAAATATTGATGAAGCTATTCTCTTTAATTTTATTCAGAAATGGATCCTGCCTGCCTGAGGAGTCTGGAGAGGTGATATGGTGGCCTCACATCATTATACATACTCATATGGATGTTTCTTTTTTTTTCCTAGACAGGGTTTCTCCACACAGCCCTGGCTGTCCTGGAACTCAATTTGTAGACCAGGCTGTCCTTGAACTCACAGAAATCTGCCTGCCTCTGCCTTCAAGTGCTGGGATTAAAGGCATGCACAATATCCTGTATTATACAATTCTGGCTTCCTCATATGATTTGTAGTTTGGAGCCCAGGGACTAGCCTTCTGTGTAGTAGCTTTTTTCTTAGATGGTTAAGTGCTGAGATGGAAGGACAATATTTTCAGCATCCTTTAGGGGTAAGGAAGGAATAGTTTTTCTTGTTTTTAGTCCAACAACGCCCATAAAAAGACAGTTTTTAAATTAAAAACTTAAAAAAAAAGATTTATTTATTTTATGTGTATAAGTATTTTGCTCAAATATATGTCTGTGTATCATGTGCATCCTGGAACTGGAGTTATGGATAGTGGTGAGCTGCTACATGGGTGCTAGGAATTGAACCTGGGTCCTCTGTAAGAACAAGTGCTCTTAAACATGGAGCCATCTCTCCAGTCTCTTAAAAATTTTTTTTTTTGAATTTTCAGAGACACAGTTTCTCTGTGTAGCTTTGGAGCATGTCCTGGAACTTATTCTGTAGACCAGGCTGGCCTTGAACTCGCAGAGATCCACCTTTTCCTGATTCCCGAGTACTGGAGTTAAAAGCATTCGCTACCACTGCCCAGCCCTTAAAATTTCTGAAATTATATTTATATTTATTTATCTTGTGTTCAGGGGAAGGGTTGCAGCACATGTCAGAGGACAACTTGCAGGACTTGGTTCTTTCTTACTATATGGGTCCTAGAGATGGAACTCGGGTTGTCAGACTTGGATTCAGGCACCTTTACTTGCCCAGTCATCTCACCAGCCTCCAGTTTCTTATTTATTCTTATTTTTTGTTGTTGTTTTCTGAGTTTCATGTAGCCTAGGCTGGCGTAAAACTCACTGTCTCACTGTGTAGCTGAGGGTGACTTTGAACTACTGACCGACCATCCGATTTCCACTTATCAAGTGCTGGCATTACAGATCTTTGCCACCGTGTTTACTTGTTTATTCCTTTTAGAAATATTTGTGCTGGGCGGTGGTGGCGTATGCCTTTAATTCCAACACTCAGGAGGCAGGGCCAGGTGGATCTCTGAGTTCAAGGCCAGCTTGGTTTACAGAGCGAGATCCAGGACAGGCACCAAAACTACACAGAGAAACCCTGTCTCGAAAACCCAAAAAAACAAAAAAAAATTTTTTTTTTGTTCTTTGAGAATTTCATACAATGAATTTTGACCATATTCACTCCTACTCCCTCCTAATTCCTTCCTGATCCATTTCCACCTCTCTCTCCAACTTTTGAGTCTTCTTTAAAAACCAAACCAATCCATCCAGTCCAGTTTGTATTGTCCATATACTTCTGGGTATGAGGCCATCCGCTGGAGCATTGTAGACATACCTGGGGCCACACTCTAAAGAAAACTCGTTCTTTAGTTTAGATGACAAAATGTTACGTACATCAGACTCCATTTAAACCTATTGATAGTTTTTGGGTAGAATTGGCCAGTTATTTGGCTGGGGAGGCAACTTTAGGACTTGGGGACTATAAAAATTAAGGTAGTAAGGACTGTGTGAGGCTCTACCAGAACTCCAAGATACTCCTTTTTTTTATTTTTTTTATTTTTTGAGACAGGGTTTCTCTCTGTAGCTTTGGAGCCTGTCCTGGACTAGCTCTGTAGACCAGGCTGGCCTCGAACTCACAGCGATCTACCTGCCTCTGCCTCCCGAGTGCTGGGATTACAGGCGTGCACCACCACCACCACTGCCCGGCTAAGATACTCCTTTTTTGCCTAGAGGCAGTTGTGTTGAGAAGAAAGAGGTGGTGCCTATTATTACCCACCCATTGCTCTGAATTGGCTGGCAAGAAATATGGTCTAGATTAATATATGTATTTGACCATTTTCATTTAGAACTTTTGGACAGGAATGAAGATTTGAGCTTTTTGTTTTGTTTGTTTGTTTTTCACACACTTTTTTTTTTTTTTTGAGCTGAGGACCGAACCCAGGGTCTTGCGCTTGCTAGGCAAGTGCTCTACCACTGAGCTAAATCCCCAACCTGTTTTTGTTTTTCAATGGGCTTGTTAATATAAGTTCCTCTTACCACCAGAGCCCAAGGAGTGTTCTCAATGATTAAGATGTAGGAATGAGTAAGCTACAGAAAGCTAACTTTATGCATGTTTTTAGGTAAAAGGGGTAACTAGATTCATTCTGGTTTCTATTGAGTAACTGAGTATTGGTACCTTACATTTTGGGAGAAGCAAAAGTTGTCATGATTGTTGATTTTTTGATACTGTTTCACTATGTTGTCCTGGCTAGTCTAGAACTCTCTATGTAGTGACTTGGCCTCAAACTCAACAGAGATCTGCCTGTCTGCCTTCTGAGTGCTGGGATTAAAGGGATACAACCACCATGCACAGTCAGGTGGTTGATCTTAAGATCATCATTTAGTCATGTAGACAACATACAGGATGCATAAAACGTCTGAAGAAAACCTCGTAATATGACGCTTTATAAACTGTAGAGATGGAAGGATCAGAAGTTCAAGATCATCCTTAGAAATGGGGATGTGGGTGTATTTCAGTTGGTAAATACTTGCCTAGCATGTCTAAAGCCCTGGGTTTGATGCCTGGCACTTCATGAACTGGGTGTGGTGGTATACCCATGTAATTTCCTAAGGAGGCAGGAAGACAAAAGTTGAAGGTTATCCTCCGCTACATAGGGAGTTTGAAGCCAGCCTAGGCTAGAGACAGGGTCTCAAGAAAAGTATAATGTCAGAAGGGATCAAGGAGGAGGTAGACTGCAATATACCCAGCTGATATTATCAGGAAAAGTTTTCTGAATTACGTGAGAATTGAGCTAGGACTTATAGAAAAGATTGGAATAAGAAAGCAGAGAGAAGCATGTCTTGGAGATCTAGAGAATGATCTGAAATAGCCATACTTTTGATTTTGACAAGTCAGAGTAAAAGAATAAATAGCAAGAGATAGACAGATAGCAAAACACTATCAAGTCAGGTACTCAGCATATCCAGCAGAAATTGACTGGAGAAGTGCCTTAGCCAGCTGGAGTTTCCCAAACAGAGTCCCAGACAGCAGAATGTCCCCTTGGTTGAGGCTTCCAAGTAAAGGAACAAATAGCCACAGAAAGGTAACATCATCAAATCAGGCATCCCTAAGGTCCAGCAGAAACCATCTCAGGAAGTTAGGCAGTCAGCTGGAATTCCTGATTGAGCTTTTTCTCCATGGCTGAGCTTCCCATGACCAAGCTTCAGCTTCTTTTCCACTGCAGGCAATTTTATATCATGGGATAAACATCTGTTGGAAATGGTTTACCTTCTAGTTGTTCTCAAAGACTGTTGTTACTGTTGGAGTGTTTTGTTCTTCTCTTCCCCCTGTGTCACAGAGATAGGAAGGGAACAGATCCCCAGACGGGGCCTTTGAGAACACTTTGAGACAAACATGTAGGCATGAAATAGGGGTGGGGAACCCATCTGAGCTCAAATAACATGATTTACCAATATAATGTACATTAGAACATGACTGTGAGTCTTCTCTGTAAGATAAATTTTAAGTAGCAAAGGATTTTATGTGTGGGTTTGTGGGCCGGAACCAAGAGCCTTGAGCATGCTAGGCAAGTGCTCTACCACTGAGCTACCCTTCAGCTCCAGCAAGGGACTTCTGATAATTGGGTATGGTAAGGGTTAATATATACCTGGTGGTGTTTTCGAAGAGTTTTAGGTATATGGTCCATAGGAACAAGTTTTCTTTTCTTTTTTTCTTTCTTTCTTTTTTTTTTTTTTTTGTGATGCTGGGAGTCAGACTCTGGTGCTCATAGAGAATAGGTAAATGTCCTACCACTGAGTTATATCCTCAGTCCCAGAGGAGCTATTTCTTCATTGAGACTTTTCCAGTGTTTCTGACAGGTGGTCCCCACAGGTTGGTTGAACAGAGCTTATTGCCTGTTTTCGTTTTTATTTTTGAGATAGGGTCTCACTATGTAGCCCAGGCTGATCTGGAATTCCCTATGTGGCCTAGGTTGGCCTCAAACTGCTGATCGTCCTGCCTCAGCCTTGTATGTGTTAAAAGTAAGTGTCATAACACCTGGCTTCTCTTCCTTCCCTGTAGACAAACCTACCCATCTTCAAGCTGAAAGAATCCTGTGTACGGCGACGCTACAGTGACTTTGAGTGGCTGAAAAATGAACTGGAGCGAGATAGTAAGGTACAGCTCATCCCTAATTAGTACCATTCGAGGAAGCAATCTGCATAGGCTCAGAGGGTATAAGATCCAATTTCATAAAGTATTGAAGTAGGTAGGAAGGGTGAACACATTCTTATAGACTCAATCTCAATGTATTGGCCCTAGGGGATAAGAAACTTGAAAGAGATCTAGAATAGTTTTTTTAATTAAATTTTTAAAATTTATTTTACACACCAACCATAGTTTCCCCTCCCCTCTTCTCCTCCTGTTCCTTTGCCCCACCTCCTTTCTACCCCTTCCTCTGCCATCTACTCCTCGTAGGACAGGTTTTTTTTTTTTTGTTGTTGTTGTTGTTTTAAGATGATTTCTTTTTGTAGCCTTGGCTGTCCTGGAACTCGCTCTGTAGACCAGGCTGGCCTTGAACTCAGAGATACATCTGCCTCTGCCTCCCAAGTGCTGGGATTATAAGGCATGCACCATCACTGCTTGGCTGACTATGTTATTTTTAAAAGTGTGTGTGTGTGTGGGGGGGCGGGTATATGGTACAAGGGCACATGCAGGACAGAGGAGCAAGTTGTGTGTCCTGCTCTATCTACCTCACACATTTTACAGGGCTTCTTACTGAATTTGGAGCTAGGCCAGCAATCTCCAGCAGTCCTCCTGTTTCTACCCTCCACCCCCAGCTGGACTGTTTTGTTTGGGTCCTGGAGTCCATATTCAGGTCCTCATGCTTGTGCAGCCAATGCTCTTACCTGATGACCCATCTCCTCAGCCTCATGAACAATATTTTTAACCATTGTTTTGTTGTTTGTAAAGTTAGTAAACTCCTGTAAGTGCAAAAATGTGTCAAGAAAAGCTTAGCTAAATGCTTGGATGGTGCTGAATTGTTAAAGAAAATGAAGAGTGGTTGAACTTTTTTTTTTTTTTTTTGGTTTTTCAAGACAGGGTTTCTCTATGTAGTTTTGGAGCCTGTCCTGGAACTCTGTAGCCCAGGCTGGCCTCGAATTCACTGAGATCTGCCTGGCTCTGCCTCCCAAATTTGGGATTAAAGGCGTGTGCCACCACTGCCTGCCAGTGCTTGAACTTTACTTCCTTTCTTTTGAGATGGTAAATCTGTCCTACAGAAATCAAGTTGGATCCATATGAGCCATCTTTACTGTTCTAAGGTCTTAGCTGAACCTGGCATGGTGGATCCCAGGCCTAAAAGAATTGAGATACACAGTTTACCTGGCAGGTGAAGCCGGGAGGATCAGAGAAGTTCAAGGTCATCCTTGGTTATATACACAGTTGGAGGCCACCGTGCAGCCATGGAGGGGAGGGGAAGGGAGAGGGAGGAAGGGAGGTAGAGGGAGGCAAGAGAGAGAAAGAAAGAAAGAAAGAAAGGAAGGAAGGAAGGAAGGAAGGAAGGAAGGAAGGAAGAAGGGAGGGGGGAAAGGGAGAGAGTGCAAGCAAGCAGGCACTGGAGAACCTTTTACCATCTCATTTGCTTTTTTCTTTCTTGCCCTCTCCAACTGGGCTGCTATTGGACTGCAGATTGTAGTACCACCACTGCCTGGGAAAGCCTTGAAGCGGCAGCTTCCTTTTCGAGGAGATGAAGGGATCTTTGAGGAATCTTTCATTGAAGAAAGGAGACAGGGCCTCGAACAGTTTATTAACAAGTAAGCTGATTTCCTGTCTGCTCTGCTTACTCTATTTGCCATCATGAACTTTCTTCTCTCCCTCCCCACTTTTCTTCCCCTCCCCCTTCCTCCTTTGTTCCATACTGTCCTCTTTCCCTTTTTGCTGGGGAGTGATTCCAGGGCCTTGTGTATGCTAGGCAAGCATTCTACCTCTAAGCTATTATACTCCCAACCTATCATGATCTTTCTATATTTTTTTCTGTTTTGTCTTTTTGGAATAGGTAGTATGATGTAGTGGGCAAACTGGATAGTTAAACTCCATTCCTGTGAATAAATTCTGATCCTGTCTGTCAAAGCCTGAGAATGTAATGCATGTTAACCCTTTTAATTAGAATTTCCCTACCCTGTCCTTCTGTTCAATTTCTCTTCTACAATGTTACAGTTTAGGTCATACCCCATTGCTGTCCCCTAGAGGCTCAAACTTAAGGCTGATCATGCCCTTTTTCCTCTCTTCATATTCCTATTCCCCTGCCAATTCTCTCTGATCCTGGAAACTACTGATAACCATTTTGGTCTCTTTATAGAATTGCTGGGCACCCACTGGCTCAGAATGAACGCTGTCTACACATGTTCCTGCAGGAGGAGTCAATTGATAGGAACTACGTCCCTGGGAAGGTGCGCCAGTAGGAGTCCCTCTCACAACTTGTCCTCTACTTTATCTGCTGAAATGACATTGATTTTTACACTAAGCCTCTCTCTCTTTTTGATCTGAAGTTGGCTGCCCATACCCTGGCCTGATAGACCGTCTTGCATTGTGCCCCTTGGTACCAGACTATACCATGTGGGCACTCTGCTAGTGTCTCTTCTCTGAAGAGAGGTGGGAAACCACAGGCAGATGCTCTTTGCTTGGGGTTGGGGTGGGGGAGGGATTGGACTGGAAGGCAATTTTTGGGTATTTTACCCATGCCAGAAGGCTAACCTTGGGGGGGGGGGGGGTTTGTGCTGGTGAGGCACTGGGATATATTACTGATGCTGTAAGTCTAGGGGCTTTTTCTTATTCTTAGGTTTCACCAGGAACACTGAATAGGGAGAATCTCTGCTTTTCCTACCTGCATGAATATTTTCCTTTAAGGGGGAAGGTAGTAAAGAGACCCAAAACTTACTGTTTCTTCTAGGCCTGCTCCCAGTTTTCTCAGCAACTTTTTTGGTTGGTTTTTCTCTCCCTTGTTGCTTTTCATGGCAGTAATCCTCATAGAGTTAAGTAGTCTGATATGTGGAGCAGGGTGTATGGGTTTTATGGACCCGTCATCATGGTTACTGCAAAGTCAAGAAAGCCATAGGGTAGTAGGCTGCCCTTATTGCCTAGCCCCTATCCCTTTATGGCTCCCTACTCTGGCTGTCTATATTTTTCTCACTAGCTAATTAGTCAGAATGGGCCAGCAATCCTCTCTCCTCAACCCTTGTGACTTTATGTGTTAGCTTTGTGGGTTTTGAGGAATAAGAGCAACTTACCACTGCCAGGTGACTTCCAGAATGGTGGAGGGGGTCATGTTCTAGGTTCCTCTACGTGGTAAGGAAGAGCAACATCACTTTCCTCCTTCCATTCCTCCTTCCCCATCTCATTTAGTGTTGTCCCAAGGGCAGAAGCACACACACCACAGTTTCTCATTGCTCCTAAACACTTTGAGCTGTTGAATGGGGCTCAGAGGCAAGAGGTGTCTGCTGCCTTCCCCAGCTTGGTCACAGGGTTATTGAACTGCCTGTACTTGTTTCCCATGGAACTCCAGTGTTGTTCCCAGAAACTGAAATAGGGGGGCTAGCAGCTAGATGTAGAGTTCTCAGATCTTAGAGGCTAAAGCAGCTTCTTGAGGCTGCCAACTCTCCTAGGCTATTGTTTGGAAGGTGGTGGTTGGTTTGCTGGGACCTGCTGCCAGTCCAAATGGTGGGATGAAAGCAAGTTAACTCTGGTGCCAGGTAAAAGTTGGGACTCTTGGCTTAGACTTCCTGCTGTGGAAAGAATTGTGTTTTCTATGTAGGTCCTTGGGGAAAAGGATTGCTGATCCTGGTGTGCTCCTGGTCAGAGAGATCAGGATTAGATTTTGACATGGGTCTTGGAGCCCATCTCAATGTTGAAGATCCTTGAGATAGATTAGCTCTCTAGCTGCTGAGCCCATGCTGGGGGCTGAGCAGCCCTTTCCCACCTCACCAGTGTCCATGTCCTTGCTGCCTTTTGATTTGTATCCTCTGTTACAGATATTTTTAAAAATATTTCTTCTTTCATTGTGCACAAGTGCTGAGACTCTGAGGCCCCATTTCTGCTCTGTATATATCCTGACTCGGGGCTTTTATTCAGCAAACTGTTCATTCTTCTGTCAGACAATGTCATATTCAACTCTGTTCATATTAAACCACTGTGAAGCAAGCCTCCGTTTTCCTCCTTAAGTTGTAAATTTACTATTTCCCAGTGTTGAGCGCATGCTGGGTATTGTGTAGAAGTCATGCAACATGGCCATTGTCCTGAAATGATGACTAAGCTTTGCATTTATATTACATTACAGAAAAGCAGAATTCAGGCTGTTTGTAGTAGTTTACCTATAGTTTCTTGTAACTTACAACTGACTTTGTCACATAGATAATGCATCTCCTTCCAGGAAGTAGCCATATAATATCTGTGGTTTAGGTCAGATTTAGCTGATCTGATTTTTATGTTTGTGGAGTTTTGCTAATTTGAGTTAAATGTATTTACATTACGTGTGTTTATATACGCATATGTAATGTGTTATAACAGAAACATACATATAGACCCATCCTCTGGTACACCCACATATCAACAACAGTTTCTTTCATTGTCCTTTTACCTCATTTGATGTTGCTGCATTGTGTTGTTTTTCAAACAGATTTGATGCAGACAGATAGGTGGGTGAAATCCTGAGAACTTGTAATGGGTCTGTGTTTTCATCTAACTAATATGGTCTTGTACAGAATGGGTTCCAGGAAGGTTGGAATGAAGGAGGTAGGACTCTTGTCATTTGGTAAATTAAAGATAGTTTTAGAGCTGGACATGATAGCACATGCTCGTAATCACAGCATGTGAGAGGTGGAGGCAGGAGGATCAGGAGTTCATGGCCACCCTTCATTACATGGTGAATTTGAGGCCAACCTGGTAGAAAACCTACTTTTCATTTATTTTAAAATGAAACAATGGTAGACAATGATGTGTTTAAAAGATGAGGACATTACAGAGACCTAAGAGTGATATTTGGTTTTAAATAGAAGAGTCAGCTGAAGTAAAGAAGTTAAGAAAATTTTGATCATTAGAGAGATGAATAAAAGATTTCTGAGGGAGTAGGAAGAATAGGTATTTCTGTCAGATAAAGGAAAGGAGTGATCAAGAGGTACAGCCTTCATAGGCAGCAGTATTGCAGGATGAACTGGAGAATAACTAGAAAAGGTAGCTACAAAATAAAGAACTAACAATGTTTTAGATAGCTAGTATTCAGCTAGGTAGGTGTAGGGTAGGGTAGTCAAAGTACAAGTAAGATGAATGAGTACATTCTATTTCTTCATAGACTTCACGATTCAAGAGTCTCTATAAGACAAAATGAGAGCTAGCTAATTAATTATCCCCTTTCCCTACTTATTCTCTTATCAGAGACAGGTTCCATTTTGTAGCCCATGCTTGCCTGGAACTTGTGATCCTCCTGTCTCTGCCTTCTGGGTGATAGCATTGTATAGGTGATTTCCTTTTATTACTAATTTTAATTTTCAACAAATTCAATTTCCTCTTTTTGGAGGAAAATTGGCCATTTTAAACACAGTCACTAGGTCTTCTAAGAACCTTAAATACAAGTCCTCTTTCCCATCCAACGACTCATCAATCCCCTTTTTTTTTCATTGCTCAGATTCAACTTTATATTGGCTTCTAGGAGACAGAGGCTAAGATCAAATCTTACACATAGCTAGACCTAAAAGAAGCCTACATCTTAACATTCCAAAGATGCCTTACCTGCCCTTTAACCTATTGGAGATGAGAAGTTGAGCTAGTAAAGGTGGGAGAGGTGAACAACAACAGGCTTCACAGGATTTTCTATGCTACGTATCCTAGGTGAGACATGTCTGTCTATGTTGAAATACTTGGTGTAGTAATTTCAACAAAATCACCTGCTGTGGTAATTCAGACCAGCTGCTCACTGAAATGGCTATTTCTTCATGGCCTTGTAGGCTGTTGAATCACTACTGGTATTCTCTTAGGCACAATAACCATTCGGATTTTCCTTCACTTGGTTTTTTAACCTTTTTATCTTTATAATTCTGAAATTTTCAAAGTCTTCATTTGTGCCTAAGCAGGGAGTCTAAAACTGAGCACTCCTTTAATTATAGCTCAAAGTTAGGTGGTTGTTACTCTGATTATACATCCTAGCAATTAAACTTTTTTTTTTTTTTGAGATGGGTCAGGTAGCTGAGGCTGGCCTTGAACTTGCTATGTAGCTCTTGATCTGATTCCATTCTCAAATGCTGCCATTACAGGCTTGTACTGCCACACCTGGCTTTATTTATTTATTTATTTTTTTCGAGACAGGGTTTCTGTAGCTTTGGAGCCTGTCCTGGAACTCGCTTTGTAGACCAGGCTGGCCTCGAACTCATAGAGATCCACCTGCCTCTGCCTCCCGAGTGCTAGGATTACAGGCGTGCGCCACCACCGCCCAGCCTATTTTTTAATTTTTTTAGACAGAGTCTCACTTTGTACCTCAGGATGACCTATAACTCACTATTTACTTAGGTTAGTCTCAAACTCATGGGTGATCCTCCTGCCTCAGGCTTCTGAATGCTAGGATTTCAGGACTCAAGTCACCATGCCCAACTTCATGAATAATTTAATTTGTGGTTCTTTGCTTCTCCCCTTCTGACCACCCACCACGTATCATTCATCTTTTCTTTTTTTGACTTGCTTATACAACAAATTGTTTAATTTTATTTTTAGATTTCTTTTCCTACTCCCCTGTCTGTCTGTCTATCTATACTTTTTAAAAAAAAGATATTTGGGTTTGGGGATTTAGCTCATTGATAGAGTGCTTGCCTAGCAAGTGCAAGGCCCTGGGTTCGGTCCTCAGGGGAAAAAAAAGATATTCATACAAATTAGGAATAATTTCAATTGTCTGTCTATGCTTTAAAAAATAGATACTCATTCTTATATAAGACATACAAAGTAGGAATAATTATCAATATCATGAAAGGATTCTTTAAACCCTTTGAAGGCTCCTTTAAATAGGTGGTTTCTATGGTGGCTTTATTTGTCTGTTTTTGACTGTCTTACTCTGTAACATTGGCTAGCTTCAAACTCATTATGTAGCCCAGGTTGGCCTTGAACTCTTAAGAATCCTCTGGCTTAACCTCTTGAGTGCTGCCATTTACTGTTGTATGCCAGCATGTCTGGATCTTCTCTAGTGGTTTCAAAAGTTTGTATGTAGATATAAGTTCCTTTACCTAGAGAAACTGAAGGTAAAGGGTTAAGATGGTTAACAGGAACTGTCAGCTAAAGATAGATTAAAAATTAGAAGCGGGCTGGAGAGATGGCTCAGTGGATAAAAGCATTTGTTGCTCTTGCAGAGAACCCTGATTTAGTTCCCAGCACCTATATGATGGCTTGCAACTATCTGTAACCCCAGTTCCAGGGGACCTGATGCTTTTTCTGACCTCCATGGGCACCAGGCACGCCTGTGCATGCCTGTGGGGCACATTTATACAGACAAAACATTCACATAAGAGAAAACAAATCTTTGGGCTGGAGAGATGGCTCAGAGGTTAAGAGCACTGGCTGCTCTTCCAGAGGACCCTGGTTCAATTCCCAGCACCCACATGGCGGCTTGCAACCATCTAAAACCCCAGTCCCAGGGGATCCTGCATCCTCTTCTGGCTTCCACTGTTAACTGCTTTCACATGGTGTAGTACACTCACAAAGGCATACAGAAATAAATTTAAATAAATAAATACTTTTTAAATTAGGAGAAAACTAGGTAACAAAATAATTGGTAGAAATTTTATCCATGTGTTTCTTTTTAAGAAAATGTATCAGTAATGCTTTTTTGTCTAGTTGTAGTAAGCTCTTAAAATTTTTGCTAACAGGTATACACATTTTAGTTTGTTATATATTTTTATTCTAGAATACAATAACTTTTTGCTGAGAGTCAGCTTTTCAAGGATGTGGTAATAGTATACATTTTTTGATATAGGACCTCACTATGTAACCCTGGATGGTCTGGAACTCCCTATGTAGACCAAGCTAACCTCAAACTCACAGAGATATGCCTCCCCAGTGCTGGGATTAAAGGGGTACACCACCACATCTAGCTACGTTTTCATTTCCCTATGTATTTTTGTTCTAACATTTAAATACAGTGACATCTAATATTTAGGAGATAAGAATATTTCATACTGTGTCATCAGAATGAAGACTCAGGAAAATCTGAAAGGAAGTAGAAAGAATACCAGGGCTGGAATAGAAACTGACTTCTGGATCTGGCTGTGGTTGGCTAGAGGACCTTAGGTGAATTGTTTCACGACTTCAAGCTTTTTTTTCCAACTATAAAATGAAGATATTTGATTGAATGATCACAGATATTTAACTGAGTTTATAGTTGTTCTAAATTTAACTTAAATTTTCTAGATGAAAAATTTTGGTAGTAGTAACTTACATGGAGTTGCATGTGTGTCTGCGTGTCTTTTGAGACAGAGTCATGCTATGGAGACCATGATACCCTTGAACTTTGAGTGATTCTCCTTTCCATGGCTGTGATTACAGGCATATGCCACTACACCCAGCTATGGAGTTATTCTTATTTAAATTATATAAATTATAACTCTCTTGATTTGGTTACCAAAGAGCTACTTTTGTTAAAATAGTATATTGTAAAATTCAAAAGCAGTTCATGTAAATAGGCAAAATTTAAACAAAACAAGCGTATTAAAGTAAAAAGTGAAAGATTTTTTTCCTCATTCTTTCCTATTCCCATTCTCTAAAAATTACTTTGAATTGGTGTATCCTAAAGCTCCCTTTCCCTCCTCCCTCTCCCCTCTGTCCTCATACATAAACATAGAGGAACATTTGCACATATGTATAGTTTTTAAAAATAGGATGTTGTTTTACTACTATGAAAATGAATATGGAATGTACTGTGTATTTCTTGCATTAATACGTGGACACTTCATTTAGAAAGTTGAAAAGAAAAACAATGGTATAACATTCAATAGTATAGCTTTATTACAATTTAACAATTCACCTATTGATGGGAACTTGCCTCCAATCATTCACTGTTATAAATACTACATTTAATCTTTCTCCTGTGTCTAAGTATTTCTGTAGGATAGATTTTGAGAGAAGGAATTGCTAAGTCAAAGAGTGTGTGCAATTTGTACTTTGATAGCTACAGCTAAATTACTTTTTTGAGACAGGGGTCTCTCTGTGAAGTCCTGGCTGGCTGGGAACTCACAGGGATCTACCTACCTTCCAAGTGCTGGTTTTAAAGGTATGGGCCACCAAGCTGTGCTAAATTACTTTCTTTAAGAGTATCATTTAGCCTCTGGCCTTGTCATGGTGGTGCAAAGCGAGTTCCAGGAAAGGTGCAAAGCTATACAGAGAAACCTTGTCTCTAAAAACAAAAACAAAAACAAACAAACAAACAAACAAACAAACAAACAAAAAAAAGAGAATAGTTTAGCCGGGCTGTGGTGGTGCATGCCTTTAATCCCAGCAGTTGGGAGGCAGAGCCAGGTGGATCTCTGTGAGTTTGAGGCCAGCCTGGTCTACAGAGCAAGATCCAGGACAGGTACTGAAACTACACAGAGAAATCCTGTCTTGAAAAAACAAAAAAATAGAGTATAGTTTAGACTCCCTTCACAAATATCAAATGACTGTTTCTGTTGCTCCCCTTAAATAAGGAAATTGTTTCCTCACAAGAATTTTCCCTGCTAAACAGGGTAAAAATTTAAATAATCTACAATTATCAAAGGTATTTGGTGAAAATGTTGTTTTCATAATTCTAATTTGGATGCATTTAGTTGTAATGATACCTAACTGTTAGGAGCTTACAACTTTGCCCACACATTTAATTTTGATCATTCTAGAAGCAGTATCTTTCTGTCAGTTAAAGATCCTTACCACTTTAACAAATTTAGTTATCACTCTTAAGTTAATGGCCCTGAATATTCCTATTTTTTCCCATTAGCGTTTGGGGGACAATGAAGTTCATTAGTCCATTGGCAATGCAACCTTGTATGAGGTACTCTTAAGACCAATTCTGTCTTAGATTAGCACCAGTTGAGGACAAGTCCAGAGCAACTCCCATGGATCCACATGGAAATGTAATTTGCTTCTTGGATCCAGCTTGGACCTCTTCTTTTGTTATTTTTCCTAGATCCAAACCTTAAATTCTGGGAGGGGACCAAGAACAACATGTTAATTTAAATAGAAGGCCAAATTACAAGATCCCACTCTTCTGGTTGGCTGTATGTCAGTCAGAAATGAGCAAGCCTGTAGTTATTTGTATGCTGTGGAAGCACATTCCCTCTCCTGATTGGTCTCTTAATGGAGGGAAGGACCACAGGAAGCCACTGGTATGGGAAACCAGTGGGAACCCTGTGATGCTGCTTTTGAAAGTGAAGGCCTGCCTAACTTGTGTGGCTGAATTAGTAATGGCCTGCCCACAGCCTGAACACGCTTCACAGTCTCACACTTTACATGTGTCTCAGAGATATCACCTGTTTTGACACAGTTGACTCAGGTCATATAGGTTTTATGGCTGTTAGATGAAGTCCTCCCTAGGCTGTACATCAAGGCCAACTTGGAGCTCTCCCTTTTGTTTGCTGAGGTCCTGGGTCTGAGCAATGGGGTATTTGCTGGCATATTTGACCTTCCTTGCTACAACAGGATTCTCGATGGAAGCAGGAAAGGCCACAAAAGCTGGAGACTGAAGATCTTTGTACTAAGTCCATGGGAAGAACAGATGTCTGACCCAGAAAGTGTCCATTCCTGTGCTACCATTTCAGCCAGTCTTTTGTCATATGATTGTACTTTGTGCACCTTTCTACACACATCAGTTTACCATAGAAAATCCATTGTGTTACGTTTTTATTTCTACAAATTACCATGCTTTAAGTTCTCAGTCAGTGTTTTGGAAATGTTATTTACTAGATTCATTAAATGTAAGACAATATACACAATATGCCATAGTATATCTATAAATGGTTATTTAACTGTTCTCTTATTGATAGACAACTGGATTGTTTTAACTTTATTATTTTTACAATCAATAGTGTTGTGGCCATTCTTTATTTGACTCTTCATTTTCTCAAACTGTGATCGCAGGACTCCATTGAAAAATAACTTTTCCAAAGCCAAGAATTAGAAGAATAAAATTGACATTTGTTTTGTAAGTTACATTGATATCTGCCATAGTAAGAGACAACTAAGTTCTTATATCTGCTTCTGCCTTTAATCTTTTCTATTGTTTCCATTGAAATATACCACATATATTATTACAAAAATATGTATATGTGTGTGCACATATATTATGTATAATAATATTTACTGTTTTAACTTTTTTTTGAGATGAGGTCATGCTGTATAGCCTTGGCTGGCCTGCTACTTGCTATATAAACCAGGCTGGCCTCAAACTCATGGCATTCCTGATGTCTTAGTCTTCCAAGCCCTTAGATTACAGGCATGTGTCACTACACTTTTTTTGTTGTTTGTTTTGTTTTTGTTTTTGTTTTGAAACATGATATTACTATATGACCCTATGTGGTTCAAACTCACTGTAGACCAGGCTGGGCTTGAATATACAGCAGTTCTCCTGCCTCTGCCTTCCAGGTGCTGGAATTACAGATATGTGTATTATGCCTGGCTGTTCTAACCATTTCTAAGTGGCATTAAGCATGTCTGCATTGTTGTGCAACCATTACCACCGTATATCTCAATACTTTTTTTCATTTTTCCACTTTAAACTTAGTAACTTCCCATTACTAAGGGAACAAACATTATCCTTTCTGTCTCTTTGAATTTGACAATCACAAGTATCTCATAAATGGAATATTTCTTAGATTTTTGTTATTGCATTTTTATTTGTGTATGTGTGCACTTGTAAGTGCTATAGCACATGTGTGGGGGTCAGAGGGAAACTTGCAGGAATCAGTTCTCTCCTTCTACCATGTAGGTCTTGGAATTGAACTCAGGTTGTCAGGCTTGGTGGCAAGTGCCTTTACATGCTGAGCCATCTCACTCACCCTTATTTAACTTTTTTGGGACTGGCTTCTTTCACTTTAGCGTAAAATCAAGGGTCATCCATGTTGCAGCACATATCAGAATGCCTTTTCTTTTAAAGGCTGGATAATTTTCCATTCATTCCCCATCCCATTTTGTTAATTCATATGCTGAGGACACTTAAATTGTTTCCATTTATTTTAATTAAAAAGTAACTATATCTATCTATCTATCTATCTGTCTGTGGGTGTGTGTATACATGAATGTGCATGCTGTGGAGTGTTGTGTATGTAAGTCAGAGGACAACTTGTGAAGTTGGTTCTCTGGTTCCAGTATATGGATCCTGGGGATTGGACTCAGATTGTCAGGCTTGACAGCAAGCACCTTTAACCTGCTAAGATGACTCACAACCTCTATTTTTTAAAATTTATGCATGTGTCATATGTATGTATATGGGGGGTATCAGAGAACAACCTTTAGGTGTCATCCTTAAGAACTCTTCCCCCTCCTTTTTAAAAATGCTCAATAAATAAGTATATTTCCTTAAGACCTCTGCCTAACATATGTTTATGTTTTAAAAGTGATGGTGAACATAAAAATAATTAAAAAGAATACAAGCTGCTTTCAAAGTATCCCATTGTTTTACCAAGCACATATGACTATTTGACTGAACTGTGGACTTACCTTCTCTAAGTTAGGTCCCATGTCAAAGTTACCACCCTTTAACTTAAAAGAAACACTTTAGATGATGAAGATATGTGTCTTCAGAAGGCGTTTAACCCTTATTCTGCAAATCAAGAGTGTTTTCAATACTTTCAGTTGGAGACTCAAGCCTGGTAGGACTTCTATTATAGTCAGCCTCTACTGCAAAAGACACTCAGTGCAAGATTTGCCTGAAGTTTTCTGCTCTCATACATTTATAGTTTCCACTCAAATGTTAGATTCTCAGCTTTCTTCAATTTTAACATAAATCACCTATGTTTTCAGGCTTCTTATGTTCCTGTCAAAAGCTGTGCTAGAGGGCTGGGTGTGGTGGCAGCCTTGGGAGGCAGAGTCAGGTGGATCTCTGTGAGTTCGAGGCCAGCCTGGTCCACAGAGTGAGCGCCAGGACTATACAGAGAAACCCTGTCTCGAAAATCCAAAGGGAAAAAAGAGCTGTGATGGTGTTTTCTGTCACTTTGCAGTAAACCTGGGTTAATGGAACCCTCAGAGACTTCAGATTTTATTCCTGTTTTCCACACTTAACTATCAAGGGATTCTTCTCAAAATATCTACATGAGTCAATCTGCACTTCAAGGCTGCCTCCCTCTTTTTCCCCCATTTTTTAATTTTTGAAATTATAATTACAAAATTTCTCCCTTGCCTTTCCTCCCATACACCCCTTTTTGCTTTCTTTGAAATTCATGGCCTTTTTTCATTAATAGTTGTTACATACATGTATGTATGCATACATACATATGTTCCTAAATACATAAATACAACCTGCTCAGTCTGTATTGTATGTATGTTTTCAGGGCTGACCATTGGTACCAGATAACCAATTGGTGTGCTCTTCCCTGGGGAAGACTATTTCTTCTGCTCCCAGAATTCCTTAATTGTCTATAGTTCTTTGTGTAGGGTTGAGGCCTTGTGAGCAGACCCCTTCCTCTACTTTGGCATGTTTATTGTTGTTGTCCTTTTTCAGCTCATGTTTAGGCAGCCATGTTGATAAGACTTTACAGATGTAGCTTCTGCCATTACTAGGAGACACAGTCTTATGGCAAAACACCTAGTACTCTCTAGCTCCTAAAGTCTTTCCTCCCCATTCTTCCATTGTGTTCCCTGAGCCTTAAGTGCAGGAGTGTTTCGAAGATGTATCCATTAGGTCTTGGCTCCACAACTCTGTATTTTGATTGGTTGTGGTTTTCTGTAGTAGCTTCTGTCTGTTGGCAAAGAGAAGTTTCCTTGATGATCCTTTTGAGATATGGTCTCGATTTGGCCTAGAACTCAATTAAGGTAGAATAACTGGCCAGCAGGTCCAAGGGATCCTCCTGTTCCCTCCCCCGCATCCCTGCAATTACAAGTGTGCACCACCATGCCTGGTTTTTTTTTAGATGGGTCCTCATGCTTGCAAGGCAAGTAAATACTTTACTGACAGAAGTATCTTCCCAGACTTTTTTCCCATTTGTGGGCCATTATGACTCAACTACAAGGAGATAGATAAAACAATTGATGAAAATATTTTTTGATACAGGGTCTTATGAAGCCCAGTCTGACCTTGAACTCACTTTGTAGTGACTGACCAAGTGCTAGGATTCAAGGTACATGCAACTCTACCTGATTTATGCAGTCTTGGCTGTTGAACCTGGCCTCATACACACACTATATGCTTTGAGAAGCATACTATCAACCATACTATACCCCAGCCCTGAGGAAAAGCATTTAAAAACTTATTTTCATATAGGGTCTTAATATGTAGCCCTGGTAGCCTGCAAATTACCATGAAGACCAGGATGGCCTTGAATTCATGGAAATGTGTGCCTCTGCTTCCCTAGTGATGAAATTAAAGGTGTGTGCTACCACATAGGACTAAAAACTTTTTAATGTATTTATCCTTTGAGAATTTCATACATGTATACAATGTATTTTGGTCATAACCACCATTCACTCCCCTCTCTAGCTCATCTTGGACCTCCCTCCAATATCCACTGTCTAAGTCCTTATTCTTTTTTTTTAAAAAATAACCCACTGAGTTCAGTGAATGTTGCTCTTATGCGTGCGCATGTAGGGCTATCCACTGGAACACGGGCAACCTACTGAGGGCCATATCTCCAAAATGACCCTCCCTTCTTCTCTCCCAGAAGTCTATTAACTCCTCAGGTAGGGATGGGCCTTCTCCAGCCTCCCCTGTTCATGCTGGAATGCTGACTGTCTTGGTCATGTGCAGGTCCTACAGGTAGCCACGTCTGCTGTGAGTTTATGTGTATAATGGCCCTGTCATGTCCCTGAGGGGTGTGTGTGTGTGTGTGTGTGTGTGTGTGTGTGTGTGTGTGTGTGTCTATGTAAGGCTGATCACTCCATAACCACTTATTTTCTGCACTTTGATCAGTTGTGTCTGTATTACCTGCTGTCAACAGCAAAAAGAAAAATTTGATGAGGGCTGAGAGCTGCAGTCATCTGTGGTATAAAGGATTTCGAAGGCAGTTTTTGATATTATGTGTATTTGGCAAAATAATAGTAGTAGCTTTACCCCCTAGGGCCTATGACCTCCCCAGCTATTCGTTCTTGGCTAAGTTTATAGTACAAGCATGAATGCTTTCCCATAGTCTTTGAATCCAATTAGCTTAAAAACTCTTGTAGTTCTGAGGATCAAGTATTTATCCAATACAAGGTTGTTCTGGGTGTTTTTTTTTAGTTTTATACTTAGTGTATTCTTTGACGATTTTATACATGTCTATAATACAGTTCAGTCACATTTACTCTCCTACTAAGTTTTATCCTGTTCTTGAAACTTTTTAGAATTGGGTTTTATAAATGATACATTTGTGCCCTGAAATGTTTTTCTAAATAGGTAATTAATTGTCCCAACATTTTTTCTGAGTGATTTGAAATTCCATCTATATCATATATTGAATCTTATTATATACCTGAGTCTGTTTCTGGATCACTTATTTTGTTTTGCCAACATCATACTTTTCAAATGACTACCTTAGGTTTGTTACTTTTTCTTTGACCCATAGCCTTTGTATGCTGACTAGGGTCTTCTCAAAGTTCCATGTTCAAAGGAGCATGTACCTCCATGTCCAGCTTGCTATGGCATAGTCTTCCTTTGTTTTTCAGACCTTCCTTCTTTCCTTCCTTCCTTCCTTCCTTCCTTCCTTCCTTCCTTCCTTCCTTTTTTTTTTTTTTTTTTTTTGTTTTTTGAGACAGGGTTTCTCTGTAGCTTTGTGCCTTTACTGGAACTCACTTTGTAGACCAGGCTGGCCTCGAACTCACAGAGATCCACCTGCCTCTGCCTCCTGAGCGCTGGGATTACAGGCATGCACCACCATCACCCGGCCAGACATTTCTTTAATAATTTTTAGAAACAGCTAAATATTCCACAGAAAATCATACTGTTTTGGGTTTTTTGTTTTGTTTTGTTTTGTTTTTGAGATAGGTTTCTCTGTGTAGTCCTGACCATCCTGGAACTTGCTCTGTGGACCAGATTGGCATGGAACTCACTGAGATCTGCCTGCCTCTGTATCCTGAGTACTGGGATCAAAGGTGTGTGCCACCACTGCCCAGCCTTTTATTTTATATTTTTATTTTATTTTATTTTATTTTTTTTTTGAGACAGGGTTTCTCTGTGTAGCTTTGCACCTTTCCTGGATCTCGCTCTGTAGACCAGGCAGGCCTCGAACTCACAGAGATCCGCCTGGCTCTGCCTCCCGAGTGCTGGGATTAATTAAAGTCATGCACCACCACCGCCCGGCTCCAGCCTTTTATTTTTAAAGATTATATTGAGTTGTCACCTTAATTTTGAGAAAGTAGCTGTCCTTACATTGTAGGGTTTGTCTGACCACAGGACTGTAGTAGAGTCCTCAGTTTAATCAAGACTTGGTAATGATATGTCTCTCCTTTCATTTAGGCTTCTATATTTTGTAATACCATATTTACTCATCTGTCTGTCTCATCTAAAATGCTCTTGGATCTTTTTATTTCATTTGTGTATTTACAGTGTCTGGCATAAAATAGCTTAGTAAATGATCAATGAACATTTTACACTACAGCAGTTGTTCCAGAATTTGATTAAAAACTGTGGACTCATCCCCATAGAAAAATGGACAAGTATGCACAGAATTTTAAATAATACTTCAAGGGATAAATAGACACTGTTCCTTCTGTCTGTCAGGTCTGAGTGCCTCTAATCCAAAGTGAGATGCTGTATAATAGCAGTTGAATACGTTTTTGTGGAACTTGAGGGAAAGATTTAATTCTTTAACCACAGACTATCATGGAAAGCTTTATAGTAACAGATACTCTCTTTGGCGACTAGGAGATTTTTGAAGGGCAGTAAAAGAGCATTTTAGTAGATTTAGTAGACTGGTCCACCATCTGAAAGCCATTTTTTCTACAAGATTTTGGGGCCATTTTTAAAATTGTTGTTAACTTTCTTAAATTCCTTTGGCTTTCTTTCTCTTACCTTTCCTGTCTTCCCTCACTGCCAATCATCCACTCACTGTTGCATCCCTTGCCAAGTATTTGCATTGTTTTTACTGGGAAGCCGATTGCCTTGTAGATAAGTTTCTGTATCCTAAATTTCCTCTTCAACTCTTTCTACTTGCTTACTTTAATAGAAACCTGGTGTCTTAGGGATTCTATCATGAACAAAGGCAACTTGAGGAGGAAAGGTTGTGTTTCATCTTACACTTCGCGATCAGTCCATCATGAAGCCAGGGCAGGAACTCAAGGCAGGAACCTGGAAGCAGAAACAGAAACAAAGACCATGAAGGAACCACTGCTTACTGGCTTGCTCCCCAGGGCTTGCTCAGCTTGCTTTTGATAGAACTTATAACCCTCTGCCCAGGTATGGCACCACCAACAGTGGGCTGGGCCCTTCACCATCAATAACTAATTAAGAAAATATCCTGCCATGTTGTGGTGGCTCAGAGAGGCAGAGGCAGGCAGATGTCTGTGAGTTTGAAGCCAGCCTGGTATACAGAGAAAGTTCCAGGACAGCCAGGGCTACACAGAAAAAACCCTGTCTTGAAAAACAAACAAACAAACAAACAAACAAACAAAAAAGCCCTATAGACTTGCTTACAGGCCAGTCTGGTCAGGGTATTTTCTCAATTTCTAGGTTTGTGTCAAGTTGATAAAAACCAACCAGCACTCCTGGCTTCTCCCAAAGAGTTATACTCTCCCTACTGTTATGGCACTTTTCAGATATGGGGTCTCACTAGGTTGCCTTAACTGATCTCTGATCTCAAACTTGTGAGCTCAGTCCTCTTGCCTCAGTCTTCCAAGTAGCCATGTCTACAGGTGTATGGCACAAGTGTATGTAACTTGCTTCTTTTCTAATAAACATTTAGGTGATTTTCAGCATTTTAGTTTACAAACAATGTCACAGTAAGCATCCAAATAAATGTATGTTTTGTATATGAAATGTGCTTATAGGATAGATTTGTAGAATTTGAACATCTGGATCTAATGCATGAACATTTAAAAATTGATAAATAAGGATGAGAGGAATAAAAGAGGGTGGTGGGAGAGGATAGTTAGGATATATTATATAAATTTATGGAATGGTTAAAGAACAATATTAATTAATAAAAGTGTTTGATACCTGCTGTCAATTTTTATCTTAGATGTTTGTTTTAATGTATATTATTATCAAGCATACATGAGTGTCCATTTTCTTATACTTTACCAATACTGGAGCTTTATTAACTTGGATAAGTTTTGTTTCACAAGGAAAGTTTTTGTTTTTCATTTTATTGCTTTTGCTTTCAACTCTCAGATTATAAATCTCTCCTTTTGCATTGGTTTCTTCTTCCCTCCCTCTCTTTGTTTATTCCTTCCTTCTACTCCCTTCTCCTTCCTTCCCCTCCTCCCTTTTTGTTTTTTGAGACAGGGTTTCTCTGTGTAGCCCTGTCTATCCTGGAACTCACTCTGTAGACCAGGCTGGCCTCGAACTCACAGAGATCTGCCTGCCTCTGCCTCCCAAGTGCTGGGATTAAAGGTGTGTGCCACCACTGCCTGGTCCCTCTTTTTTAAAAACAACAACAACAGTGTTTCATGCAGTCAGGGCTAGCCTCTAACTTAGTATGTAATAGTCATTCTTGTATTGCTGTGAAGAGACATGACCAACGCAACTCTGATGAAAGAAAGCATTTAATTGGGGGCTGACTGACAGTTTCATAAGTTAGTCCATTATCATCATGGCAGGAATCGTGGTGTGCAGGCAGGTGCTGGAGCAGTAGCTGAGAGCTACATCCTACATCCTAATCTATAGGGAGAGGAGGGGGGAGAGGGAGGGAGAAAGGAGGGAGAGAGAATGTGTGTGTGTGTGTGTGTGTGTGTGTGTGTGTGTGTGTGTGTGTGAGAGAGAGAGAGAGAGAGAGAGAGAGAGAGAGAGAGAGAGAGAGAGAGAGAGCGAGAGAGAGCACTTAGACCTGTCATGGGCATTTGCATGTACACCATAGTACATACATAGAAGTCAGATGACAACTTTTCAGGAGTCAGTTCCACATTGTTAAAGTAGGGTCTTATTGTTTCTCTCACTGCCCAGCATACTCCAGGCTTGTTGGCCCATGAGCTTCTGTCTGATTTTGTCTCTGCCTCTCACCCTGCCTTAGGGAGTGCTGGGGTTACAGATGCACATCATAGCATCCAGCTTTTTATGTTGGTTCCAGGGATGGAACTCAGGTCTTCAGGTTTCTGCCTCAAGTAAGTGCTTTTACTAGGGAACCATCTCCCAGGCCACAGGATGATCTTGAGCTTCTGATCCTCCTGCCTTTGCTGCTTATTTTGCTGGGATGATAGGCATGTGTTGCCACATCCAGTTCATGTGGTTCTGGAGACTGAATCCAGGACCTTGTACGTGGCAGGCAAGTACTTTAACTGTGCCAAATTCCCAGACCCTTACAAGTCTTACTATAAACATATGTGTGAGGCCCTAGGTTTGATACCTAGCACTACAAAATATTTCAATGATTTGTAAGAATTTTAAAAATATTTTCTGGTCTTAAGTACTTTGTCAGATTCATGTTTTGCAGATATTTTCTCCAACTCTGTACTTGCCTATTCAGTTCCTCTCTCTCTGTCTCCCTCCCCCCCCCCTTACTTCCTTACTTCATCCATTCATTCATTTTTTTTTTTGAGACAAGGTTTCATTATATAGTCTTGGCTGACTTGGAACTTACTATGTAGACCAGGTTATTCTCAAACTCAAAAATCTGACTTCCTCTGTCTTCCAAGTGCTGGGATTAAAGACATGTACCCTGTTCATTTTTTTAATGTTTTTTTTTTAACATGAACTGGGCTTTAAATTTAATAAAATCTAATGTGTTACACGTATGTGTGTGTGTGTGTGTGTGTGTGTGTGTGTGTGTGTGTGTATTTTAAGGTACGATCTGCTGTGTAGCCCAGAGCCTGCCTGTTATAGCCTTCCAAATGCAGAGGTTATAGGAGTGTGCCCAACAAATTAATTTTGTTATGCATTTATTATGGGTATGGGCCTGTACATTCTTTATACCATGTGGCTCCTAGTCCCTTGGATTGAACTCAAATCATCAGACTTGGTAGCAGGTGCCTTTACCTGCTCAATTATCTTGCCACTTCAAATTTATCTTTTGTTTGTTTGTTTTTCGAGACACAGTTTCTCTGTGTAAGAAGCTCTGGAACTC
Source organism: Onychomys torridus (assembly GCF_903995425.1). Taxonomy (NCBI): domain Eukaryota; kingdom Metazoa; phylum Chordata; class Mammalia; order Rodentia; family Cricetidae; genus Onychomys; species Onychomys torridus. The sequence continues at coordinate 90,048,519 of NC_050466.1, read as the reverse complement.
ACTTTGTAGACCAGGCTGGTCTTGACCTCACAGAGATCTGCCTACCTGTGTCTCCTGGGTTCTGGGATTAAAGGCATGTTCCACCATGCCTGACTCTCTTTTTTTTTTCCCCCGAGACAGGGTTTCTCTGTAGCTTTGGAGGCTGTCCTGGACTAGCTCTGTAGACCAGGCTGGTCTTGAACTCACAGAGATCCACCTGCTTCTGCCTCCCAAGTGCTGGGATTACAGGCGTGCGCCACCACCACCTGGCCCTGACTCTCATTTTTATGACTATTGTTTTCTATGTTTTAAAACATCTTGGTCCTCAAATCTTAAAGATTACCTTTGGGCTTTCTTCTAGAAATTGGTAGGCTTAGCATTTATATGTTTAGTTTCATAATCCATTTTCATTTAGTTTCTCATATACTATAGATCAAAGCTTGTATTTTTCTATTTGAATATCAAGTTCTAGCACTTTGTTTAAAAGACTTCATTTTATTCTATCCAATATTGCTTTTTAAAAGTCCAATGACTGTATGTATACATTTGTTTCTGAGTTCTCCATTCTGTTTTGATGATCTCGTCGCCTGTCAGATTCCTTAGGTTTACAGTCTTAAGGTCAGGAATACAGGTGTCAGGGGCCCAGACCCTCCAGCTGTCATTCTTCTTTTTTTTCCCAAGACAAAGTTTCTTTGTGGAGCCCTGGCTGTCTTGGAACTCGCTCTGTAGACCAGGCTGGCCTCGAACTCACCAAGATTCTCCTGCCTCCCAAGTGCTGGGATTAAAGGCATGCGCTACCAACTGTCATTTTTCAAGATTGTCTTCAACATCTTGGGTCCTTTGCATTTCTTTTGTTAAAAACAAGATTTGTTGAGCAGGGCCTGGTGGCTCACACTTCTAAAAAACATTTGTTTTTATTTTTATTTATGTGTGTGTGTGCCTTGTAAGTGTATGCCATGTGTGTGGTACCCACAGAAGTCAAAGGATAGCATCAGGTCCCCTGGAGCTGGAATTACAGACAGTTGTAAGCTGCCTGACATGGGTGCTAGGAATTCAACTCAGGTCCTCTGGAAGAGCAGGAAGCACTCTTAACCACTGAGCAAGCTCTCTAGCCTAGTCTTTTGCATTTCTATATATGTATATTTTGGTTTTTTAAGACACAGTCTCACTAATGTAGTGTAGGCTTGGCCTGGAATTCACTATGTATCCTAGATTGACTTTAATTTTGTTTTAGATTTGTTTCTTTTAAAGCCGTGCATGGAGGCACACGCCTTTAATCCCAGCACTCAGGAGGCAGAGGCAGGTGGATCTGAGTTTGAGGTCAGCCTGATCTACAGAGTGAGTTCCAGGATAGCCAGGGCTACACAGAGAAATGCTGTTTTGAAGAACAAAAAAATTATTTATTTTCTGTATATGAATGTTTTGCCTGCATATATGGGTGTGTACCATATGTGGAAATCAGGATCCTCTGGAACTGGCATTACAGATGGTTGTGAATTACCATGTGGATGCTGGGAATTGAACACAGGTCTTCTGCAAGAACAAATGATTTCAACCACTGAAACATATCTCCAGTGCTAGACTGGCTTTGGAACTTCAAGTAATTCTCTTGCTTCAGCCTTTTGAGTGCTGACATGAGTGCTCCCATGGGTTGTCCTTTGTCCTCCATACAGGTGCCATGGTCTCTCTCTCTCTCTGTCAGTCTCTCTCTCTCTCTCTCTCTCTCTCTCTCTCTCTCTCTCTCTCTCTCACACACACACACACACACACACACATACACACACACAATTTTTAATGTAAAATAACTGACTGTGGCAATACTTGTAAACCCATCTATCTCCTGGTAAGCAGAGATAAGAGGATGAGGAGTTCAAGGTCATCCTTTCATCTTTGGCTATACAGAGTTTTGAAGCCAGTCTAGGCTATGTGAAACCCTGTCTAAAACATACACTCACACTCATAAAATAAAGATAAAGAAGAACAAGAAGCTCTTTTGAGACAAAGAAATTCTGGTCTTTGTGACACAAGATACCATCTTGTTTCTGTTACTCAGAAGAGCCTGTTAGTGCCTTATTAGCCTTTCTTTCTTATTTTTCTTTTTTTGGTTTTTAGAGGCAATGTTTCTCAGTGTAGTCATGGCTGTCCTGGAACTCTCTCTGTAGACTAGGCTGGCCTCAAACTCACAGAGATCTACCTGTCTCTCTCTCCCAAGTGCTGGGATTAAAGGTGTGCACCACCACCACTGCCTGGCCTGAGCCTTTTTACAAGCCTTTTTTTGGGTATGCAGTATTAAGATACATGTTTTCCCATGTAGTTCGTGCATGCTTGTGTGTGTGTGTGTGTGTGTGTGTGTGTGTGTGTGTGTGTGTGTGAGAGAGAGAGAGAGAGAGAGAGAGAGAGAGAGAGAGAGAGAGAGAGAACGAGCACCTATAGGTGTGAACATCTAAGGTTGACTGGGCATCTCCCTTGATTGCTTTCTCTATGTTGAAGCAAGGTCTCTCAACTGGGAAATCACGAATTCTAATTGGTCTAGCTAACTGGCTTGCTCTGGGATCTCCCATCTCTGCCTCTGAACTGCTGGGATTACAGGTGGCTGCAGTGGCTGCCTCATTTTTTTTTCCATTTTGCCTAGGGATCTGAACTCCAACCTTCACACTTGTGTGGCAAGTGAGGAAGGCAGCCTCTTTTGTTTGTCATAATACTGATACTTCATTTCTTCCTTTTTTTTTTTAGATAGTTTCTTTATGTAGCCCTGGCTATCCTGGAACTCTCTGTGGACCAGTTGGCCTTGAACCCACAGAGATCAGCCTCTCAGCTTCCTGAGTGCTGGGATTAAAGGTGTGTGCCACCATCACCACCAGGCTCTGTTTTCTTTTATTTTAGACAATATCTGTAGCCTGGGATGGCTTCAGAATCACTATATAGCCAAGGATAACCTTGAGCTTCTGATCCTCCTGCTTCCACGTCTTGAGTCGATGGTGTGCACCAGTGCCCAGTATATGCAGTGTTGGGGATAGGACCCAGGGCTATATCCCCAGCCTGTGCTTGAGCACTTCATTATTTCAGGAAGCTGCCCTGGAGACAGTCTCCTCCATTTTGGGCAGCCTTGACATGCCTTTCTGTTTGATTCATTTCCTCTATCTATTTGTCTCTTCTTGATACTAAACTCATCATTCTGGTTATTCTGTTCTGTTCATAGTTCAGTTCATTGATACCTTGCTTTGAAGATTGCCATCTAGAACATAATGCACCATTCAAGTACCTGTTCTAATCAGCAGAGAGGAGTGGACTGATGCTTTTTGTTCTAGACCCTCTGCTATGCTCATGCACACAAAGATTAGCCCCCTCCCTCTGTGCCACATCAAAAGCTCTGTGGACTTAGGTTGAGCCTATAGTTAAAGTTTTAAGACTTTAACTCTGCTATGTTTATACATTCAGTACTTGAACATCTGTGGCTTAGGATCTTGTACAAGTCTTTACTTTGATCTGTTTTTTTTTAATTTTGCTAAATTTATCTATCATTCCTGTTTATCCAATGTATTTGAATCCCAATATCACTCAGTTGGACTATCTTATTTTCCAGCTTATCTGTAAACTGGATTACCAAGCCATCAGTATTTTCATACAGATAGATGTTGAAAGATACTAAAAAGGGCAGTGTGGAGCTCAAATCTTTCCAGCCTGATTATAAACTTTCTTCCATTGAAATCAGCCCATCTGATAAGGGTGGCTGCTGTTCTTCTACCCTCTTTTGCTGTTGAATATACTTTGAACCAGTTTCTAGTCTTTTCATGGAGTCAGTGCTTTAAGATAAATAGGAAGGTCAGATTATTATAAAAGTGAGGGGAGGTGGTGGCAAGATGACTCACTGCATAGAGGGGGCTTGCCATCAAGCCTGAAGACCTGAGTTGGATACCCAGAACCCACATAGTGGAAGGAGAAAACATTTCTACAAGTTGTCCTCTGAATTTCACATCTATGGTGTGTATGCCCTACTCTCTCTCTCTCTCTCTCTCTCTCTCTCTCTCTCTCTCTCTCTCTCTCTCTCTCTCTCTCTCTCTCTCTCTCTCTCTCTCTCTCTCTCTCTCCCTTTAAACGTCAACTAACTAAATACCCAAAAAATGATAGGGAGTTTACATAGCAAGCTTGAGGCCAACCTGGGCTACATGGCACCCGCCTACCATTAAAAGATAGGTTTATTTAGTTACATTTCTGGAGGTTTCAAATCCAAGTGGCATAGTACAAGCTCTGGCAAGGTCCCCACAGCAGATGACAGAACATGTGGAACAGTAAGCACAACTTGAATCAGAAAGCCAAGAGAAGACACTCTTGATCCTTTTATAACAACTCTTTCAGGAACTTGAGAATCCATGATAGACACCTGATTCCTTCCAAGGCACAGCCCAATCATCTAAGGACCTCTCACCTTTTATGGCCCTGCCTTATAAGGCTCCACACCATTTCCCAACATTCCCATTTCTATACATGAACCTTTTAGGGATGTTCAAGCCACATCCAAATCACAGCAGATAGGAAAACTATTGCCTGTAAATGAAGTAAAATAAAACCTAACAGATAAAAGCAGCTATCCAACAGACTATGTCCAGTACACTCTAAGAGACACTGGAGTCTTAGAATGAAGCCAGTATGTTTTTCAAGTTTCCATCAAAGCCCTGAGCATGATCTCCAAAAAAAAAAAAAAAAAAAGAGAGAATGAAATGTTAAAATACAAAGAAATCCTAATTCAGCTGTCCTATAATTTGGCCATCTGAAATTGTGATCTATTAATAAAAGGAAGGATGGAGGGTGATCCTTTGCAAGGAGCATGGAAAGGAGATTTTTTTTCGAGACAGGGTTTTTCTATGTTGTTTTAGGTCTGTCCTGGATCTTGCTCTGTAGACCAGGCTGGCCTCAAACTCAGAGAGAGATCCATCTGGCTCTGCCTCCTGAGTGCTGGGATTAAAGGCTTGCACCACCATCACCTGGCCCGAGAATATTTTGTCTCAATAGCTTTTTCTGTTTTTTTTTTTACAGTTTATTTTTAATTAATAGGTAATATGTATCTGAATATATATAAATATTATAAAAATGTTGAAACATGACCCCAAGAATAAATTCTCTCTTACCATTTAACTGGTTTTGAACTCACAAATCCTCCTTCCTGTATAAAATTCTTGAGTGTTGGAATTACAGATATACATGTCATAAAACCCAACACAAGTAGGCTTTTTTTTTTTTTCCTGGACCTGAGGACTGAACCCAGGGCCTTGTGCTTGCTAAGCAAGCACTCTACCACTGAGCTAAATCCCCAAGCCCCACTAGTAGGCTTTTAATAGAAATATACTTAGTAGAGAGAGTTTACCAGGGTCATGATCTGATATTACCATATGCTTTGTGGATATGAATTCCCTTTATTTTTCATTAAAAATACTTATTATTCTAAAGTGCTATTTATTATATTTTATCTACATGAATGTTTTGCCTGCATGTTTCTATAGGCCTGCATCATGTTTATGTGGTGCCCAGAAAGTCAGAAGAAGGTGTTGAATCCTCTAGAACTCAGGATCTGGAGTTACAGATGGTTGTAAGCCTCCATGTGGATGATAGGAATGGAACTAGGGTCCTCAGAAAAAACAACAAATGTTTTTTACCACTGGGCCATCTCTCTAGCCTCCCTTTTTATGTGTATCTGTGCCTGAATATATGTGCATCATGCTTGTGCAGAAACCCAGAACTACATATGGTTGTGAGCTGCTGTCTTAGGGCTTCTGCTGGTAGGAAAGGCTTTATTTCTTTTCTTTTCTCTTTTTTCTTTTCTCTTTTTTCTTTTTTCTTCTTCTCCTCCTTCTTCTTCTTTTTTGTTTTTTTTTCCCAAGACAGGGTTTCTCTGTGTAGTTTTGGTGCCTGGCCTGGAACTCACGCTGTAGCACAGGCTGGCCTTGAACTCACAGATATCCACCTGGCTCTGCCTCCCCAGTGCTGGGATTAAAGGTGTGCGCCACCACTTCCTCGATGGAAAGGCTTTATTTCACCACATGACAGTCCATCATGTAAGAAGACAGGCAGAAAGTGGAGGCAGAAGCTGAAGCAGAGACTGTGGAGGAATGCTGCTCACTGGATTGCTCCTTATGGCTTGCCTCTGCTCAGCTTGCTTTTTTTTATATACACCATGATCACCTGCCCAGAGGTAGCACCACCCATAATGGTCTGGTCCCTCTCACATCAACCATTAACAAAAATGCCCTCCAGGCTCACCTGCAGGCCAGTCTGGTGAGGGCATTTTCTCAAGTGAAGTTCCCTTTTCCCAGATGACTCTAGCTTGTGTTAAGTTGACATAAAACTAGCCAGCACAATTGACCATTTGTCAACCTGACACAAACACATCACTGTTCAGCTAGAAGCATACCTTTCTTGTTCATCCCCAAGATCTCATGTTAGTATCAACATCAAAACAGGAAACATTCAACCTTTTAAATGCCCCCTAGTTTTCAAACATTGAAACATGTTAAAAGTTTAGTCTCTTTCAAAGTCTCTCTAAAATATTTCAAAACCTCTAGGAAATTCCAACATCTCTCTAAAATCCCAAAGTCTCTTAACTGTGGGTTCCTATAAAATAATAAAAAAAAAGGTTACACACTTCTTATTCCAATCAAGAATCAGAAAATAGTTACAATCAAATCAAATAAAAACCAAAATTTAACATACAAAGTTCTGTGCTTGACGTCTGAGTCCCACTCACAATCTTCTGGGCTCCTCTAAGGGGTCTGTGCTACTTCTCCAGGGCCTCAGTTTGTTTGCTAGGGTCAGGCCTGCTCCACTCCATACTGCTTCTGCCTCTGGTGGTCATCCCATGGATCTGGCATCTTTAAAATGCTGGGGTCTCTTATGTTATTGAGATGCACCTTTACAAATAGCCTCTCCTGGACTCTCTTCAGGTACTCTGACCTTCCCACACTACATCAAGCCTCAAATTCTTTCTTTGATCCCTTCAGTCCTGGGGTTTCTACTGGAAAGAGGCTGCACCCTCACCAATGGCCTCTCCTGGCCTCGCAGTGCCAAGCCTCAGCTGCTCTCCATGACCCCTTCCAGCCTTCAAAGCCAGTACCACCTAGGAAAATCTTACACATTACCATGCTCAGCTGGCAGCATGAGGTGCAGCTTTCACCTGCTCTGAACCACTGCTTCTGTGTGCTGACCCTGAGGACATCCTTCCAGAACATTTCATCTCAATGATGCTGGTCTCTTCTTAATCCCCACTAACTTCTTAGCTCCAGCTAACCTCTATCGGTCTTCCCAGCAAAGCAAAGGTTTCACTTCCTGGTTCTTTTTTTTTAACTTTATTTTTATGTGCTGGTGTTTTGGCCACATCCATGTCTGCATGAGGGTGTGGGATCCCCTGGAACCATAGTTACAGGCAGTTATGAGTGGCCATGTGGGTGCTGGGAATTGAACTCAGGACCTCTGGAAGAACAGTCAGTGCTCTTACCTGCTGAGCCAGCTGGTTCTTAATTCAAAAGATCACACAAATGGCCCCTCTAGAATAAGTTTTCTCTGAAACTTCACAAGCCAGGCCTCCACTGTTTGCATTTTTCTCAATATTCTTATCATCTAAGCTCACAAAGAATAGTCTACTACACTCTGAGCCCATAATGGCTTTGCCAGCCCAGAGTTCAATGCCACCACAACCCCACCCAAAACGCACTGTCAGGTCTGTCACAGCAACACCCCATGACCTGGTATTGATTTCTATCTTAGGGTTTCTATTTCCATGATGAAACATCATGACCAAAAGCCACTTGGGTGGAAAGAGTTTAACTCAAATTATAGGTGTAGTTCATCACAAAAAGAAGTCAGGGCAGGAACCTGGAGGCAGCATCTGGTGGGGGGGATATTTCTCAGTTGTGGCTACCTCTTTTTAATGACTCTAGTTTGTGTTAAGTTGCCATAAAAGTACCCAGCACAGTTGCCATGTGGGTACCGGGAACCAAACCCAGGTCCTCAACAAGAGTAACCATAGAGCCATCTCTCCAGCCCTGTCTTTATCTTAAGAATACGTCCACAAACTGACTTTTTAATATGTACTTTGTCCTGCCGAGTGTGCCTGCATGTCTCAAGTGATTACCATGTATATATGGCCTGGCACTAGTCCTAGATAGCTTTGTTTCCTTTTATAGCCCAATACCTTGGCATCTAGTTCAGCTAATTATATGTCAATTAGGAATTAGCTAACTTGGTTCACCAATCATCATACTCTCAACTGCTGTGGTGCCACAAATCTGTCCGTTACTTCTTTGTTTTTATATAGCTGAATGCTACTGAGATCACAAGTGTAAGCCACCATGCCTGGCTCTAGATCTTTCAGGGGCTTACAAGGTATCTTGCTCTCACACCATTGTCATTTACTGTCACTCATCATGTCAAATTATGTCCCTCAGTTTCCCTTCTTGGAGTATGCTTTGCTCTCTTTTTGTGTGATCCAGACTTCCGCACATGCTATTCCAATGTCTGGCTTTTCTACTTTTACTGATGTTATGACTTAGCAGTGAGTACAGCTTGGTGACAGCTTAATCCTCCCATTTAAAAATCCCTCACTGTGTCTCTCCTGCTGGTTTTTATCACCCCTTAGTCATCGTTATTCAAATCACTTATTACATAAGATGCTCCCAAATGGTGATCCTTCTAGTTCCACCCCTCCTTCTGCATCCATTAGCTGAAATGTGTTTGTAAAGAGTTTTCTGTTACTGGCTTGGCTTATTTGATTGCCTAAAATAACAGCGTGTACACGAATATCTGGGTAAATGTTTAATTCTTTTGTGATTATGTCTTTAAAAGTTTATTTAAACTTGTAATTCAGAGCTTTGGACAAATTTGTCAGAGAAACCACTTGTAAGTAGTGGTTGTGCTTGCAGAATCGCAGACAAAAACCTCCCTAATCCCACAGGTTAAATGAAATATTACACATAAGTTATAAAAATCAAAACTATTTTGTAATATTAGTTATTAAACAGAAGAAGACTGAGATTTAAAGTTCAACTTGAGTGCTAGCACTTGAGAGAAAAAGCAGTCTTAATTAGAGAAAGCAGTGGATGGCTATTCAGGGTGATTTGAAGTGATCTGCTGAGTGTCTTTAAGGGCTTTCTGGGTTTGACGGCACTGTTCTTATGTCTAATTCCACTACAAATTTAAGCTATTTCCAGTTCTTTGCTGTGTGCTAGTACCAGCACTTTTTATATTCAACAGCTGGAGCCCATGATTAGGATAATCTTTGGCTCACAAATGGAGAGAGGCATATTTCCCATTATAAATGAAAGAAGTGGATGTGGATGAGTGGAGTGAAATCAATTGAGCCCAAGGTAGTGCAAGATAAGAAGAAGGGGGAAGAAGAATGTTCTCATTGGGACATTAGGTATGAGGAGGGACTAGGGTTAGAGCATGAAGAAATCCACTTAGCCCTAGTGTTAACCCTGTACTTGACTGATCCATATGATGAACGCCTCCTTGAAATTCATGCCATAAACGAGTGGTTGGGGTCTGTGTGAAACAGGACAGTGAGAGTTGTGGAAAACTAAATGTTGAGTTTCTAGGAGCTCACGTAACGGAGGCCCTGAGCACAGGAGTTACAATGTGTTCAAAGACTTTGGGGCTGTAGATTTGAATCAAGAATCTCTATAAAATCAAAATCAAAGTCAGAATAGAGTGAATAGTGGAGATCAAGAAAGGCTTACTAAAGAGACCATGTTGAAGTCTGAATGAAAAGCCTCAAAACAATTTCTAGGCCAAAAGCATGTGGCAAGAAGAAGTTTGGTAGCAAAGACAGGTATAGAGACATGTAAGTATAAAATAGGAGGGTTAGTGCCTGAATCTAGGGAGTGGAAGAATTCTTAAGACAGGTTAGAGTTTGGGAAGCTTTCTCTATGGGTCTTGGGGAACCATTTGAAGAACTTTATGCTTGAGTTATGTAGCTACAGTTGTACAATATAATTTCCACATTTCTCAATACTCTATAAAGACAATCTTATAATGAACCCCTATCTGCTCATTAATCCCATTCCGTAACTCCCTTTACTCCCTTCTCTCCCCTTCCCCTCGGATCCCTCCTTTCCACTCCCCCCTCTCTTTCTTCCCTCCTGCCTCAGCCTGCCAAGTGCTGAGGTTATAATTGTGTACCACCATGCCCGGCTCATTCTTTTGTTTTAGAAAATATTTGCTCAAATATTTTTTTGAGACAGGGCCTCATGCCCAGGCTGGCCTTAAACTCAGTAAATAGATAAGGATGACCTTGAGCTCTTGATCCTCCAGTCTCCCCCTCCCTAGTGCTAGGACTAACATGTATGTGCCATCAAACCCAGCTTGTTGAAGTGTCTTCAAAGTAATTCTAGACATCATACTGTTTTTATCTGTGCATACTCCATAAGCATGCCTAAAATGTGCAAATATTTTTGCATATGACCACTCTCTTACAATGCTGTCTTAAAAATTAATAATTCTGGGGCTGAGAGATATCTCAGTCATAATGTGCTTGCCACATGTAGTGGTTAATTTTGATTGTCAACTCAGTTAGATTTATAATCACCATGGAAATAATATTTGACTGTGTCTGTGAGATTGACTAGATTAGGTTAGTGAGGTAGGATGGCCCATCTTAAATATGTGATGGACCATTCCATCAGTGAGAGTCCCCTTCTGACTAAAAAGGAGAAAGGGGGCTGAAAAATAAGCGTTTGTCTCTCTCTGATTCCCAACTGTGGATAAAGTGTAACCAGCCTCCTCACTCCTGTCACCATACTTTCCCTGCAGTGATAGACTACTGTAATCTTTGGACCCATAAGACAAAATAAACCCTTTCTCCTTCAAGTTTATTTTGTCAGGTATTTGGTCACGGAAATGAGACAAGCAACTAATATACTGGGCAACTTGATTCTCAGCACCCATATTAAAAGCTGGAGGTGAAGCCCAGGAGATGGGTCAGAGAGCAAGAGCACTTGCCATAAAAGCCTGAAGACTTGAGCTGAATCCATGGAACTTGTGGGGTTTTAATACTTTTATTATTAATTAATTAATTAATTAATTAATTAATTATTATAGTTTCTTGAGATAGGGTTTCTCTGTGTAGCCCTAGCTGTCCTGGAACTCACTCCGTAGACCAGGCTGGCTTGGAACTCAGAGATCCACCTGCCTCTGCCTCCCAAGTGCTGGGATTAAAGGCATGTGCTACCATCACTCAGTTTGTTTTGCTTTTTTTAAATGACTGTGGTGGAAGCTATCTGTAATCTGAGCACTCCTACAACAAATTGGGAGGCAGAGACAGGTGAATTGCCTGGAAGCTTATGGGCCAAATAACCTAGAGTACCTGGAGTGGCAGAAACAAGGGAGACCCTGCCTCCACAGAGTGGACTCAGACCTCCACTGCTGTGTCATGCATGCCATTTGCCCACCTGCACTCACATATGTATGCATCATTCACACACACGCACATGCACACTTACACACAGAGTCAACGGTGCTCATTTGTTCTGGGGAAGGGGAGACAGGAGGATTCCTGGGGCTCACTGGACTTAGCTGAAGTTGTAAGCCCCAAGTCCCAGTGAGGAGACTGTCCTCGCTAATAAGATGGATAACACCTGAGGAGGACATCTGAGGTTGATCTTAGACCTTCACATACACACATACATGTGCCCACTTACTCACACACCTGCTGTCACACATATGAACATATAAATATACTAGCACACACATAGCCAAACATTTAATAATTCCTTAATAGCATTTAATACAAAAGTTATTAAATTTCTTAGTTTGTCTTAAAAGATTATCTAGTAGTTGATTTATTTAGGTCACATTCCAAACCAGATGTGATCCATATATTGTATTTACTATTGTCTCTTAATCTAGAGTGCTCTGTGCCTCATTTTTTCCTTTTTCAGACAGTGGGTCAAATGTACTGTAGTGTTACCCTCCTTTTGGATTAGATAATTTTCATTCTTGTGCTGTCATTTACTTATTCTTTTATGCCACATATTTTTTGTAGAGGAACTTAGATTTGGAGGCTTGATGATATTCAGCTTCTTTTTTATGTTTTGGTCAAGAATACTCACTCAGGCTGGGCATTGTTGTGTACACCTTTTTTTGGGTGGTGGTGATGGTGATGGTGTTGGTGATGCACACGCCTTTAATCCCAGCACTCAGGAGGCAGAGGCAGGTGGATCTCTGTGAGTTCGAGGCCAGCTTGGGCTATAGAGTGAGTTCCAGGAAAGGCACAAAGCTACACAGAGAAACCCTGTCTTGAAAAACCAAACCAAACAAACAAAACCCCAAAACTATGATCATGTAATATGTGGTCTTTTGTATCTAGTTTCTTACATATAGTGTAGTGTTTTCAAGGTTCATCTATCCTATAGTACATATCAGTACATCATTCCTTCTTTATGGTTGAATAATTTTCTATATACTGTATATATATTTAAATTGTTATTATTGGGTATATGTGCAGGTGTGTGGATGTGTGTGCCAAGGTACATGTATGACAGTCAGAGGACAATGCACAGCTTTGTGAAGTCAGTTTTCTCCTTCCATGTTTAGGTGGGTTCTGGTGACCAATGCAAGTTGCCAGGTTTACACAGCAAGTGACTTTACCTACTAAGCTATCTCAATAGCCCTGATTTATACTATATTTTCTTTCTTTCTTTTTTATTTTCTTATTTTTTGAGACAGGGTTTCTCTGTAGCTTTGGAGCCTGTCCTGGACTAGCTCTGTAGACCAGGCTGGCCTCAAACTCACAGAGATCTGCCTGCCTCTGCCTCCCGAGTGCTGGTATTACAGGCATGCGCCACCACTGCCCGGCTATATTTTCCTAATCAATTAATGGACATTGTGGTTTGCTTCCATATTGTGACCCTTTTAGGTCACCTTTAATTTTTTAATTAAAAGTGTTTATTTTAGCCAGGTGGTGGTGGTGCATGCCTAAAATCACAGCACTCAGGAGGCAGAGGCAGAGGCAGAGGCAGAGGCAGAGGCAGAGGCAGAGGCAGAGGCAGAGGCAGAGGCAGGCAGATCTCCGTGAATTCCAGGCCAGCCTGGTCTACAAAGTGAATTCTGGGACAGCCACAGCCTGTTATAAGGAGAAACCCTGTTTCAACCCCCACCCCCAAAGTTTATTTTATTTTGTATGTATGGGTATTTTGCCTGCTTGTATGTCTGTGCACCATTTGTGTGCCTGGTGTTGGCAGAATCCAGAAGAGGACATTGGATCCTCTGGAACTGGAGTTACAGGCAGTTGGGAGTTGGACCTGGTTCCTCTGAAAGATCAGCCTGTGGTCTTAATCGCTGAGCAGTCTCTCCAGCCCCACTATGATTCACCTTTTGAAGAACTACAGTATTGTTTTCAAAACAATCATATTGATTTACATTTCTTTTAGCAGGGAATGAGAATGTCAGTTTTCTACATCCTGACCAATACTTGCTTATTGTGTATTTTTTTTAATAATAAACATCCTAATTGGGTATATACCTTTTTAGAAAAGAAACTCCCACTCCCAGAAATTGTGCCTTGAAACAAATTGTTTAGCGGTTTGCCTGAATTCTGTAGCAGTTGTCTCCTTTCAAGTATGTGGACTATGATGTTTCAGCTTGGATATTCTTTTTGTTTCTTGGAGACAAGGTTTTTCTGCATAGTCCTGGCTGTCCTGGAACTTGCCCTGTAGACCAGGTTGGCCTCCAACTCAGAGATCCACCTGCTGAGTTCTGAGATTAAAGATATGTACCACCACTGCTGGACCCCAGCTTGGGTATTCTTTATTTTGAGTTGAGGGTGAACCTAAGGCCACATATATGCTAAACATTCATTCTACCTCTGAGTTACACCTATAGTCCCTCTGTTTAGTAGTTTAAAAATTATTTTTACTTTTGTAGTGTTTGTGATTGAAACTAGGGCCTTGCACATGCTAATTGCTTGACTATTAAGCTACATCCCTGGCCCCCAGATTATTTTCACTTCTAAACCTAGTTTCCTAGATGCAGAATGGATATCAGGATAGCTTGGTGGCCAATGATTGGTTAAAAGTTGTCCTTGAACACCTCGGGCCCAGATGTCTTCCCCTGTCTTTGGATGAGATAGTATGTAGATTGAGAAACATACTCAAAGTCTCCTTTAGTTATGTCTTCCCCTGTCTCCTCTGTGCCCATGCAAGGTCACCCATGTTGTCAGGGAAATGCAGGTAACAAGGTCTGCCTCCATTGTCCCGAGCTTGAGTGCAGCCTGGCATTATGCATACAATCTTCCAGATAACTGGATCCCTGTCAGACTTAGGGGAGGTATGCTCTTCTGTTGCTTATCCTAACCAGTATTGTGACTTCAGGTAACTGTGTGATGTTGGCCTTTTCTGATTATAGGACACTAAGTTTGCTGTTTTTCAATTCCCCAGGAATGGAACATTTTGTGATCATTCCTGGTCAAGTAATTCCCCTCTGGTAGCCACGTTGCTGGTTTTTTTGTTTGTTTGTTTGTTTGTTTTTTTTTTTTAGATGCCTTGCCTTGTTCTTGTGCAGTTAGCTCTAGGAACCTATGAAGGTAGATGGGGGCTGCCTCCAGGATAAAAACACCGTAGTCTCACCTTTTTAAAACATAAGTCCTCTTAAACCTTTCTTAATTAAATATTGTTCTGTTTTTGGGCCCTAAAATAATTGTTTTTGACACATTTGTATAGCTTTATCATTTTTCAGGAAAAGGATTTTCTCAGTTTCAGAATTCCTGCCTAATCTATGTTTTGAAAGGCAGTTCTTAAGTGTTCTTACTGAAAAAATGATAAATATGTGAGATAATGCCATGGTAATTAGCTTGATTTTGCCATTCTACATTCCATGATATTTCAAAACATCGTATTGTATACCATAAATATATAGTTTAGTCAGTTTTTAAAAATATTTTTTAATGTAGATTTATTGTGTGTATGCATGTTTGCATGCCATGATCCATGTGTGGTTGTTGTACGATAACTTTCAGGAATCATTTTTTCCCACCATGTGGGTCCCAAGGATTAAACCTGGGTCATCAGGATTTGTGGTAAACCTTTGTACTCCATCTCACCAGTGCCCAGAAAAAGATCATTTTGATAGCAGTGAAGGATAGATTGTGTGGAGGGAAAACTGGGAGCCACAAGTGTAAGATTTCATTTAGCAGTACATCATAGTTTGTAGGAATGGATAACACAAGGGATTGATTTTTGGATGGGAATTGGCATAGTATGGTGGGAAGGGGCTGAAGTCCCACAGCCCATGGAGTCTTTCCTAGGTAAATGAAGAAATGAAGTCTACCTATAGAATAAATTAGTGGGTGTTGTTCCCAATGGTGCAGGCCTGTAATGGGAACTTTTTGGGAGGCTGAGAAAGGAAGATCCATGTTTAAGGACAGCTGGCTACAGAGAATAGGTAAGAGGGGAACCAGGTGCATGCCTGTAATCCCAGCCCTAGGGGGAAAAAGAGTAGGTAAAATGGTTAGTGAATTAAGCACCCTGAGGAAGTTAAATAGTGAATTTAAGGAGTATGAAGTATAGGAGAGGCACACAGAAAAGAAGTTCTGAGAGTGTACTCAGTGTTGAGTTTGAGTGTAGAGCCATCCCATGCTGTCCCTTCAGAAGTTAATAATCAGAATAGAATGAAGAGGAATACATTAGACATGGCTATGTCTAGATGTAAGGTTTATAAGTTAGATCATCAAGGGGTAATGAAAGCTCTCAGAACTAGAGAAGAAAAGGAAGAAAACAGTTGGTCCCAAAGTCATCAGTGAGTATAGGGGGGAGTTTTGGAGGTTGTCATTTAACACAGAGAATGATGCAATTAGGTAGTAGGAACATCAGAGAAATGGGCTATTGAGTTAAGATGGTAACTTTGGGGATTCAGTGAAGGAAGGTATAAAAATACTATAACCAGATCCTGACTTATGTGACAGGGTGAGCCAAGGAAAGGGAAAAGCCTCAAATTAAGAGCTTTGCAAGGGCAACAGCATACTTTGGGATGACAGTTCCGTTAAGAAGAGAAGCTGGAGCTGGTCGGTGGTGACACACATCTTTCGTCCAGCACTCGGGAGCAGAGGCAGGCAGATCTCTGAGTTGAAGCCCAGCTTGGTCTACAGACTGAGTTCCGGGACAGTCAGGGCCACACAGAGAAACCCTGTCTCAAAAAACAAACAAAAAAACCCTCAAAACATCGCCCCCCCAAAAGAAGCAAGGATGATCAAAGGCCAGCCGGATTCAGGAAATAGCAGATAGTTTGTTTTTTTTCCCCTTAAGTACAGGATACAGTTAGGTATATTATAAAAAATAATACTAAAATCTGTGTAATTGGTTTGAATTTGAGATTATAACTAAATTAACTATTGTTAAAATATTTTTAGGTGCTGGGCGGTGGTGGCACACACCTCTGATTCCAGCACTCCAGAGGCAGAGGCAGACAGATCTCTATGAGTTTGAGGCTAGCCTGGTCTACAAAGCAAGCTCCAGGACAGGTAGGGCTGTTACACAGAGAAACCCTGTCTTGAAAAACCAAAAAAACCAAAACCAAAACCAAAAACAACAACCCCCCTACCCCAAAAGCCAACAAACAAAAACGAAAACTTTGTTTAGGTACATGGAATAATGAGATTTTTGTTTAGAGCTCAAGAAAATTACTGATGTTGGTGGCTACAAAGTAATTTGACAACTTTGGAATATTATGGTTATGATAAGTGTCAAATTGAGAGCTATGGATTGGATGTAGTTTAGCTTTAGACTATGTGACTAGCTTGTGTGGAACCTGGAGTTCAATTCCCAGCATGAAAACACACATACACACACACACACACACACACACACACACACACACACACACACACACAGACTTTTGAGAAAAGGTCTTGCTGTGTAGCTTATGCTGACCTGAAACTTAGGCTATGTAACCCAGACTAGCTTCAAACTTGTGGATGATCTTTTTGCCATAGCCTCATGAGTATTGGGTTTACCGGCATATGCCATCATATGTAGGAAAAAGTATATAATTGATGTTGTTAATGCTAACATAAAATTAATATAATTTTGGAAAGAATTAAGTCTAGTATAAAATTGGTTATTCCTAGATCGTGTCTTCAAGACCTATGGATTTTGATCTATTTTAATTGGAAAATTAGAACTTTAAAATATATTGACATTTTAGAATAATCTTTTTTACTATTCTTTTCCAGGGCTGTTTGCAACTCACAATATATAGAGGGCTGTGTAGGATTTGCTGCAGTGTGTAGGTTTGGATCTTAATCTCCCCAACTATATTTTCTATAATGGTATTGATATGTAAATAAGGTACATAGCTAGAAGCCAAGAAGACCAAATGTAAAGCAATAATCAGACTGATGTAGAGCTCCAGCTATGAAAACCTTAAGATGATAAATTGCCATGATGGTAATCTGATAACATTTTCTCCATGCTGCCATTGACTATGGGCTGAATGAACATTGGAATAATTTGATATTGAAGTGCATGACTGTTAGCATTAGAGAGTATGAGAGGAGTAGATTTTCTGGAAAAGAGCTTTGTAACTTTCTATATTAATACTGTATATTTGATGCTGGTTCACAACAGCAGAACAACTATTTATTACTATGTTGGGGAGGGACTTCTTAAATTGAATTCTATTCTGAAACAATATGGAGGCGTTTGAGGGTTAAAATAATTGATGTAATAGTCATTCTCTAGTTTAGAAGTCATCAGAAAAAGAAATAGCAAAAATCTCTGGCTTGTGCATCTGTCTCTTATTTGTGACCTGTGATACTGAGCTCTTGGGCAGTTTGAATTCCAGTTTGTGAGGCAATCTGTTTTGCTCTGTTGGCGCCAGGTGAGTAGTCTGTATGGACTAGTTATACAGGACCTGGCCTCTAAAAAGAATGTGAAAGAAAACAGCAAAGAAGGAAAATATGGAAAACTATAGATAGGAATCTTCGAGCCTAGAGGAGGAGTAAAGGCCTGGGACACAGAGTCCAGCAGGGGAGAGAGCCCTGAGGCTTGTGCTGGAATCCAGGAGAGTGGTATTCATGCAGTATAAGCACTTCGAGAACTGGGAGAACTGAATCTGTTTTGAAGTCTGGCTGGACTTCAAGAATGAAGAAAACTAGGTTGAACAGTAATAAAAATATCTGTGAAGGCAAGGTTAAATAGAAAGGAAATATGCTTTGAAGTTAAAATGGGCAGAGCTTGATAAGTGTAATGAAGTCTCTCTCATGAAATGCTAGCTAGAGATGATAATTATATCTCTAAGATTTAAGAAAATTCCCTCATGCTTAGATGGTTGTAGTAATAATTAAATAAAAAAGCATGTAAATCACATAGCGTGGTGCCTGCCACACACTCAGAGCTCAACACATTGCTACTATCATCAGGCAGGGGAAAGAAGAGGGAACATGGTGGTCCTGTTGGGTGATGAACTACTCACAGGTAGATATGCAATAAGCATATCTTCTCGGAGCAGCTTGGAGAGCTTTCAGGGAGAGAACCTCTTGCAGACCAGTCTACAGTTAGTGGGAATTTGGCCCATTTGAAGGAAGGCAATCAGATTTGTTTCCTGAGTTTGTAAGAAATTAGATTAGAGGCATAGCCCACACCTCTAATCCCAGCAGGACACAGACTCAGACAGATCTCTGTGAGTTCAAGGCCTGCCTGGTCTACAAAGTGAGTTTCAGGACATCTGGGCTACACAGAGAAACCCTGTCTTGAAAAAACAAACAAGCAAAAAAGAAATTAGATCCTTTATATGGTAATATTCATTTATACTGTGTCTTGAACTCAGGGTCTCTTGTATGTTAAGCACAGTCTCTACTACTGAGCTACATTTCTGGTCCCAGAATGGCATTTTTTTTTTTTTAGGTAGGGCCTCATATAACAGAGACTGGCCTTAAACACATTGTGTATCTGAGGCTAGCATAAACTCTTAAACCTTCTGCTTCTGTGTCGTGAATGATAGGATTAAAGCATGTGCCACCATGCCTGGCCAGAATCATATTTGAACATTTACATTTTTAGTTAGCATTTACTATGAGTATTTTTGGTGATTTTGTTTTTCTTGGAGCTTGAATTTTGAGAAAATGACAAAGTGGTTAAGTAGACAGATAACACTAATTGAAAACAGATGATTATTAGAATATGAAAGGAAAGTTTTCTCAGTAGTCAGTGCAGATCACTCTTTGGCTAGAATTCATTAGGCCACACATCTGAACAGAGTGTAGGCTGTTTAAATCATCATAGGGAACCTAAATAATTAAATCCTCAAGAAGCTCCGTGGGCGGGGAAAGCTAGACTCCACTAGCTAGATTGCAAAGGAGGAAGTGAAATGTGGCTTCTTTAGTTTTGAGGTAGAATCTCGTTATGTATACCAGTGGCCTTGAATTTGCTGTAACCCTGCTTCTGCCTAGTAAGTGCTGGGGTTACAGGTATGAACACATGGCGGAACTGCATTTTTTTTTGTGAAATTATATATATATTGCATAAAGGTGCCTGATGACCTGAGTTTGACCCCCAGGGTCCACATGGTAGAAGGATAGAACTGACTTCCATAGCTTGTCCTCTGACTTTCATATATGGTCAATGGTACACCTGCTCGCACACATCTAAAAACACATATATACACAAAGAGATAAATAAATAAACATAATAAAGATGAAAGAAAAATCCTACAAGGATTTTTGTTGTTACAAGAATCTGATTATTTTAAAACTGTTTTTTTTTGTTGTTGTTGTTTTGTTTTGTTTTGTTTTTTTTATTTTTGAGACAGGGTTTCTCTCTGTATACCTGGCTATCCTGGATCTCGTTCTGTAGACCAGGCTAGACTCGAACTCATAGAGATCTGTCTACCTCTGCCTCTGGAGTGCTGGGATTAAAGGCATGTGCCACCACTGTCTGGGGAGAAAAGCACTTTTTGTCTTTGCTCTTGATGGTCATTTTTCTCTTTCCTTTATGATCTTTCTCCACCAGCTATTCCTTTTTGACTTGTATCATTTGGGGTGTGTGTGTGTGTGTGTGTGTGTGTGTGTGTGTGTATAGTACATATGTGTACATACTCATGTGTGTGAGTATGAGCACATGTGCCACATATAGTTTTGGAGGCCGGAGGACAGACTTGGGTGTTAGTTGTCACTTGCCACCTGTTTGAGGCATAGTTATACAATAAAGAACTATTAACAGTAGCCACCATGATATGCAATAGATCTCTTGAACATATTCCTATTTGTCCTTTGACCAACTCTTCCTCAGTGTACCTACCCCCAGATTATGTATTTTACTCTATTTCTTTGATTCAACATATTTAGATTTGACATATAATTGGGATCATTCAATAGTTGTCTTATATTTGTCTTTCTATGCCTGGTTTATTTCAGGTCACATAATACCCTTTAAGTCCATCTGTGTTGATGCTTATGACAGGATTTTGTTCTTTATAAAAGCTAAATAATATTCCATTGCATATGCAAACAGCATATCTTCCTTTTATGCACTGATGGACACTCCAGTGATTTCCCCATCTTGGACACAGTGAAAGAACGCTACAGTGAACACAGAAATGATCTCTTCAGCATACTGATTTCAGTTCTTTGTGATCTGTACTCAGTAGTGGATCATACAAGACTTGTATTTTTAATATTGGAGGAGCATACGTACTATTTTCCACACTGGCCGTACAAGATCGTATTCTCACTAACAACAATATTTAAGCATTGACTCTCCTCCACATCCTTGCCAGTGGATTGCTAGAAGATGGCTTCTAGGTTTCTGGCTTGACTTAGGGGAAAATGGTGCTATCAGCTGAAGTAAGGAATACCAGAGAAACAGATTTGTGATCATGGTGATAATAATTTCAATTAAGACATATTTAGAGATATCCCAGAAGAAATACGAATCAGACATTGGATATAAGAATCTGAAACTCAGGAGTGAGATGAAAGCAGAAAGCAGAAATGTAATACTGGTCAGGATTTAGGTGATGGTTTAAAAGGTGGGACTATATGAGATTGCTTAGGGAGATTAAGGATTACCTGAAGGAAAAGGCAAAGGTTGGAATACCAGGTTAATATTTAAAGGAGACTTCCATCTTTGTTTCTTTTGTTGTCTCATTTATGTCTTCTCTATAGGAAGGATTTTCTGTACTCATGGCTTTGAGTATTTTTGTTTGTTTGTTTTTGTTTCTTTGTTTTTCGAGACACTGTTTCTCTGTAGCATTGGAGCCTGTCCTGGAACTTACTCCATAGACCAGGCTGGCCTTGAACTCACAGAGATCCACCTGCCTCTGCCTCCTGAGTGCTGGGATTAAAGGCGTGCGCCACCAACACATGGTGAGTATTTTCTTTTAAGGTTCAATTTAGGGGTACATGGTATTAATTAGTGGTAGAGTACCTGCTTTGCCTGAGCAAGGCTCTGGGTTCAGCTTCAGTATCAAAAAAGAGTCTCAGTGTAGTATTTCTAAGGATCAACTGGACTGTTTTGCTTCCTAAATATTCACACTGTTTGTTTTATTTTGTTTTGAGACAGGGTTTCTCTGTGTAGCTCTGGCTAGATCTGTAAACCAGACTGTCTTCAAACTCAGAGATCTCTGCCCCCCCCCCATGCTGGGGGATTAAAGGCGTGTGCCACTACACTCAAATATCATCATCAACAAGACAAGATACAGCAAATGCCATTTGTTGAGCATCTGTTATATGCTTGCCATTATTCTCAGTGCTTACATGTTTTGATTTATTTTCATGAAGTGTTACTATAGTTAGCCTCCATTTTACAGATGAGGAAATTGGCACATAGAAAGGTAAATAATTTGCTTGAAACCACACAGCTATGAAGTGACTATGCCCAGATTTCAGCCTAAGCAGTGTGGCTCCAGTGCTTATTAGGCAAGAATCTTTTTTTGTTATTGTTTGTTTTTTGTTTTTGTTTTGTTTTTTGAGACACGGTTTCTCTGTGTAGCTTTGGAGCCTTTTCTCAAACTCACAGAGATCCGCCTGCCTCTGCCTCCTGAGTGCTGGGATTAAAGGCATGCCCCATCATGCCCAGCCTTAATTTTTTTAAAACAGATTTATTTTATGTGGATGAGAGATTTGCTTGCATACACATCTATACACCATGTGCATGACTGGTGCCTGTGGAAAAATTATGTATGTACATGAATATGTTATTTATCTTACTTTATTTAGGCAGGGTTTCACTATATAGCCTAGGCTGGCCTGGAACTCTCTATGTAGACCAAGCTGGCCTCAAACTCATAGAGATTTTTCTACCTTTGCCTCTGCTGTGCTTAAAGGCATGTACCATCAGTACCTGGCTATAATTTTTTGCCATGATTGGGATGGAACCCAAGGCTTTGTACATGCTAGGCAAATATTCTATCAGTATGCTACACCTCCACAGCCTTGCAAGTGAAATTACAGTGCTGTAACTCACTACAGGACTAGAATAAGAAATTAATAGATGATAAAATTGGATAGCCAAAGGTCAGAGCACAAAAGAGCCTCACATGCTGTACTGTGCTGTATAATTGGTAGCTGTTGAAGAGTGTGTGTATGACCGTGGGGGCCAAAAGAAGATGTCAGATCCCCTGGAGCTGGAGCTAAGGCAATTGTGAGCAGTCATGTGGGAGCTAGGAACTTGTGTCCTTTGGAAGAGCAGCAAGTACTATTAACTGCTAAGCCACATCTCCAGCTCCCGCCATTGAGGTGTTTTAAAGGGAAAAACAAAGTGCATTTTAGATGTTTAGGTATAGTGTGAAGAAAGAATGGGAATAGAAATATCAGAGGTGGAGAGATTTTAGACAGTTGGCTTCTCAAGGAAGAATGGTGGGCTTGAACAACAACAAAAAGCAGGTGGTTAATCTAGAGAGGTAGTTATTTATTTATTTATTTTCCGAAACAGAGTTTCTTGTGTAGCTTTGGAACCTGTCCTGGATCTCTCTCTGTAGACCAGGCTGGCTTTGAACTCACAGAGATCTGCCTGCCTCTGCCTCCTCAGTGCTAGGATTATCACTACTGCCCAGCTTGGAGAGGTAGTTCTTCGGAACAATCTATAGGTGTTTGCTAAGTGAGCATGGACAATGTAAATGGGAGTTAATAATAGCGTACAGCTACTAGATGGCATTGAAATGCTTAAAACCTTAAAGGGCTCTAGTTAGGAGCATAGGTCAGTGAGTACACTATTAACTAATAATGAGATTACCAGCAGTAAAACAAATTTGGACAGTGATAACAGTGCTAAAACTGGGAACCTTATTTTCACAACAACTTTAAGTGAGATAGGTAAATGGTCACTATTTTTATAATAGAACTGAAGAAATGGGCACAGAACAAGGAGCTAGTAAAGGAAAATTGTTATCATGTTCATTAAATAATATGAATTTATATACTCATCAGTTTTGGAAAATACTTATTTGGGTTCTTTATGCACAGTGCTTAGCAAGGTAATTTGGGGCCTTCTATAATTTGAGATATATTCTGTTCTCAAGGTTATAGTAATTAGAAGGATAGTAAATAGCTAGAACTTTATTAAGACCCAGAGGACCATCATAGGAAGATATTCTCAGAAGTATAAATAATATGGAGAAAGGTGTAGCTGGAGATTTCTCCAGTCCTGTCTGGCCTATGGTCAGGACAAATCTCTCACCTGCCAGTCCCACAACCGCTTAGACCCAACCAAGTAAACACACAGAGACTTATATTGCTTACAAACTGTATGGCCATGACAGGCTTCTTGTTATCTAGTTCTTATATCTTAAATTAACCCATTTCTATTAGTCTATAAGTTACCATGTGGCATGTGGCTTACTGGTACCTTACATCTCGCTTTTTATGGTGGTGGCTGACAGCATCTCTCTGCCTCAGCCTTCCACTTCCCAGAATTCTCCTCTCTCCTTGTCCTGCCTGTACTTCCTGCCTGGACACTGGCCAATCAGTGTTTTATTTATTAACCAATCAGAGCAACACATTTAACATACAGAATATCTCACAGCAGAAAGGCTTGGAGTTGGGAATGTATCTGGTGTGATCCAGGAAGAATGAGGAATTGGTTTAAGTGTAATGACAGTTACAAGCATGAGAAGAACAGGAAATAAGGGGAGAATGATAGTAGAGCAGATAATGGGAGCCTTTAAAAGACAAGCTAAGGATTTTTGACTCACCAATGAAGCTAAAAAGCTGTTGTGGTTCCTTGAGCAAGGGAGTAAGGGTACCAGATGGGTTAAGAAGAAACAGTAGTAGTGCATCATGGTCTAACACTAACACTTCCTTTATCTCTCCTAGTTCTTGTTTTTTTTTTTTTCTTTTTTTTTTTAATGTTGGTTTTGGTTTTTCTGTGTAACTGCCCTAGCTGTCCTGGAACTCACTCTGTAGACCAGGCTGGCTTTGAACTCAACAGAGATGCACCTGCTTCTGCCTCCTGAGTGCTGGGACTAAAGGCATGTGCCACCACTGCCCGGCTCTCTTTCTTTTCTTGCATCTGCTCCCTTTTAGTGCATGCATTCTGTGGATTTTCTTCATGGCATGAGTCATTTTATGTGTACTTGTTCTTCCATTAGATTGTTGTCCTGTTTACCATGGAGCCCTAGAATCTGTCCACTCCCAAATGCATAGAGATACATTCTATATGCAAGGCTTAGTAAGAAACAAAGGCTATAGAATCACTAGTTAACTGACATACTATTTATGCATTGAATTGTTATGATACATTAAAAACAACGTAAAAGAATCCAAATTGTTACTATCACTTATATGTTAAATGCTGTCAATGCTGTATTTCCATGACTTAATGGCAAAAAAATAATTGAAAACAAATGGTAATTTGTATATAGTCTTCTCTTGTTGAAGTGAAGGTTGTATTTTGAAGACAGTAAGAAAGAATAATGTAAAGGTAATTAATAATATATTTATAATTTTCCAGATTGAAATGGTAAAATATGATATTTCAGGATGATTTAAAGAGTAATTTAACTTAATTTTGTTCCTGTTGCTTACTCATTGAAATGAAAAACTATAGAGACTTAAAGAAAAGAATCAAAAATTAGTAAAATAATTTATTTTATTATTTCTATTTTTAGTGATAACATGCTGTATTTCAATTTAGAAGGAAAAACATTAGAATAACTAATATATAATTTACATGCAGTGTTTCCTTGATAACATATAACATTTCAATGACCTAGAAAAGAGAATGCAAGATTAGTAATTTATTCTTATTTTTCACATTGCTTGTATTTTAAAATTATAATGCAGAGCATTTCAAAGACCTTTAAAATGTGAAAGTAACTATTTATATTGCTTCCATGTTAAAATTACAGTATTTGGGGGCATTTTATATTAAATAGAATATGTTATTAAAATATTCTAGTGTCTGGGAATATGGCTCAGTGGGTGAAGTGCAAGCATGAGGACTCGAGTTTGGATCTCCAGCATCCATGTCAAAATCCAGGCTTGGTAATGAGCCCCTGTAACCCCAGCGCTGGAGAAGTAGAAACAGATGGACTACCCTATAGAGCTGAATTAGTGAGTTTTAGGTTTAATGAGATACCCTGAGCAAAAAAAGTTCAAGAACACATTTAAAAAAGATTATTCACAGCCGGGCGGTGGTGGTGCACGCCTTTAATCCCAGCACTCGGGAGGCAGAGCCAGGTGGATCTCTGTGAGTTTGAGGCCAGCCTGGGATACCAAGTGAGTTCCAGGAAAGGCGCAAAGCTACATAGAGAAACCCTGTCTCAAAAAACCAAAAAAAAAAAAAAAAAAAAAAAAAAGATTATTCACAGGCTGAGCATGGTGGTGCATGTCTTTAATCCCAGCACTCGGGATGCAGAGCCAGGTGGATCTCTGAGTTCAAGGCCACATAGTGAGACCCTGTTTCAAACAATAGACACCCACAAGAGCATTCACCACAGTCATGTTTGCTTTATTTCAGAGATGTAGGTATAGTTCAATATATGTAAATTAATAAATGTTATAAATTTCATAAATGAACTCAAGGACAGAAATCACATGGTCATTTTGATAGTCCAAGAAAAGGCTTTTTTAAAAATTATATTTGTGTTTTAAAAAATTTTACATATCAGCCATGGGTTCCACTGTCCTCCCCCTCCCTCCCCTACGTTCCCCCCAGCCCCTGCCCTCCATTCCCATCTCCTCCAGGGCAAAGACTCCCCTGGGGATTCATGGACCTGCCAAGAAAAGGCTTTTTGACATAGTCTAACATCCCTTCATAGAAAAAATTCCCCAGAAACTCAGAGTAAATAATAATACATCTCAACATAATAAAAGCTATATGTGACAGACATACAGTCAACATCATACTGAATGGAGAAAAACTCAAAGCATTCCTACTAAGGATCAGAAACAAGACAGAGAGTCTACTCTCTCTACTTCTATACAATATAGTGCTTGAAGTCTATGCTAGAGCAATAGGCAAACAAAAGGTATTCAAATAGAAAAGGAAGCCTGGTGGTGGTGGTGCACACCTTTAATCCCAGCACTCAGGAGGCAGAGGCAGGTGGATCGCTGAGTTTGAGGCCAACCTGGTCTACAGAGCGAGTTCTAGGACAACTAGGATTACACAGAGAAACCTGTCTTGAAAAACCAAAACCAAAAAATAAATAGGTTAGAAGTCAAAATATCTCTATTTGGAGATGATATGGACTCTATACTCAAGAGCCCCTGAAGACTCCACCAGGAAACTCTTAGAACTGATAAACACTCTGAGCAAAGTTAATGTACAAAAGTCAGTACTTTTCCTATATGCCAATGACAGACATGCTCAGAAAGAAATCATGGATCCAGATACAGGGACACACAATTACAGCCACCTGATTTTGGAGAAAAAAAGCACATTTTCAAAACAATGATGTTGGGAAACCTGGATATATGCATATAGAAACAAAGGAACTAGGTCCTTTATCTTTCACCATACATGAAATTCAACTCCAAAAGGATCAAAGGTCTCAACAAAGGGCCTGAACCCCTGAAATTGCTAGAAGAAAAACTAGGGAGTATGTGTCAAGATACAGGCATAGGTAAGGACTTTCTGGATATGACTCCAGTCACTCAGGAAATAAGGCCAATAATCAACAAATGTGAACTCATGAAATTAAAAAGCTTTTCAACAGGGACTGGAGAGATGGCTTGGTAGTTAAGGACATATACTGCTTTTACAGAGGACCCAAGTTCAATTCTTAGCACCCTGTCAGGTGACTCATAATAGCTTGTAACTCCAACTCCAGGAGATCTGATACCCTCTTTAAGATTCTAAGGGTACCTGCTCTCACATGCACATACCCATGCATAGTCATAGGTGCACACACATACTTTAAAATAATAAAAATAAATCTTTTTCTTAAAAAAAAAAAGGCTTTTAGCTGGTCATGGTGGTGCATGCCTTTAGTCCCAGCACTTGGGAGCAGAGGCAATTGGAACTTTGTAAGTTCTAGGCCAGCCTGGTCTACAAAGCAAGTTCCAGCCAGGGCTACATAGAGAAACCCTGTCTTGAAACTAAACAAACAAAAGCTTTATTTATTTTTCATTTATTATTATTATTATTATTTTATGTGCATTAGTGTTCCACCTGCATGCATGTCTGTGTGAGGGTGTCAGATCTTAGAGTTACAGTTGTCAGTTGTCATGTGGGTGCTGGGAATTGAACCCAGGTCCTTTGGAAGAACAGTCAGTGCTCTTCAACTGCTAAGCCATCTCTTTAGCCCCTCCCCCCAAAGTTTTAAACACCAAAGGAAATTGTCAATAAAGAAACAGCCTACAGAATGGAAGAAAATCTTTTCTAGCTGTACATCCACAGGAGGATTAGTATCTGAAATAAAGAAAGAACTCAAGAAATTAACCGTCAAGAAAACAAACAAGCCTGATACGCTGGCTCATTTCCTTTAATCCCAGCCCTCGGGAGGCAGAGCTAGGCAGATCTTTGTGAGTTTGAGGCCAGCCTGGTCTACAGATCGAGATCTAGGACAGGCACCAAAGCTACACAGAGAGACCCTGTCTCAAAAAAAACAAAAAGAAAGAAAGGAAAGAAAAAGAAAAAAACAAACAAACAAATGCTTAGCATCAGTAGTCACCAGGGAAATGTAAATTAAAAGTGCTCTGAGTTTCCATTTCACCTCAGTCAGAATGACTATCATCAAACAAAACAACAACAAAACAAAACCAGATGACACAAAATGCTGACAAGGGGTCAGGGAAAGGGGAACCCTTATACACTCTTGTTGATAGTGTAAACTAGTGTAGCCATTATGGAAATCAGCATAGAGCTTTCTCAAAAAGCTACAAACAGAACTGCCATATGACTCAGATAAGTACTTGGGCATATGCCCAAAGGACTTTGTGTCTTACAGCAGGGATATTTGTACATCCATATTCATTGCTGCTCTATCTACTCACAAGAGGAAGGAAATGGAGTCAGCCTAGATGCCTGTCAACTGATGAATGTATAAGGAAAATATCATACATATACACAACAGAAATTTCTTCAGCTATAAAGAAAAATGAAATAGGCAGGAAAATAGATAGAACTAGAAAAGTCACCGTGAGTGGGGTAACCCAGGCCTATCAATACAAATGCTACATGTTCTTTCTCATATGTGGGTCCTAGCTTCAAATGATTATATTTATGTGCTTAATTTGGAGTGTCTGTAGAGGTCAGGGAACTAGAAAATGATGGGGAGAGGCATGACTTGGGAGACAGGATAGTAGAACACGTGGTATTAAAGGGGAGACTACTCGAGGCTCAAGGTTTAGATAGGGATGAGGTTGGGGGAGGAGGAAGTAGAGGATTGATTAACTCAAGCTAGACATATATGAAAAGGCCTTAGAGAAACTTCTTTTTCTAGTTTCAAATCTATTGTATTTTTCTTTTATTATGGTGGATAAGTGAATAAAAATTAATAATGAAAGTGTAAAACTCGAAGCGAAGCTCCATTGCTTTAGAATGGCCATTCTAACTGTATGGAAATTTGCTGCGATCTATGGAATTTGGGAGCGGGCAAGTTTTTGAGTGGGTTCACTAAACTAGCTATGTGATGTTTTTATTTGTAAGCTAATTAGAATAAGGTGATTTTATTTATCAAAAAGGAAAGAAAGAAAAAGAGAAGCTAGGTGGTGGTGGCACACTCCTTTAATCTCAGCACCCAGAGGAGCAGAGACAGGTGAATATCTGAGTTTGAGGCCATCCTGGTCTATAGAGCTAGTTAAAAAGAAACTATATCTTGAAAAAACAAAAAATGAAAGAGAAGAAAAAGAAAGGAACTCAATACTTTAAAAGCTAATTTTAAAAATATAACTAAAGGGGCTAGAGAGATGCTTCAGTGGTTAAAAGAACTTGCTGCTTTTCCAGAGAACCCTGGAATCCAGCAGCCACATCAGGTAGCTCATAACTATGACTTCAGCTCCAAGAAATGCAGTGCCTCTGGCCTACATGGTCACCTACACGTACACGCACACACAGCACCTACACATAATGAAAAATAAATCTCTAAAAATGTGAATTGGAAGGAGAGTTGTGGGGCTGGAGAGATGGCTCAGCAGTTAAGAGCATGGGCTGCCCTTTCAGAGGATCCAGGATCTGTTCCCAGCACCCACATGGTGGTTCACAACCAACTGTAACTCCAGTTCTAGGGGATCTGTCACTCTTTTCCAGCTTCTGTGGGCGCCACACACACATGGTCCAAAAACATACATTCAGGCAAAACACTCATTCACATAAAATAACAAATAACAAATGCTTTAAAGTATATTTTAAGGGCTGGAGAGATGAC